>NC_068983.1:67723713-67726248 GCF_001194135.2 Octopus bimaculoides | reverse complement strand
TATATATAAATATATATATAAAATCTATGTATACATATATATATATATATGAAAATATATATATAAAAATATCCATGCATGTATATATATTATTATATTATAGATATATAGATGTTGTACATGCACACACACTCTCACACACGCGCTCGCACGCGCGCGCGCGCACACACACACACACACACACACACACACACACACTCTCTCTCTCTCTCTCTCTCTCTCACATCTATGTTGATACTTAAACATAAAATCACCTCTAATGTTGGCAGTTAGCAATTAAGAAACCAAATAGTAACAACCTTCCAAAAATGAACAGCAATAGCATTGTTTAAGCAATCAGTGCGGATCTTTCAACATATACCAATAGAGGACCACCCAAAGTGTTGAAATCGGGGCCATGATTGGCGGACTGTGCGGCTAAGTCTGGGCGAAGATTATATAAACATAGTTTATTAGCGGGTGGTGGCTGTGCTGATTGTGGTGATGGTAACGGTTAGTGGTGTTCGAGCGTGACAATGGTAGTTAAGAGTAATGGTGGCAGTGGCTGTGGTGGTGGTGGCGGTGATGGTGGTGGTGATGGTAGTTAGTAGTGGTGGTAGTGGTGATGTTAGCGCTGGAGGTGTCTTAGGAGGGTAGTCGTGTTTGGGGTGGGAGTGAGAATGATGTTATTGTTGATGGGGCTGGTGTTGGAGAATGTAGAATTTAGAAGTGTGTGTGATATGGTGTTCTTGTAGTTCTTGGTAGTTGTAGTGGTTATGCTGATAATGGTGGGGCGCTGTTGTCTTTTGTTATTTAACCCCAGGTCAGTCTGGATCTAGGAAACGTATAATCAAAGACATTCCAGCTTTGACCATCCCGTCTTTTAAAGTCTAGCTTAGATAACGGGCTGCCGTTCCCTTGGTGATTCTACTGGTAGCGTTGGTGATGGTAGAAGTAGTAGTAGTTGTAGTAGTAGTAGTAGTAGTAGTGGTGGTGGTGGTGGTGGTGGTGGTGGTGTTAGTAGTGGTACTTTTGTCGATGGTGGTAGTGATGCTGGTTTGTATTGATGTTGGTAGCTTGTAATAGATTCGGTTGTTGTTGTGGTGGTGATAGTGTATCTAGTGATGGTTGTGGATTTGGTTTTGGTTTGATGTCATGGTTCATGGCTCTGGTTGTAGTATTTTTTGTGTCAGCTGGTTGTGTATTTCAGATCATGGTCTTTAGGAGTGTTGGTGAGGTAAAAGGAAAAATAATGTTGGTAGTAGTTTTAGCGTTAGCAATTCTTATAAACGGTTTCAAAGTTTGGTACCATACCAAACATTTCAAAGGCGGGAGGATAAGTCGATCACATCGACCCTTGTACTCAACTGGTTCTTGTTTTATCGACCCCCGAAAGCGATGAAAGGAAAAGTCGACCTCAGCAGAATTTGAACTCAGAATTTAAAGATGGACGAAATGCCGCTTAGTATTTTATCCCGGTGCTCGAACAATTCTGCCAGCGCGTTTCTGCCAGTAATTCTTATAATTGTAATGATCCTAGTGTGAAGGCGCATGACACAGTGGTTAGAGTGTTGGGCTCACAATCATGAGGTAGTGAATTCGAATCCTAGTCTGGGCTGTATGTTATGTTCTTGAGCAAGACGCATTATTTCACGTTGCTCCAGCGATAGAAATGAGCTGTGACGTCATTGATGCCAATAGGTATCGGCCTTTGCCTTTCCCTTGGGTATCAGTGACGTGGAGAGGGGAGGCTGGTATGATTGAGCGACTGCTGGTCTTCCTTCAACAACGTTGCACGGACTTATGCCTCGGAGGGTAACTTTCTCGGTGCAATCACATGGTCATTCATGACCGAAGGGGGTCTTTACTTTTACTTTAATGATCCTTGTGTTGGTGTAGCACCGATGAGAACGAACGTAGCTTTTGATGGTCGTGATTATAGTTGAAGGTGCATTTACAACGACGGCGGTAAGGGTGATAGTATTGGTGCTGATGATGGTGGCGATGTTTCTGATGGTGGTAGTGGTGGTGGTAGTGCTGCTGCTACTGATGGTGGTATTGGTTAATATTGATTATCGTGGAATTGGTGGTGATGGTGAGTTTCGTGGTATTGGTAGTGGTATTGGTGGGTAGGATGGTAATCAGTTAGAAGGATTGAATTAGTGTGGATTATATAGTTTAATTAATCTGTTGCTGGTCCAGCAGTAGGTTTGAGATAAACCAATTGTAACTTGAATGAGGGATTTAGCTCAAGTTAATCACGGGTTAATCATGAAGCTTAAAAGAAACTGCGTCACTTCAGCTCAATCTCTGCCACTATTGTCCTCGTCGTTGTCGCCATCGTCATCATCATCATCATCATCGCCATCATCATCGCTATCTTCACCGCCGCCATCACCACCATCATCTTCATCGTTGTCGTCGTCGTCTTTGGCGGCGCGGTGGCGTCGTCATCATTATCATCATCATCATCATCATCATCATCATCATCATCACCATCATCATCATCATCATCATCATCATCATCATCATCATCATCATCATCATCATCATCAT
>NC_068983.1:67714346-67723514 GCF_001194135.2 Octopus bimaculoides | reverse complement strand
ATCATCATCATCATCATCATCATCATCATCATCATCATCATCATCATCATCATCATCACCATCATCATCGTCGTCGTCGTCGTCGGTGTCATCTTTCTTGTGGTCTTCGTTTTTTGTCTTTGTCTTTGTCGTCGTCTACCGCTATCGTCGAACTAACAAGGGATCCCATCGAACCAAATCAGTGAACCCCAAAAATCTTCCTCAAATCATACCACGTCGTTTTAGAAGAGCAACCCAACCTTGATCAATCAGATCAATGATTTATGATCAAAGTTATTTCAGCCATTATTATCCAGTTCTTTTTTATCTTTTCAAGCATTATGTAAGTAGGATTACACTATCCTGTTTGTCCTTTCTTCTTCTTTTAAGATGATGGGGTGTATAAAGAGGGGGAAATTTGGCTGCTATTTCTCTTGTTGGCTTCGTCAGCCTTGATTGAGTAACAATAACAACAACAACAATAGCACCATAATCAGCACTGTCATCAACGTCATCATTCCGCATCATAATCATCACCATCAACATGGCTGCCGTTGTGATCATGGTGGGAGGAGTCGTAATGGTAGTAGTGGTGGTGGTGATAGTGATCAAATCATCGTCATCGTCGTCATCATCATCATCATCATCATTATCACCATCATCGCCGTCGTTGTCGTCGAAGTCATCATCATCATCATCATCATTGCTGTAGCCGCCGTCATCGCCGTCACGGTCGTGAGTGTACTGGTCGTGATGGTGGTCGTCATTATCATTGTCTTCGTCATCGACGTCGTTGCTGTCCTCCTCCACCTTCTCGTCCGTCTCCTCTCCCTCTTCCTCCTCCCCTCTTCTTCCTTTCCTCTTCACCTCCCCCCTCCTCGTTGACAACATCAAAGTGGATTATCATTATTGTTTACTGTTCATGTTGGTGCCATTTGATAAGTATGGCAGCTGTTGTTTTTGTTGTTATTATCGCTGCTGTTGTTGTTGATGTTGTTGTTCTGTATGTTAGCACATGACCTTTACAATACTTCACGCTCCAGTTGATACCCCCGTCTCTGTCTTTCTTCCTATAGTTCACTTCCTTTTACTTTTACACACTTCATTTTATGCCACACTTGACATACGTCTATGAATATCTCTATAATCTTGTTACTTCCTACCGCATCAACCCGTGTGTGTGTCTCCCTATATAGGCCCGCCTCCACCTTGGAGGTCCTGAAATGGGTCATGGCGCAACTTTCCCCCTTCTAACTAAGCCATAAAAATACATTTATTGAAATATAGCTTAGTTTTTAAGTTGAATCTCGTGGATGCTTTGGGATCGTCAGTGATGATTCTGGGATCTCAAGAAATTTCTGGTCTTTCAACGTCAGACCCCTCTCCCATTAGCAGCAAACCACTGACCAGACCTCTTTATCAGGATCTACAACTTCAGTAATGAAATTTATAGCCCTCTTGTTTGCTGCACTAGTGTGTGTGTGTGTGTGTGTGTGTGTGTGTGTGTGCGTGCGCGTGGGTGAGTGTATGTCTAAGAACGACTGAAAATCATTTGTGTTAATATATGCATTATACGAGAGGTCCCCCTAAAAGAAATCGGAATTTTGCAATATTATTTTATTTAGTTTTACATTTTTATCGCCTTCAAAGTATTCTCCATTTGAAGCAAGGCATCGGTCCAGACGCGTTTTCTACTGTTCGAAGCAGTCCTGGAACTCTTGCTCAGTGATACCTTTTAACACTTCTGTCATTTTTTCTTCATCTCTTCCACATATGCAAATTCCGTAACACCATCTTCCTTCGCCAGTAATAATCTTCGAAGATTAATGTCCACCTGTTCTTTCCGTTCACGACACGCATTCAGTCGCGACTGCTTTTGATCTTCCGAGAGCAAGCGAGGCACAAATTTTGCTGCAACTCTTTTCATTCGCAATTCCTCGCCCAAGATCCGTTGGTAGGAGCTCCAGTACACACCAGTTATATCAACAAGTTCGTCAGCTGTTCGGTGACTGTCCTCCAAGATCAGTTCATGAAGTGTGTTTTGCTCACGGCAGCGTCTTTGTAAGCTGTTTAAAGCATAACAACTGTTTCGGCCGCCGTTTTCCCTAGCGGAAACGGAATTTCTAGCAAGTATGCTGTTCCTTTGTTTCAGCCATCGCAAAAATTGAAGAAATGGGGTAAATCACTGCAAAATAACGACGCACCACGTGATAATATGACCCCCTAGCAGAAGTCGCCGGTCGGCAGACTAATACTTGAGGATCGCATCGAGTGGCCTCTAGCGGTGGAAGACTGAACTACAACAGGCTTGCCTTACAGAGAACGTTTCCGGTTACTTTTGGATACCTCCTCGTACACCCGCCTTGGGGGCGTGAGTCAGCGGTATTCATAGGGTGTCGGACAAAATGTCTTAAAGCGTTTGTTCAGGCACTTTACATTCTCTATTGAAATCACGCCGAGTTCCACATTACCATTCACCCCTTCCAGGAGCCATAAAGCTAAATACCAGCTAGGTAAATGAGTCGATGGTATCGTCTAATCACCTATCTCCGTTCAAAATTGCTGCTCTTGTATGTGTATGTATGTGTGCGTGAGTATATATATATATATATACATATATATATATGTGTGTGTGTGTGTGTGTGTGTGTGTGTGTGTGTGTGTGTGTGCGTGAGTGCGTGTAAATGTTTGTATGTGTGCGCGGTTGTGTATACGTATATTTATGTATCTTTAGTTACGGCATACGCAATGATATACAGTAACCTCCTTTATACTGTCCACGGCCGAAGTGAAGTGTTTATGACCGGACTACAGTTATGCGCATGCGTGAGCACAAGTAACCTCTCATTTGAATTTGTACTTGGCAAAACATTACAAGTTGGACCATCACTACAGCTTAATATGTTATTTCTATCTGATATTAGCCATTAAAAAATTTTCATTGCTTTTTTCTTATACATTTATCGTTGTGTGTGTTTCCTTCCTGCTTCTTTACTACTACTGATATTTTTAAAAACCCATTCCGGTTGCTAACAACGCTTTGTTACAACCTTTTCGGTTATAAAATTTGCTATTACTGTTACAGCGTATGTTTCATTGATTTTTTTTTCAATTGAGATGCTTCAATTAATCATCATTGTTTTTCAATATTAAATGGACGTTCTATTAACAGCTGCTCTGAAATATTTCATCTTATAGTTGTCAGTTTTAAATTTTACATTTTCAACAGTAGCGTATTTCGTTAGCGTTCTACTAAGAGTTAATATTTCGTTGCTTTAACAACAGTAAATATTTCATTGTTTTAACGGCGGTAAATATACTTTTAGTATTTTTCATTGCTATCAAATATTTACATATCGGCTTGCTTTGCTTCATTTTCATTTTGTATTTAACAATATTAGATTATATATCTACATGTTATATATAAACTAGCAGTACATTTCTTTCGTTTAACTTGCATCAAAAGAGTAACAATGTATGTATGTATACATGTATATATGTTGTATGTATGCGTGTATGTACATCCTGGATATGACACTGAACTGCATCTGGTCGGGAGTTCTGGAATTTAGGGGAGCGTAAGGGTCACCCCTTCATTACTATTAGTCCCAGGTCCGTTCTGATCTGGAACGGTAGTACCTGTGAAAGTTCCCTTTATGGGTTAAATAGATTTCCCAGGAGTAGAGGATGCTGCTGTTATTTTTACCAAAGCTACAATGAAGGCAGTTCTTTTAGGAGAAAGATACGCTGACATAAAACTAGAGTCAAAATAATATCAGTCATCTTGCAATGGTTGTCACTGAAACCTACTATGACGACCGAGAGAATGGCAGAAGTGCTGAACATACATTTGTTACTTAAATCCAATAACGTACGATCTATCTCTATCTAATGTGAGACGTCCATCATCGGACAAAATGAGTCAGTCCTTATGTATGCATGTATATATCTTTGAGTTTTATTTAAGTTCTTCTTGAGAGAGCAAGCCGGTCGCTAACACAGCGACAAGAGTCTTTGAGTTAACAGAGTTCCAGCTGTTTGTAAATATGTGCTTAAGTTGTTGTGTTGGGTGAGCAGTCGATGTGCACACGCAAGTTTGAGCATCTATTCATTGAATGAATCTTAGATGGAAAATGTTTGGAATATCTTACAGATCTTCACCGTGCCACTAATGGATTAGATTTGGAGAATCCGCGCCAGTTTCATTTGCTCTTTCTTCGACTTTTAGTCTATCAGTAAACTCCCTTTTATGTCACAAACATTTAGTCTCTCTGTTAACCTCCTTTTATGTCAAAAACTGAAATTTCGATCATTTGTTCTCTTCTTTATAATCTTCGTTATCCGCTAATTTGCGATAATCTTTATTGAATCCAGATGCAGAAGAAATGGAGATGTGATTTACAAGCTACTTTGAAGAGCATTCTGGATATAGGTGAAGGGTAGTTAAATAATAGGGAGTGGAGTTGAGCACTCGACTCATTTTGAGCTTATTTCTACATGGCACTCACAATGAAATAGCAAAAATGAAAGAAAGGAAGAAAGGGATAAGAGTGATAGATTGTCAGTACTATTACCCATGGTTCATTTTAAGTCTTTCAGTTGTGAATGATCGGATGGTATACTGGATTTGGTTTAATTAAATTTGAAACTAATTATTTTGATAATAATTTGAGGGAAACTCGTATCAAACAAAGTATAGTGGAAGCAAAACAAGATTAAAACACACACACACACACAAAGACACCCAGACAGATAATAAAACATAAAGAAAACAAAGCAGCAGACAATGAAGTAGTGGAAACTGTAGTGCGTTGGCCTAAATAACTTACAGTTTTAATTAAGGCATTGTACTAATGAGTTTACTTTGTACTAATGAGTTTACTTTACCTTTCATCTTTCTACAATCGCCGTCCTGGGATCGATTAAATCAACTTTCCTATGAATTTCTGGCCACATGTCATTGTAAGAAAGCATTGTATTTATTTTAATGTCTCAAAAGAAAATGAGATTATGATTTAGTAGACACGACAAGACAACATATTTATGTAGCTTACGTCATTGACATACGATTCTTAATCCTGTGGATTTAAAACCCATCAGAATCCACTTTACTTGACATCCCACTAGGGGCGATGAGATAGGTGAAAGTCAAGTAATGAATTCAATTCATTACACTACAGTCCTCGAAATTTGATCTCATGTACCTCATTCTTGTCAATAATGTCTAATACTTCTCAGGACACACACTTTTATTCAAATATATTTGGGAAGCATAGGGTGAAAAACAGATATTTTATAACAGGATGGGGCAAAAACACTGCAAATAAGTAACGTAAAACATCACTAATAGAGCTACATGTTTCCCACTGGTTGTAAAAGATTCGTCATTCTGGTCGTTTGGTTAACGTTTAAACAAGTATGCTATTAAACATTGGTTTCAAATTTTGGCACAAGACCAGCAAGTTCGGAGTTAGACGATTACGTCAACCCCAGTGCTCAATTGGTATACTTATTTTATCGATCCTGAAAGGATGAAAGACAAAGTTGACCCCGGTGGCATTTGAACTCAGAACTTAAAGACGGACTAAACATGTTACTCGGCGTGCTAACAATTCTCCCAGCTCACCGCTTTGATATACTTTAACATAAGGCGGCGAGCTGGCTGAATCGTAAGCACGCCGGGCAAAAGGCTCAGCAGCATTTGGTCTGTCTTTACGTTCTGAGTTCTAATTCCGCCGAGGTCAACATTACTTTTCATCCTTTCAGGATCGATAACATAGGAGTTGAGCACTGGGGTCGATGTAATTGACGCATTCACTTTCCAGAAGTTGCCAGCAACTTCGGGAAAGTGCCAAATTTGAAACCAATATTAAAATTTCAGCAAACAAAACAAGTTCAATAATATCATTTTCTAAAGTTTCCTCGAAATAAAATACCAGGGTTCACACTACTACTTACGTGGTAAAAAGATGCACTTTTTAACAGATTATAACTGCTTGCTCGACCTGGGGAAATATTATGTTTTATAAATGTTCTTATTTCACCTATGAGGCGTAAATTTAAAAGCCTTCATAACATTGTTACATTATGTTAAAGGATAAGATTATATTTTCGATTTCGTTCCCTAGTTAAATGCATAACATTCGAGCAGATCTAGTAACAAACAAAATATAAATTCTTTTGAATTGTTTTCCAATGTTTGCGAGTGTGTATGTGTGTGTGTGTAACGTGTGCATCTGTGTATGCCATTCTTGAAGATTAATGTTCTACGATGGCTCTAAGTTAGTCACTTATAAAATGATAAGGATTCTTTGAGTGGAAGCAGTTCCAGTGATTTCGGAATATGTGAATTTAATAGATAGAATCGTATAAGTGTACATGTAGATATATATGCACTTGTGTATGATAAACATACGTTTTTTAAATACGCAGGACAGAAAAAGTAATTCCAACACAGGACTGGAAATTCAAAAATATATGCAATTACATGACGCAAGGATACACACACACAAGTACACATACCGTATGTCTTTTATATATAAGAATAGGAACTAAAAATAGCTTACTATCTTAAAAAAAAAATAACACAGTAAATACACTCACTGAAAGAAATGGAAATAAATTGAAATAATTAAGCTCACAATGTATTAAAAATACACGAATTTTCCAATACTTTCTTTTCATTTTTAATGATTTCATTGAATTCCAAACAATCTATATCTTACCTACATACATACATACATCCCAAAGATGGAGCCTTGTATCTTTGTTGGAAACCGGCTCCCTCCTCAGTGGAAGATTTATAATAATTAAAAAAAAAGAAGAGACATACATACAAAGAAGATCTGAATGTAAAACGCTCAACTTAACAAAAAGTGTGTGCGCATGGTTATGTTTCCCGAAGACTCGAAAAAAAGACAGTAATATCAACGTGAAGCGTAGCCTTTCTTGGACTCGTGACCGTTACATCCTATTTCACTGCGAAGGCTATGCATTTGCAATCTAAGACCAGGAGATTGCTACGAAATACTTAATAAACAAAAGAGACAGTGATGCCCTTGGAACTCCAGGATGCAGCCGATTATGTCATATTTTTGTGGTAGACATCTCACATGTGATTAGTAGCTGCCCCAAAACGTCATCAGGATAATACCTCCCTATGCATCAAAACGTTGTTACAAAAACAATATACTGAAGGACCTTACAGAGCAGACAGCTGTAAGTCAATAAATATGATTATATAATTTCCATTCTTTTGTAATAATTCATATACCCGAAAAAAACCCCACACTCATTAGAGTAGTAATATTTAAAAGATTGTCAAGGTGGCGAGCTGGCAGAATCGTTAGCACACCGGGCGAAATCCATAGCGGTATTTCTTCTGCCATTACGTTCTAAGTTCAATTTCCGCCGAGGTCGACTTTGCCCTTCGGGGTCTATTAAATAAATACCAGTTATGCACTGGACTCGTGTAATCAACTTAATCTCTTTGTCTGTCCTTGTTTGTCCCCTCTATGTTTAGTCCCCTGTGGGCAATAAAGAAATAAATATTTAAAAGGTTGTTTGTTAAATCTGGTCAGAGAGTAACTATTGGTTTCGTACCTATAAAGCGCACAGCTGGACAGGCAACTCGTTTGAATCTGACAAGTGGCCTATACAGCTAAGCGCTTTGGCCACAACAAACAACCTTCTAAATATATTCACATATATATTATTTTATAAAAGCCTGGTACTTATTCTATTAGTCTCTTTTGCGGATCCGCCATGTTATGGAGATGTAAACACACTAACACCGGTTGTCGAGTTGTCAAGTGGTGGAGGAGGACAATCACAGACACAAAGACACACGCGTGCGCATACATATACAGTGGGCTTCTTTCAGTTTCCATCTATCAAATCCTCTCAAAAGGCTTCGATCGGCCCGAGGATGGATATAGTAGAAGACTCTTGCACAAGATACCATGGAGTGAAACTGGACCTGAACCATGAGGTTGGGAAGCAAACTTCATACCACACAACCTCACAAGCACACACACACACACACACACACACACACACACACACACACACACACACACACACACACACACACACACACACACACACACACACACACACACACACACACACACACACGCACGCACGCACACACACTTAGGTTTGCAAACAATCACACACACGCCCATGCACGCACGTCGTCCGTATCTACGTACATAAATGCAAATATTCACAAACACAAACATTTAAAAAAATTTCCCTCTTTCCCAGCTCTTTCTTGTTCTTTTTTTATGCCCCCTCTCTCTCTTTCTTTCTCCCTCAGTCTCACGCGCACACACACACTCGTCCTCACTTACTCTGTGATGGTGATTTTAATATTCAGAGACCTTGACCGTCCAGGCAAGGCTCACTCTGACATTATACATTCTAACAGGATGTCTGCTGAAACCGTCATTTGCCACCTTTACACTAAACAGTTTTACTTGCTAATGGTTTTACCAGTTTCGATCTCTCATTCTCACCCTCTCTCTTCCCTTCTCTCTCTTTCTCCTTCCCTTTTCTCTCTAACTTTCTCTCACTCCTGTAGCGTATTTGAAATGCACTTCAACTTATTTGTTTTTCTGTGAAATTGAAGAGTGTTGTCTGTTTTCTTCCTTTGAATATGTAACACCCAAGTTGCTCTTTTAATATTCTAAGCCTTTGAAGTACTCAAGCCTCCGAACTTTTCTTAGCACTGTGCAGCAGCATTGCCCTTGATGTAATTCTCTCCGCCTCACTTCACACCCTTTGTTAGACGTACACATACTTTTAGTTATCATTTACATTTTGACTATATATAACAACAGTGCGTTCGTACTACTTTTGATTTTCTTTTTTGATTTAGACTATGCTTTTTGGTTCTCTATTTAGCAGTCTGCTGCACTTCGCATTTGGAAATTAGTTCGTCACTGCCACCAACGCTATTAACAACTCTGCTACTATTAACCACGACCACCACCACCGAGACCACCGCCGTCGACGCCGCTGCCACTACTACATCGGTGCTTGTAATGACAATGTATACCATTACAATTACC
This sequence comes from Octopus bimaculoides, assembly GCF_001194135.2. Lineage (NCBI taxonomy): Eukaryota > Metazoa > Mollusca > Cephalopoda > Octopoda > Octopodidae > Octopus > Octopus bimaculoides. Next base: position 67,714,461 of record NC_068983.1, on the reverse strand, counting down.
ACTATACCGCCACAAAATCACAAAAATTTAACCCGCTGCCGCCACCGACACAGCTGCTGTTGCTCCCGCTGCTGCTACTACTACTACTACTACTACTACTACTACTACTACTACT
>NC_068983.1:67707299-67713958 GCF_001194135.2 Octopus bimaculoides | reverse complement strand
ACTACTACTACTACTACTACTACTACTACTACTACTATCCATCAAGAGCATCATCATCCGTTATTGTCACCGTCACCTCCACCGACATCAAAATCATCATATTTTCCCAATAACCATTTCCACTGCTCTTACCATGACCATCTACACTACAACCATCATTACCACCACCTTATCCATACCCTCACCAATTTAACTGCCATCACCCTAAATACCACCGTCAGCATCTTCACCACTTACTGTAAATGCAGTTTAATGCATATCTTTGTCATTATCCAAATCACCATCATTGATAACACCAGTATCATTATTCCACTTATATTCTCCCCACCATCAACGCCATCGCAACCAATTTAATCGTTGTCATCTTCGAAATCAATTCAACGAACAACATTACTAACAACACTAACACCTCAACAACTACCAATTCCTTCGCGAATGACACCCCTACTAATACTTCAACAATCGATACCGTTGTGAAATGCAACAGTCCAGCCTTTATGTATCGCCAAATTTATATCACAGAAGTATTTCTGTAAGGGATTCATGTTGCTTAAATATCTAAATGTCTGCGATGAGTTGTTAATAAGATTATAATTGCTGCGATGAGTAATCTCATCGTTAGAGATAAAAGTAAAAAAAACGACTGCACTAGGTTTTGATTGTTCTCATCTTTGATTGTTATCAGGTGTTAAAGCCAAGAATTAACCGACCATATATGGTGTGAGAAAGGATATCACATCTCTACAGAATGAAATGTCCATAGTTGACAGAGAGCAGCAATGGAAACGTGGTAAATCCCCAAAGCAGTACATATAACGCCTTTTGGTTACTCAGTTATTAAACTTAATCCTGACATCAGCTCAGTTAGGCTGTCGTTACTAAAAGATGAATGCAAAATATAAAAAAAAAAATAACATTAATTATACATGAAACAGTGACATTATGGATAAGAGTGTTATTATCCCTGGTTCCATTTTAATCCTTTGAACACACAAGAAGGAATGGGATTGGACAAAAAAACAAAACAAAAAGAATTGAAATATAATATACACCTAAGTATTAAAAAAACCATCCACTAGTTCCAATGCATACTTTAATATATTTATAACAATAAGAAAGTAATATAAGATAATGACGATACGTCAATATATCTTAGATCTCTCTACTTCTGTATTGTTGCTTAATATTTGTAGTAAGCTCCAACACTTCTTGGGAAAGCGTCCAAGAGCGCAGTAATACGCTTGTCTCAAGTTTTATTACCAATCTGTCTTTTGATGGTAGGGATGATTTCGTCTCTGTATTGTTTTATTTATATCGTTCATTAATTCACTGTTGTTTTGTTTATTGTTACTGTTGTTTCTTTTGGTGTTTTTCGCTGACTTTGTTTCAGGCATTTTTGCTCAGTGCCAACAGTTTTTGAGGGGTTGGGTGGAAGTCAGCTCTATCAACTTCAGTACACAACTGGTGCTTATTTTATCGGCTCCGAAAGTTTGGAAGGCAAAGTCGACTTCAGCAGAATTTGAAATCAGAACAAAAAGACAGACGAAATGTCTGGAGTGCAAACGATTCTGCCCGTTCGGCGCCTTAACAACAACAACAACAACAACGTTCAATACAGAGACGAAATAATAATAGTAATATTATTGTATTATTATTATTATTATTATTATTATTATTATTATTATTATTATTATTATTATTATTGATAATAATAATAATAATAATAATAATAATAATAATAATAATAATAATGATAATAATAATAATAAATGCCCTGATGCAGCACCAGGCTGTGGCTTTCATGGATTCTCATGTTAACTAATTGGAAGTGTTACCATGTACATTGTTTTGTCTTGGTATAAAAGATGGGCTACAGCAAATATTCTGCTCAATACCACAGATTTTCTTGTCAGTTGTTTGACCTTAACCAGTTGAGCATATCCCTTAGTGGTTGACGATACGTGCGTCTCTGATCATGAGCAGAAGTAGTGGAGGAGCATCATAGCTATGATGGGGTTTGTATAATTCACCTCTGGAAACATTAGTGTTTCGTTCAAAGTTCTTAAACAACCCTTACACAAGGACCTTTTGAGCGGGATGGGCTACTCGACCCGAAGAAAATTCTAACTAGGCCCCATCTGCAAGGTCATGCATTGTTTATCTTGATATGAGATCTCTGTCGCGCACATATGGTTGTGATGCATGTGCCTGGTGTACCCTTATCAGACGGGTAGTCACGATGGGTATACTGGGCTTCGTATATTTACCCCATTTTCACCTTGATTGCATGCACTGCTCTCTCACTCAATAATAATGATAATGATAATAATAATAATAATATTATCGAACTCGGTAGAAGGGGATTCCGACAACGCATGAAAGCAAAATGGAATGAAACAGGAGTCTTCGAAATAAGTGAACAACTGCTAGCAGACCAGGCAAGAGTAATAAAAGCAAAAGGGTGATTAACAGACATGGAAATTGAAGAGATAAAAAGGAAAGTAGAAAATAGAAGTAATACTTCACCACCAGATAACGCGCTCAGCGAGGACAGAGAAATGAATGGCAGCAGTGAAGACGTAGAACAAAGCGTAAACGTACAGTCATTCCCAGCAAATAAAGCAGAAGTAATGGGACGAGCTATATCACAAGAATACGATGACCATAGTGAGGGTGCTGTGCAGATATATTAAAGAAGGCCAGGATCAAGCTCCTCCTCCCCATCGCCCTAATCTGAGGTACATTGATCGACGTAAGCTCAAAGTTGAAACCGAAAAGATAACTTCGGTCCTTGGGCTATTCCAGACGAGAAATATAACTGAAACTAACAAGATTATTTGGGCTGCATCTATGGTTGCTGCAGATAAAGTTGGATACAAAAGAAAGGAACAAACAGAACGTGAAGAACGATACTGGCGTAGACGAATTTGTAAGAAACTAGTCCAGTCTGCCCGGATTTTCTCGAATGATATTAAGATAGAGTTGAGTTCTCAAAATATGCTACGATGGTGATGAGATGAGGAAAGCTTGTCAGGACAGAAGGCATAGCTTGCCATGTGGTGAGATGATGAAAGCAATTCAACCTCAATCCAGCTATAAATACCTGGGAATACCTGAGGCAGATGAAATCAAACGCAATAACAAGAAGGAAAAGACAAAAAGAGAGTACCTGCGGCGAATGAGAAAAATACTGGCTTCAAAGCTGAATGCCATAAACATAATTTCGGCAATAAATTCGCGTGCAGTCGCAGTAGTTCAGTATGCCGCTGGAATCCTGAAGTGGACAGAGGAGGAGATAAAGGAGATGGACAGGAAATCGAGAAAGCTTCTAACGATGCATGAAGTGCATCATCCACGTGCAGACATTGATCGCCTATACATGAAAAGAGCAAAAGAAGGAAGGGGACTGATAAGTGTGGAAGACTGTGTACGTATAGTACTCGAGAACTTAATGAGACACCTAGACCAAAGTAAGGAGACCTTGCTAATGTCGGTGAGGAACGATAGAGTAGAGAAAAAAAAGGAAAAACGAAGTACAAAAAGGACGCGAAGAAGAATAACGCAAGAAGGGACTACACAATCGATTCCATGTAGCTACAACACAAGTTGCTGGAAAAAAATAGGTGGGATTGGCTGAAGAAAGGAACACTAAAAAAAGAGACCGAGAGCACTATACTTGTAGCGCAAGACGATGCCTTGACCACGAACTGGAGGGTGGACCTTTGGATAAGCAAGTGTCTCCGTTGTGCCGCATCTGTAAGAGAGTGGATGAAACCATTGCTCATATCATAAACAAATGCCCTAGGATTGCCCAAAACCACTACAAGTTGTGGCGACACGATCAGGTAGCGAAATTGCTTCATTGGAAACTGTGCGAAAAGTGGGAGCTAAAGAGAGGGAAGACGTATGAGCACAAACCACAGAGAGTGACGGAGTCGGAGACTAGCAAAATCCTCTGAGATTTTCCAATCCAAACAGATCAGGTGCTAGAGCATAATAGATCAGACCTAATGCATAACAGACAGGACATGGTGGTGGTCGACAAGAGGCATCTCATGTGCTATATAATTGATGTTGCATGCCTCTTTGCCCCACGAATAGTCGAGAAAGAAGGCGAAAAATAGATATATACAACCCTAATAAGTACGATATAGCCCGGCTATGAAGAATGAAGATGAAGACTGTCAATTATTATTGGGTCCTTGGGGACAGTATAAGAAAGTATCAAGGGGAATATAAAGGAAATTGGAATAGAGTGCCCAGTAGAACTCTTACAAAAGGTTCGCCTCCTTGGCACGGCCAGAATGATGAGGAAAGTATTAGATAGCTGAAAAGACGGATAGCATGATACCGTAAGCTGCAGGAAGTAAGCCCTCTACGCATGCAAAACTCCAAGAGTTCCAAGAAAACCTATGATAAAGAGATAATAATAATAATAATAATAATAATAATAATAATAATAATAATAATAATAATAACAATAAAACTAGACAGGAAGACAAGAAAAATAACGACAGAATTTAGGATGCACCACCCAAAATTTGACATAGAAAGGTTATATATACAACGCTGCAGTCGGTAGAGGCTTAAACAACTAGAAAACGATTATAAAATAACCACCACAGGATTACAGAAATACCTCATTCTAAAAGTAAGGAAAGCTGGTACAAATAGCCACAAAACACGAGCAAAACAAAAAACTGATTTCTATCTTTAAGGAAGCTGAAAATGACAAAAAAATGTTGTCCGATTAAAGGAGAGCAGCTGGGCAATCATCATTATGGACTCGTCTGACAAAAAAAAAAAAAAATGACTACACATCGACCACTTGTTGACCACTATGTACAAAATACATCCAGCCTCACCGAAAGGATGTACCGATTTCTCGATCAAAATAACATTCTTCCATTCGAACAAAAAGGGTGCAAATGTAACTCGCACGAGTGCACAGACCAGCTATTAATAAAACGTATGATTCTCGAAAATTGATCATCCAAAAAGTGAAATCTTAGCACAGCATGAATTGATTATTGTAAAGCATTTAACAGTGTCCCACATCCTAAGGGCACTAAATATTTACCGGATCTCTTCATTCGTAAAAAGGTTTTCTACAAGTAGTATGGGAATGTGGAACATAACATTGTTTTTCAACCACGAGAAAGACACGCATGTGTCAGAGAACACCAAAATAGACCGTAGAATATTCCAGAGCGATTCACTCTCCCCTCTCCTCTTCTGTTTTCCTTCATTCCCTTGTCCCACAAGCTGCATAAAACAAATTACGGCTACAAAATGTTTGACAAGATCATCTCACACTAGCTCGACATGGATGATGTGAAATTATATGCAAAAGATGACAAGGATTTGGATTTTAATTAATATCAATTTAATACCAGGGAACAAGCACATTAAAAGAATCAGTGTGATTCAGAGAAAGCATCTGAGATCTCAAAGGATTATTATATATGTATATATAAAAATATATATAAAGGAGGCCACTAGGTGGACTGCTAATGTGCTAGAAGAAGATCACATGTCATGTATCTACTAAGACCGAATAAGTCTCAAAAAAAAAAAGAACGTAAACAGGCAAGACTAGTGAAAATTACATAAAAAAATACAATTATCTGTAAACATGTTTCGAAATTAATACTTTCTAAACGAAAATATCTTTTAATGTGCTTGTTCCCTGGCATTAAATTGATATTAATTAATATCCAATTTTTTACCCTATTGTTTAATTTAATTAACCATACCCTGGTATTAATTAACCATACCCTGGTATTAAATTGATATTACTCTGGTATTAAATTGATGTCAATTAATATCCAATTTTTTACCCTATTGTTTAATTTAATTAACCATAACCAAATTCTCAAAGTTGGTATATTCGATGCGGAAACTTTTTTCTGCGGAGATATTTCCGGATTTAGCGCGCAAAAACGAAGACTTTTGAATCTTACCATAAATATAATTTAATAGCACCGTACACACGTGCTTCACTTGTGGCGTACAACTTAATGTGCGATCCTGTAAATTGTATTTACCCAACGGTCTGTACTGATGAGAAACAAATATTTTTGGTAAGAAAGTATTAATTTCGAAACATGTTTACAGATAATTGTATTTCTTTATGTAATTTTCACTAGTCCACCTAGTGGCCTCCTTTATATATATTTTTATATATACATATACAATAATCCTTTGAGATCTCAGATACTTTTTCTGAATCTCCCTGATTCTTTTAATGTGCTTGTTCCCTGGTATTAAATTGATATTAATTAATATCTAATTTTTTACCCTATTGTTTAATTTTTATATATATATATATATATAGTTACTTGAAGCATTTGACGAAATAGAAAGGGATATAGCATCATACAACGTGGAAGACAATTGGAGATTTCTGCGGGACAACCTGTTGAGAGCCACCGACCAGATCTGTGGCTGGTGTAAAGTCCCCTCTCGACCCAGAGTAACCTGGTAGTGGAACAAGGAGGTAGCCGGGGCTATTAGACAAAAGAAACAGGCTTGGAAGGACTGGAAGAACGGTGGTAGCAGAGAATTGTACCAATCTGCCAGAAGGGAAGCTAGGCGACAGGTTTATTTAGCCAGAGGGGAAGCAGATAAGAAAAGATTTGCCAATGTTCTGCGCCGTG
>NC_068983.1:67703412-67705282 GCF_001194135.2 Octopus bimaculoides | reverse complement strand
TGCCAAATTAGATTGGAGCCTGGTGTTGCCATCCGGTTTCACCAGTCCTCAGTCAAATCGTCCAACCCATGCTAGCATGGAAAGCGGACGTTAAACGATGATGATGATGATGATATATATATCAAAATAAGCAACAAGGATATCCAGAGGTAATGCAGTACGATATTTCAAGCAACTCCATTTAATTGAACAATGCAATCATTACATCAATTTAAATGCAGAGCAATCCTCAGCTGCATAAAGACATAGAATTAAAATAAATTAAAACAGATGGACACATTAGTATAATTTTACCTTAGACCTCCAAGAAGGTAAGGAGATAGATAAAGAACATGCTGTCTTCACTTCAGCTACCTCCAAGAAGGTAAGGAGATAGATAAAGAACATGCTGTCTTCACTTCAGCTTAGATGCTACTAAAGTATCAGGAAGAAAGACTTGTTAGAGATCTTGTTGATCAAATTTTTGTATATCAAAATTAAGGCCAAAAGAACAAGGAGCAGTTTCTGTTAGAAAGGGGGTTGAGGGAGTCAACAGAAATCAGTGTTCTTTGTCTATCTTCTTACCTTCTGGGAGTTTTAGGTAAAATGTGTCCATCCTACCAATTAGGATTATTTCCATTTCTTTTGTTTTCATTTCAGTTCATTCAGCCACCTATTTGTTTATCTGCAGGCTCACCAACGTATCTATCTATCTATCTATCTATCTATCTATCTATCTATCTATCTATCTATCTATCTATCTATCTATCTATCTATCTATCAATCTATCTATCTATCTATCTATCTATTTATTTATTTATCTTAGCTAGTCAGCTAATTAACTATATGGTAGCTAATTAGCGGGCTACAATCCTTTCTGTGTCTGTCTACTCTCATAATACCGATAAACATTTAAACCAAATAAAAAAGAATATGGTATTGCTCCAGCAAGGCCACAGTCATTGATCTGGAACATGTAAAAGTTAAAAGTATAGCTTCCACAGCTATTTATTAACTAAGGTTAGTTCAGTTATTTTAACTATATATTGATATATATTTTAATGCCTATTTTCATGACATTTTCATGTTAAACATTTCGACTGTACCTGCGATGTAAACACACAAATGCAGACTAATATAAACAGTCCCACTTTTTCTCTCTATGTCTTAGTCTCCTTTTCTGCCCTTTCTTTCTATATATATAGTTTTTTCCATTCGAGTTTTTACCGCCCTTGACGTAAGCGTAACACATAGACTAAACAGACACGCACGAATGCACAGAATAATTTCATAGATTATTTCGTAAAACGGAAGGAACTGATTTTTTATAAAGAAACAAAATGTCAATGTGGGTATTAAGATATTTCTAAATTTCTATTGTGAACTTTAGAAAAGATTTGTATATGCACAAACTTATAGACACATACATACACGATCAATTATAATCAGCTGTGTATATTAAACAGCTAATCAATGTTCTTAGGCTCATATGCGATGGGTTAAGGGACCAAGCTGTTCTCAGTACCAGAATATTGATGGATGTGCACAGAGAAAGTTGTAGAGTATATACAAATAGAATTTGGTTACAAATGAAATTATAATAGCAACATTAATAAGAAATGTGTGATAAATATTTTGGATGGGTGCAGGTTTATGCATGTTATAAAGTCAATAAAGACATACTCTTTACTCTTTTACCTGTTTCAGTCATTTGACTGTGGCCATGCTGGAGCACCGCCTTTAATGGAGCAAATCGAGCCCAGGTCTTATTCTTTGTAAGCCTAGAACTTATTCTATCGGTCTTTTTACCAAAACGCTAAGTTACGAAGACGTAAACACACCAGCATCGGTTGTCAAGCGATGTTGGGGAGACAAACACAGACACACACAC
>NC_068983.1:67702303-67703291 GCF_001194135.2 Octopus bimaculoides | reverse complement strand
ATATATATATATATATATATATATATATATATACATATACATATACACGACGGGCGTCTTTCAGTTTCCGTCTACCAAATCCACTCACAAAGCTTTGGTCGGCCCGAGGCTATAGTTGAAGACATTTGCCCAAGGTGCCACGCAGTGGGACTGAACCCGGAACCATGTGGTTCGTTAGCAAGCTACTTACCACACAGCCACTCCTGCGTCACTCCACAGCCACTCCTACATGTAGAACAACCAAAATGAAAATCCTGTATATCTGTGGGAATTGGTCAGTGAATATTTCCTAGTCAGCTTCCTTTTGTATGGTACCAAAGAGGTGGCGTGCGCAGCAGCAACACTATCCGAACTGTAGGGGTAGGAATCCATTATAAGCCCCTACTTGAGTTCTATAGTAAATGAGCAGATGTATTTCCTAACCACGAAGAGAAAATCTGTCGGATGTAGTTCTAGCTAAGTCACATATCGAATGTCCTCCGTAGATATCACCAGTTGACAGTTTTATTACGGGTTAAAATAAGTATCAAATAGGGTGGAGCCTTAAAGTGTCTCATTGATATGTGGTATAATTATTCTTTGTGCCGTTGAAAGGTTTTCATAACCCCATTAAAGAATGTTTTCAAAGTAATTGTTCATGGATGTGGGGCGGGCTTGGTGTATCGTGTCTGACATGCATACGGATGGCGTTTATGTGGGAAAGATGAAAGAGTGAATGAGACTGATATCTATAGTTCTTGGCGTTGATGGAGGCGACAGCAAGAATGCATGTAAATATTATACTATAAATGATGCAACTCAGATTTCTTTTGCATATTTGTATAACACGTATTATATGAATGTGTTTAATTTACACATGCAGACACACGCATATATATATATATATGTATGCGTGAATGTGTGTATTAAAATAATTGATGCACTCATATTGCTTGTGTAAGGCATTTCCACTGTCTTATATATATATAAATATATATATATATATATA
>NC_068983.1:67695695-67701999 GCF_001194135.2 Octopus bimaculoides | reverse complement strand
TATATATATCAGACAGCAGAAATACTATATACAGGCAGTTTGAACTGTATGTATGTATGTATGTATGTATGTATGTATGTATGTTTATGCATGTAATTATTTTGCATATATATATATATATATATATATATTCCTATTAGATCTAAACTGTAATATGCCAACATAAATATTTTCTCAAATACACAAATCTTAACACGTTGTTAATACTCCATTTCAATACTGTTGTTGTTGTTGTTTTCCCGGATGCAGTCATTGTTGTTGCCACTGTAGTTTTTTTTTCTTTCTTTTCGTTGCTGTTGTCACCATTGTTGTTGTTGTTGATACCTATTCTGCAGTTGCTGCTGCTTTTCTTCTCATTACTAGTTTTCGGGTCTTTATTGCTATTCTTTTTGTTAATTTATTCTTTCATTATTGTTCTCCAGTAAAGTAAGGGAAATAGCAATTGTTGTGGCTATACTGAAACTCTGCTTCGTCAGGTAAATTCGTTTACATCCACCCTAGTATTTATTTCAACGATCTCAGAAGGAGGAAAGGCGAAATTAAACTGGAATTTGAACTTTGAACATAAAAGAATGTTACTATATATTACATGGTATTTCGTCAAACGCGCTACTGACTGTACTATGTATGAACCGCGTTGGTGTTTTCACTGTTTCATGGTTTTGCTATAACTGCTGCAGTATGAAGAACATTTACCACTAATTCAGGCAGATAAGCGCCTTATGCGACTAGGAAATTATTATGAAATATTCATTATAGAACTACGAAATTATTTAGCAATGGAAATTAAAAAAAACTAACACAAAACCTAGAAACCACGAACAAAAAAGGAAGCAATATTGTTTTCTGTCTTTAAACAAACCTGCAAATACAAAACAAGTTGATATGGCCGAGAGTGTGTGGAAAATGGTGAAACAACAGCTACAGATATTGTGAAAAATAATTTAGAAACGTAAACTCAGCAAAGGAAAACCGCGATAACAGCTGAAAAGCGTGATTGCTGCAGGGGTTCAAATCTATTTACCAGAGACAACTAAAAGCTTGAACTGAAGCATAATATATTAACTGTGGAAGTCCTTTGTCTCCGGCAGCCCGATCTTTTCCAAAAAAGAAATATATCTTTAGGTATCACAGAATTGATGATTTCACACAAAGGCTTTTTAGGTGGCTTTAAGGAATACCGCCATAAACACATCCCGGGACCAAAACTCATTTCGGACAATAAAAAAGCACTGTTACTCTAGTGTATGCTAACCCATGCATTCAGGGCTATCAAGGCTAATCGACTAAACATTATCATAATATCTATATAAACTGTTAAAATTAGGATAACTAGTATGTAGGACTGAAAGCAGAAACAAACCCTATGATAATAATTGTCTTGAGAATGAAGAAGTAAAACAAAAGCTAGCCCGTAATGAATGTTCGAAATTACAAACATGCACACTATACAAAATATAGCACTTCTAGGCTCTCTAAAATTATATAAAATGCTAGATTTTCGTTTTGCAACCATAATACACAACCAAGCATATTACAGGTTTACAAGTCAATATTATGCTTTACCTTGTGTCAGCAGTGCGATATTCTCACTTTTAAGTTTATCTCTATAGATTTTCAATTGTATTTAGTGCCAGTACTGCAAGTTACACCGTTTCGTAAACGGATACGTCTTTGTAAACATGTAAGTACCAGTTGCCAGGAACATGCTTAATATGTGAATTGCTCTATCCATTTGTATTACACCACTAAAATTAGTGAGTATTTAAGCAATGTCTTCGCAGATAGTTGATCGATTGAATGTGGTGCTGATGAAGGGGCAATAATTCTTGAAATATGCATATACACCCATTACCTATTTTTCTAACTTCGATCTCATTCTTTATATAGACGTATTCGTTTACGAAACGTCATAACTTGCAGTGCAGGCTCTAAATACTATAGAAAATTTATAGAGATAAACTTAAAATGAAATCTATATACATACGTATGTGCGTGTACGTTTATGTATAGACATTTACGTACATACATACATACATACATACGTACATACATAAATACATACATACATACGTACATACATACATACGCACACACACACACGCACACACACGCACTCATATTATTTCTATACATACAAATATATACATATGCATATACATGTATATGTATCTATAATGTAAGTATATATATAAATATATATACCGTAAATCCTCGAGTATAATCCGCATTTTTTCCCTAAATTTAAAGGTCAAAATCCCTAGTGCGTATTATATACGAGGTTAAAAATTTAAAATATTTTCTAAGCAATGTCCGAGTCTCTATTTGCTGTCCGGTAATGTTTATTCAGACGCATTTTGTGATGTCTGGCTAGTAACTGATAGTGATAAATATGTAAAGGCAATTTACTTAATATTTATTTTTCACTGTTATTTCTTTATTTTCTGCAAACAAAGTGCACAAAAAGCTACACGTTTGCATTATGTTATATATATACAATAATAATAGAGGACGTTACCGTATATATGTTTACAAACCAAGGACGTTATATAGACCTCCTTGACTCAGGTTAGAGAAGGGGTGCGTATTATACACAAGGTTTAGGTTTTTCAGAGATACAGCCCCTTAAAAATCTTCTGCGTATTATATTCAAGGGTGGACTATACTCGAGGATTTACGGTATATACATACATACATATACATACATATATATATATATATATATATACATATATATATATATATATGTTTTTGGAGTGCTCCACTTCAAATTTTATATGTCCATCGACATTGTTGAACGTATTGCATATTTTATTAGATTCCTCTTGAGATAATTTTATCAGGATGTCATCCATATACCTGGTGGAAAGACACAAGAATGACAGCTGTTGAGTGCCCTGCGATCTAACCGGTGTATTTATACAGACCTGACAGAAGTAAATAGACAGCATTATAATCGTTAAAGTTCATTTAAACCTAAAATTATTTATTGATTATTATAATGTGAATGTCTAATATTTAGTAGACGCGCCCTTTGTATTTTTCAATGCAAGGACCCTATTAGACATGGTGCTGACCAGATGAAGAATATTTGCTTGAGGAATTTCATGCAGCAATCTCAAAAGATCTTGCTTTGAAGATGCTTTCTTGTTCCTTTCACGAAGTGTCTTGTCCATTATGCTCCAGATGTGTTCAATAGGGTTCATATCTGGTGACTGGCTTGGCTATGGACGCTTTTTAATGCTATTCTCTTCCAACCAATCTTGGGTCGTCTTAGCCGCATAACACGGAGCCCCCACCGCTGGAGAAGAGGAGAAGGAGTCCTTTCTGCAATATCTGAATTTATGTTTCCTTCACACTCCACCAGCTCTGATCGACCATTGTTCCAAATTGTTCCCCAGACCATCACAGAATACCCGCCATATTTCATTGTTTTCACGTCAAATTTCGTTTTATGTGGTGTCTATTTACTTCTGTCAAGTCTGTGGACGTAATGACTAGATGAACCCTTCGAACTGAAACGCGTTGTTTATTGCAGTAGTTAATAGTTCATGAATATCTGGAGCTGTAAGTCCAAAGCAGTTCAATTAGTTTGTTGTAGTACACGTTTCCAAAGGGGCTTCAAAAATCCAGGAGTAAAGTGGCAGACCTACTCCTGTCGGAGTATAGATGGACACCAGTATAAAAGCCGCACTGCCTTCACTGCTACTGGTTATGGTCATCACATCGACTAAACCTCCAGGTTTAGTAAATCCTCCTTATATGAAGATCCAAACCATTCAAAAACAACACTGTCACTGTCCTTCAGACCAGGTCGTCAATGAAGTATATACAAATTACAATTGCTGAATGGGATGCCAGCGATTAGATTGCGGGAATCGTCGTCTATCTGATGGTTACTATAGCTTTATCTAGTGACCTGAGGTTTGTGTTCGTTAAGTAACTTTGCATTCAAGTCGACACGAGACTTAATATATGTATACATTCCCATCTTCCTTTGAGGACAGCCAATTTGGTCAGAAAAGGGAAAGCGAGAAATGTCAACCTACCTTAGTCTTGTTGAAGGATGTGTAATCCAGCCTTCATAACGGGTTAAGTTTCCCTGAATGCCTTATTCAGATGGTTTTTCCTTCGTGTTTTGGCGAAATGTCCCACGCTGCGTGGGAAAATATTCTGTTGGTGTCATAAAAGTCTGCCGACCTCTTCAATAGTTGTCGTCTCTCTATTAGTGTTATGGCTGTAAGTTCCGCAAAATCCTCCCCTTCTGTTTATATTTTGTCTTTGCTTTGTGATATGTACTCCATCAACTTACATTTGTTTGAACCTACAATAGATAAGTTGCTGTAGTTTTCTTTTTATATATTTTTGTATTTAGCTTCTGAACTATTTGCTGTTAATATTGTTGCTTTTTTGTTTGTTTTTCGGCCTTCTTTTCCTTACATTATTTGTGTTTTCCCCACTACGAGGGCCTCCCTTGGTGGTTTTCGACTTGATCTCATTACACGACAATGTCTCTGAATCAGACAATTCTGAGGTGAAGGAAAGGAGAGGTATGTCTGCGCTTGTGTATGTTTGTATTTGTGCGTTGCTTGGGGTGGGGATGCAAACCTGGGAGACATTTTGTTGGGTTTTAGTTGCAAGTCCCTTGGTTCTTGTCTTGGAGGTTCCTATTGCTGTTGTTGGTGCTGTTGCTTCTATTACAACTGATATTGTTGATTCGGTTGTTTTTGTTGCTGCAGCTGTTTTGGTTGCTGCAGGTAGTTTTGTTGTTACTGCGCTGCTACAGCTGGTGTTCTTACAGATGTTTTGGTTGCTGTTGCTCACATTATTGATGTTGTTGTTGTTGCTGCTGCTAGTGAGGTTGCATTCTGTTGCTGTCTTTACTTTTATTGTGTTACAGAAACATTGCCACTACGGTAGTAGTGGCAATGTTTCTATTTTTGGCCGTCTGCTATCAGGTTTTCTGTAGTATCACAAATGTAGAAGCTTGGTCTCATGCCCTCTACCACTAAAAAACAACTGGGTTACTTTTACCAGCTCATTCAGATCCTGGATGTCTTCAGGCCACTTCTGATCCATTTGATTCAATAACTCCATGTACACCCTTAATAAGTGCTAGTGGCGCAGCTTCTGCCCTTTCAAATCTGTGGCCTCAACCTAATTCTTAACATGGGCTATGAGTTGCTTCTTTGCCTCGCTCTTTGAGAGCATAGTAAACGTGTCATATTGCCTGCGACTGTGATGAAGATTTGTTCTTGCATCAACACAGGCCACAGAATCTTATCTACCTTTATCTACATTTGGATTGGTTTTTCCACAAGCCTACACTTCTCACAAATGTACCGGTAACTGACTGCAACTTCTTTATTCAATAACAATCTTAGACACAGCAAAGGCAACTTAACTTCTATTCTTTTGGATAACGTTTCCCTCTGCATCTCAAGTCTTTCTGCGACTCTCATTGCAGGGGGAAAATAAAAACAGCTTTTGTAGCTCTCTGACTCTAGTCTTTGTTGCTGTCTTTGGCAATGAAGAAGTCGAAGAATGAATGGAGGTAGGGGTTACATTCTACTATTGATGATAATGTTAGTGGTGGTTGAATTACTTTTCGCTGCGAGAGTTTGTTCGCTTGTAATTGAGCTGTTGTTATTTCTGATGATGTCACTGGATACGTTTGAAGCTGTCCTTTTTTTTTATTTCTGCTGTTGTTGGTATTTCTATTTGGTATGCTGCTTTTGAAATTGCTGCCTTTCGCAGCGGTGGTGAAAGCGGTAACGTTTGTCGACAAACAACATAAATCAAAACATTAATGATTTCTGATTTAGGTGCAATGTCACATTATATTTTAGAGAAAGGGTTCGGCCGATACCATCGACTTCCAGTGCTTGAGTAAGTACCTTATTTTATCGACCATGGAGGGATAAATGGCAAAGTTGACCTCAGCAGGATTTTGACTCAGAATTTAAAGACCAGGAACAAAAAATGTATTGTATTTTCCAACGTTCTAACGACTTTCTCAACGTTCTAACGACTTTGTCAGCCAACCATCCTAATGATAATAATGATGATGATGATGATGATAATAATAATAATAATAATAATAATAATAATAATAATAATAATAATAATAAAATGACCTGATGCAGTACCAGGCAGTGGCTCTCATGGCTTCTGATCTTAATTGATTGGAAGTGTTATCATGTACATTGTTTTGTCTTGGTATAAAAGATGGGCTACAGCAAATATTCTGCTTAATACCACAGATTTGCTTGTCAGTTGTTTGACCTTAGCCAGTTGAGCATGT
>NC_068983.1:67691188-67693688 GCF_001194135.2 Octopus bimaculoides | reverse complement strand
CATTTGTTTCCTTTTATTTGTCTTCGTTCTTTATATTATTAGTGCACAGATAGTTTTGCATATTTTGTTGTTTTTGTTATTGTTGTTAGTGTTTGTATTACATTTATTGCTGGCTGTAGTTGTTGCAGTTGTTGTTGAAGTCGTTGCTGTTGTTTTTGTTGTTGCTGCAGTCCGTCTAGCCAATCAACCACAAACCAAATGGAATTTCAAATCATTTCGAATCATTTTCGAATGTTAGTGGCAGAAAATCTTTATTTCTTGATTGTTTTCTTCTTTTTTTTTTGCTTGCTCACTTTCTTTTTCTTTATCTCACGCTCTTCTTTCTTTCTTTCTTTCTTTCTTTCCCTTATCTATCGTTCTTTGTCTCTCTCTCTCTTTCTTTTTAATAATCGGTGGTCTTTAGATATGTGAGGAGGAACGAAGATAGGAAGCCATGATAATTATTCATTTACGAAGGAGTATCGACGTAAATGAGAATAGAGCCGGATTGCGCACTCAGTCCACCGAGAATATTTTAGATGACACGAAGTTATCAAGTCTAGCATTGTGATTTTTGCTCAGAGTCGGTTCTTGATAAATCAAGAATTTTGTAATGCTTTTTCGTTTATATTTTTTGCTGTCATTTAATCAAAGACGGAGGCAAAAGAAGAGGAGGTGGGACAGTATCGATAACAGTTACACCACCCACTCACATTCATTAGTGTTGTTGATGCAGTCGACGTTCAGTTTGGACTTCTGAAGATTGCAACCTGTAAGGTGTGCAAATATTCTTGTGATAATGTTGTTGTTGTTGTTGTTGTTGCTGTTGTTTTCTTTGTGTAGAATTTGCATCCGATTGTCAAAGGTGAGCTTCCTATCATTTTTAGGGTAGGCATGACCAAAGAAACGTAATGCGTCTTTTCTTGAATTAAGACGGTACGGTATAATTGGGGTGTGATTAGAGCTCAATGTGACTGTTGTTTCTAGAAGGCCGAGAGACCACGTAGAGGCTCTCTCTATTGTCTCCGACAAGTATTATTATTGTAGATAGTTAATTGGCAGAACACATAGACCAGGGTCTTACACCAACATACTTAGATCCAGGTAGGGTGTGAATTGACGGACATTTGGTTGTTATATACACATATGCAAAAACACGCACTCATTTAAGTTTGCGCACTTGTGTATATCTTTTATCTTTTACTAATTTCAGTCATTAGACTGCTGCCATGCTGGGGCACCGCCTTGAGAAATTTTAATAGATGAGTATCATGATGAGTAATTTCATTTGTGACGTCAGTCCTTGCAGGAACAGTGTTGTTATTGAAGGAACCGGAAAACTGGTTGGAAAGCTTTAAAAAACTGACTTACGTTAAAGATTCTTGAAACCAGGTGATAAACCAATAGACGTGTTAGGTGACTGTCGCTCCTGGAAATATAAAATTGTTGACGCTTATTGAACTTTCATCATAAATTTATATGTATGCGAGCGCACAAATGTATGTGCATACATACACACTGTCACTCGTACATACACATACACATTTGTCTCTCACTCACTCACTCACTCTTTCTCTCTCTTTCTTGCTGCCTCTCCCTCTAACTCTTTCTCTATATGGATTATGTGTCTCTGTCTGTGTATGCACATATATACGGAGAGAGAGAGAGAGAGAGAGAGAGAGAGAGAGAGAGAGAGAGAGAGAGAGAGAGAGCACACATGCGCATATCCTTATTATCATATATGTACACATATGTATTAGGTAAACATTACTGTATTCATTATGAGATTTGTGTAAATATACTTTCGAGTGCTTTCAGATAATAATGGATTGTTTATACAGTGAGCATCTCTGCACTCTGCTTTCTGACCGCATCACTTTGAATTCGTTTAGAATTGCCGATGAAGAAGCGACGATCTGCATCTACACCGCTATGCTATAGCCTTAGGTGATTCGATAGTTGAGATTCTTTGATATTCCATACCCTATGTTTATATTCCACTGTATGTTTATGTGGGGGAGTGTAGATTCTATATTATCAGGGAAATTATCCACTCTTAGATAATTCCTTGATATTTCCGTTCATCTTGCCCTAACAGCACACTTTATTTACAACAAATATATATTTTTGTAGCTTTTCAGACTACTGATTCTTTCTTGATTTTGTTGGAATAATTATTTACGTTATCATTCTTAGCATAATAATAATAATAATAATAATAATAATAATAATAATAATAATAATAATAATAATAATAATGATGATAATAATAATAATAATAATAATAATGATAATAATAATAATAATAAGAAGAAGAAGAAGGAATATATTCACAGACACGACAGAGCTGGGACCTATATACACTGGAAGCTATGCCAACATTATGGAATAGCAACAGAAAAAAGATGGTATAAACACACGCCAGAAAAGGTCACAGAAAACGAGAAAGCAACCATACTCTGGGATATGCCAATACACACAGATAGAGAAATTAAGGCAAATAGACCAGATGTAGTTGTCA
>NC_068983.1:67685125-67690405 GCF_001194135.2 Octopus bimaculoides | reverse complement strand
CGTCCATATGTGTGTTTGTTAAATTTCATTCATATCAGTGCGTGTGTTTATTACCGGCATAATGCCTCTCCCAAGGTTTAATAGTATTTCTTTCAACACACGTATTCACATCAAGAATCTTGCACACCAAATACACATACGAAAAATAATAATAACAATAAAGTTTTTTATTAACCACGAGGGTTTGCATGAAGAAAAACATTATGGACAGCACAGGACAAAACAGAATAATGTGTGTATGTGTGTGACTATGTGCGTGAGTATGAGTATGTGTTTGTGTATGAGTATGTGTGTGAGTATGTGTATGTGTATGTGTGTGAGGGTTTTGCGTGTAAACATGACTAATGACATTAAAAATAAAAGAGATCAACAATGTGTAATCCTCAATAGGGTGGAGACGTTCGAAGGCTGCTCATGGAAAAACCTCATAAAAACCTGACTTTTGGGGGAGGTGCCTTTCTTTCGTTTCCTTTCCTCTCTCCAACTACAGGCGTATGCTCAGGGCAGGCCCGTTCACTCGTACCATTCTCGCCACTTTCATTCACCTATCGGCAAACTGACTAGAAAACAGCACTTCCCTCTCTACCCTTTTTTTTCGTTTTCAAGTGAAACTTGAAGAAGTTCATCAGGGATTGGCCAAAGAGAAAAGTGTTTATCTTCAGCCCCTTTAATCTCGTTCACCACTCAACTTCTTTCCTCATGGCCACCAGGCGTATAAAAACAGCCTCTCCTTCGCAGTTAAAGGAAAGCAGCGGGGCGATCTTCACGATGGATTCAGTTGATAGCCGGATCCGTCCAACACGCGAAAGCAGGTATTCGACATAAACACACAGGTCAGCAATGCTCTGGCACTGGACGTGTGCATGCAGGACCGTCTCATCGTCCCGGGCACACCTCGAAATGCTCGGCTGACGGCACTGACGTGCCTGTAAAGTTTATATCTCGAACAGGCAAAGCTCCCCGGTAGCACTGCCAAGCCAGAGATTTTTGGAAATTATCCATTGGTCCCAGCCCAAATGTTCTTCGGAAAAGAGTGATTTGCTGATCTTTTTCGACGCCCAAAGTCTCTCCTAATCCTTAAATATCTAAAGTGGACATTCCACCTATCGCACAGTCCCATTGACTGAGGGCTGTGAGCGCTTGAGGACATTCCACTTTCCAAAAGCTCCTGCTCGGTCTCTATTTTACTCAGGACTGCAGCTCCGTTAAGGAAACTAGCTGTGGAAATACGTGTCTGACGAACGGCGACCACACCCGTTTACCATCAAGGAAGCACTGGAGATGTAGTCTCAGCGCATATCTGCACATCATCAACCACGGCATGTCCAGTCCACCACGGAGCGAGTGCTGACAGTAGATAGACCGCCTGACCATCGCGACGTGTGCCTTTCACAAGAAGCAGAAGAGTATACGCTCCAGCGTAATCAGACGGTGGCCAAGACAAGGCACGACGGTCAAGCGATAGCAGATGGCGGACGCAATATGCGAATTAGCCGCCTCTGCCCTACCTTTCAAGGATAGCTTTCTCTCGCCTCATTTCTAGGTGAGAGTTATCAACCTGCTAGTTACCTCGACCCAGTGTTTGCCTATCTGGAGGTCCGGACCGAAACAGACCACGAGCAATTTAATCGGTCCGTTCGTCCAGCTCCCAACGAGAGGAGAGGTGCCCGTCTCTCTTTTTCGTTTTGTTTGGGGCAGTCGACTTTTAAATGCCTAGGTGGAAGCAAAGGTGGCACTTTCCTTCTCTTCCATCAACCCTGGCGGGAATTATGCTGCTTCCAGGGAAAAGAATCTGATCTGGGATGATCTTGTGTTGTTTGAATGAGGAGTTCTATGGTCATGCCAGACCAGTTTTCCTTTTTAGTCTGATAGGCTTCGTGGATTCTCGAGTTTTCCTCGATGTCTGTCATCACTGCTGCTATTAGCCAAGGAATGACTATTTCTATTGGCACCTGCTGGATTATAATTTTTGCTAGTCTCTGACCGCAGTAGTATAGAAAATAGCAACAGCTCCTCGATTTTGAGGAGATTCAGAGAGTGATGTTTGGCCTCTTCCTAGGTGTGGAATCAAATGTCCACCATTCCATAGGCCTTTCCTTTTTGTATATATTCCTTTAAATTCCAGACGGAACCTAAAATTTGTTGTATTTGAGTCTCTGTGTATCTCTCCACCCTCTTTGACTTTAACGCGATTGTACGGTACGTTACTATGCGATGTATTGTAGCCAGGATTGTCTCAGGTGAGATATTCAACTTTACAACTAGTCCATCTCTCTCGACTACATGTCTCGCATATTTCAGTTCTTCTCTGAGAATTGTATTCTCTGAAGAGATGATTTAGCTACTCCAGCGAAAGAAAGCCTTGAAAGGCTGTTCTAAGCCGTTGCACCGGTTTGTGTCTCAGCTCCATTGTCTCTGTCATTGTTGTTGCTTTTGTTACTGCCGTTGTTGGTTTTGATGTTGCTGTTGTCACCTTTGTTACTGTTGTTGTTGTGGTTGTTAATGGTACTGCTGATGTTGCTGTTGTTGTTGGGATCTTTTCAATCCTACCGACAGATATTTTAATTAATTTTTTAAAACTAAACACTTTGAAACTTCGGATACTGGTAGAATGTGTCACATAGAACACGGCTTACTCTTAACGTTTTTGACAAAATCTTGTATTTTAGAAGTTATTTCGTGTTAAAGTTGTTGTATTTGGGTAATTTTAACCAATCAATGACGTGTATTATGCTGAAGAAAATTACTGCTGCTGTTTGCGAACAACTTCTGGGTCCACTCCCCTAACAAAACCCTTCTTTAATAACCAGAGATGTTTTTATAGCAACATAGGTTTACTGTATCAAGGTTGATTTGGTTGCTAGATAGAGCAACCAAATCTTCCCGACAAAAAGAAAAATGAAAGTTTTGTCTTCAAGGAAAAAAATAATGCAAGTTTATATTATTTTATAAGGGAATCCCAATGTTTGGAATATGGATACTTGTTATCTTTTATTCTTTCAACTTTTCTTTAACTTTAGCTGCTTTATCATTCAGCGAAGAATATTGGTTTAACCACAGCATAGCTCTGATTGTAATGGATCTGTGAGGAAAGGCGTTCCAGCCATGACCATTTTGTCGTATTCTTTTTTAGAAGTAATGATATCCCAAGCGAATATTATAAAATAATATAGACTTGCATTAGCTGACAAAGTGTTGGACTATATCCGACTAAGTAATACTCATTGAAATTTATTTCTATTTTCCAAATGGAATGATGTATTCTAGCTGTATATCATCTCTACTACTCGCACAGTATGGAGGCGCAATGGCTCAGTGGTTAGGGCAGCGGACTTGCGGTCATAGGATCGCGGTTTCGATTCCCAGACCGGGCGTTGTGAGTGTTTATTGAGCGAAAACACCTAAAGCTCCACGATGCTCTGGCAGGGGATAGTGGCGAACCCTGCTGTACTCTTCCACCACAACTTTCTCTCACTCTTACTTCCTATTTCTGTTGTGCCTGTAATTCAAAGGGTCAGCCTTGTCACACTGTGTCACGCTGAATATCCCCGAGAACTACGTTAAGGACACACGTGTCTGTGGAGTGCTGTTCTGTTGATCGGATCAACTGGAACCCTCGACGTCGTAAGCGACGGAGTGCCAACAACAACAACTCACACAGCACATGTAAACACGCTCGCCACGTTACGATCCAATCAACACCAGACCATCTCCGTCCTCAGAAACCATGTACAAAAAATTTTTAATGAATTAAATAATACCGGTATTATTCAACCCAAGAATAACAATCGGCAAGTATGTACTTTAAACTTGTTATACAAAAAGTACGAAAAACTACACGTGCAAGACAATTTAACTCCAGAAATGAATGGACCGGTACCCTACGAAAATGATGACTGTCAAAATAAAGGGCCGGACGTTATTCCTTATGTCCCGCAAATAAAATCAAAAAAGCATAAATGGACAACTGAGGAATATATTCCAATCTTACTCACTTATTTTACAGTAGTGCTCTACTCAAAGAACGAAAACACCACAACGTATTCATATAAAATCTGGAAGAAAATAACCTAAATAAAGACTTGGCTGCAGCAATGAACCCTAATAAACTAGCTAACATACGAAGATATACTGTCAAAGAAAAAAAAAAAAGAAATATCAGAAATAGAAATAGAATACTTAAAATAAAAAAATACATCAAGAAAATATAGATAGTAACCACATATCATAAGCATTGGAACTGTAAAACACGAAGGCAGACAAAACATTTCCAACAAAAACGAAGTAAACAACGAAAGACAACAAACCCAGACAGTAGGAATGTATAATGATGTGCAAAAAGCATCGAACCAGAACACCACAGACAAACATATGAACGGGAGGGAAAGCGAAACAAATCTAAAACCTGGAAACACCGAAGGTGAACCTAATGATTATGATACTCTAAAAATTAGCATAATCAAAGAAGTAAAAGCCACAGATCTCAGTATGGACCACCGATTGTACTTCCCCAAAATTAAAATTGATACTAAAACAACATCAATTATAAATAGCATGAACCTGGCCATCACAGAGCTAATAGCTACAGAAACAAATGTCAATATCAATGGGCTAAATGACACAATATATGCAGCAACCACTGTGGCCACCATACAAGCGGGATACTCCCTCAAATTCATCCAAACAGGAGTACCACCAACCAAGCAAAGCCTGTGGATAAAAATAGAGAACAAGAGAAAAGATCTGTGAATCCTTAACGAAACTAGTAGACAATCAACACTACTAAGCAGCAAAAAGCGAACAAAAATACTGTGCAAATACAATATTACAGAAAAAGGTTTACCTGAGGTAAAAGAACAGCTAAAGCAAGATATCCTTGTCAAAGCACAAAGGATCCGCCGGCATAAGAAACGCCAACATTTCTTTGAACAAAACAAACAGTTCAACTCCAACCCCAAAAGATTCTACCAAAAACTTATCAAAAATAAAATAGACATCAATGCAGCACCAACTGCAGAAGAAGTGGAAGAATTTTATTTCTTCACAGGTGTATGGTCAGAATTGGTCCTTTCACACTGGCCATTTTTCGAACATTCACCCACCGTTCGACAAACTTGCTAGAAGGCAACACGTCCCTTTCCACCCTCACTTTCCTCATCATGTGAAACTAGAAGTTGATGAGGGTTTGGCCAAAAAGGAAAGTGTCTGACTTTAGCCCTTTCAAACGAGTCCACTATACTACCTCTTTCGCTACAGCCACTAGACCAATAAAAATTGCCT
>NC_068983.1:67682306-67684523 GCF_001194135.2 Octopus bimaculoides | reverse complement strand
CCCTACTCGGTCTATGCTTAACCCAGGTTTGCAGCTCATTCAAAGAGACGTGCTGCGCCTGCTCACCGACAAGGAAATGCTGGAGATGTCATAGC
This sequence comes from Octopus bimaculoides, assembly GCF_001194135.2. Taxonomy (NCBI): domain Eukaryota; kingdom Metazoa; phylum Mollusca; class Cephalopoda; order Octopoda; family Octopodidae; genus Octopus; species Octopus bimaculoides. Next base: position 67,684,428 of record NC_068983.1, on the reverse strand, counting down.
CTGAGCGCATGTCTGCGCATCAGCAACAATGACATGCCCAACCCTTCATTCAGCGGCTGTAGACAGATGGCCACAAGAGCTGCACACAAAGCAAAGGATGATACAACATAAAGGACGGGGAATGAGATGGTATTTACATATAATGTGAAAAAACATCCAATCCTTGCGACTTGAGGTTATTGAGCAACCGACCTTGCTTCTAGATCGGCTCCAGGCCACGTACATTTATATAATCTACTCAAATAATTGCCATGTTGGCCAGAAGGAGTTGAGAGAAAGCAAATGAGTAGGGTTAATTAACATACCTAGGTTGTTAGAGGGCAGGTTGTTCGACCCTTTAAAAATCTGCTAGAGTTTTTTCATTAAGGATTCCCACATCGTAGGGGAAAACCTCCCTCATATTTGTGTACAGCTCTAGTGTCGTATATAGTATCCCATCTCTCTCTACATCTTTTTTGAGGGTCATCAATTCTTCGTTGGCTCTCCTCACAAGCACGAATTTGGGTGTTGTGCGAGCTTTCTTTTTGGAGCGAGGTGGCTATGATAAAAGATGTAACGTAAAGACGAGAATGGTTAGATAGATAAAGCGAAAATATAATTTGATAAACGTGAATGAAGTACTGATAGCGAAAAAGGTGGTTAAGCAATACATTCAGGCTAAGGCCCAACGCTTATACACGTGTGAAAAGAGAAACAAATTTTACAGACAAAATAAAATATTTAAAACTAAGAATTTCTGCAGAGAGTTAAGGAAACAGCCGATCAAAGTAAAAAACCCGCCTGATATGAAAGAATTAGTGACTTTTTCGGAAAGAAAACATGGAACGATAGAAAGGAATTCAACAGGGAAACTAAATGGGTAGGGAGAGGAAGAAGAAAGAACGGCTGATATTTAAGAAGAGGGATGGAACGATATTACAACGCAGGAACTAAAGTTCTACCTAAAGCTCATAAGTGGAAGTCTCCTGAACATGATAAAATCTCAAACATCTGGCTTAATAGCCTTTCATCATCACACCAACAACTAATGGAAAGTTTCTCTAATATCATCAGAAACTCCAAGAAAACTCCAAGCTGGCTAACATTAGGGATAACATAACTACTCCCTAAAACAAGCGACACAAAAAAAATCCAAAGAACTACAGACCGATCACTTGTTTGACTACCATGTACAAAATACTCACATTCATCATCCCCGAAAGCCAGGCTATGGAAAAGGAAGAAAGTAAAGATAGTGCCAATCATTGTTTGGTCCTTGGGAATAGTATCAGAAGGCACCAAATGGAATATAAAGCAAAGTGGAATACAGTGCTCAGTAGAACTGTTACAAAAGTTTTGCCTCTTTGGCACGGCAAGAATAATGAGAAAAGTATTAGATAGCTGAAAAGAGCGAATAGCATGTTACCGTAGGCTGCAGATAGTAAGCTCTAACAAAACCTGTGATAAAGAGATGATGATGATGATGATGATGATGATGATAGTAATAATAATAATAATAATAATAATAATAATAATAATAATAATAATAATAATAATAATAATAATAATGATAATAATCAGGCAGTGGCTCTCATGGCTTCTGATCTTAACTGATTGGAAGTGTTATCATGTACAATGTTTTGTCTTGGTATAAAAGATTGGCTACAGTAAATATTCTGCTTAATACCACAGATTTGCTTGTCAGTTGTTTGACCATAACCAGTTGAGCATGTCCTTTGGTGGCTGACGATATGTGCATCTCTGATCATGAGCAGAAGTAGTGGGGGAGCATCATAGCCATGTTTTGAGAGGAATTTGTTGGGGTTTGGATAATATACCTTTGGAAACATGGGTGTTTTGCTCAACATCCTTAAACAAACCTTATTCAGGGACCTTTTGAGCGGGATGGGCTATTCGACTTGAAGAAAATTCTAACTGGGCCCCACCTGCAAGGTCATGCGCTATTTATTTTGATATATCACCATGTAGCGCACATATGGTTGTGATGCATGGGCCTGGTGTACCCTTATCAGATAGGTAGTCATGATGGGTACAATGGGCTTCGTATATTTTACCCCAGTGTCACTTTGATGGCATGCACTGCTCTCTCACTCAATAATAATAATAATAATAATATTAATAA
>NC_068983.1:67678193-67682296 GCF_001194135.2 Octopus bimaculoides | reverse complement strand
ATAATAATAATAATAATAATAATAATAATAATAATAATAATAATAATAATAATAATAACAGCAACAACGACAACAACAAAAGATGTGGCAGAAGTATGGGCTTGATCTTTTCTATGTTTCTGTCATTCGTGTACTTCCTCAGGTACTTCCGTCTCCGTAGCTCTCTTAACTGAAAATATTTCCAATTTATTGCTCGTTTCTTTTGATTTCTACTATGAAAGAGGACAATGACCTCAGTACCTTCTTGCCTTAGTGCATGTACAGTAGCTCGGACAAAGTAGTTCTTGTATTTAATTTCAAAGAATTGGTCGAGTACCATTCTCGTCCGTGTCAATTCAGCTGTAAAGTACTTACTAGCAATTTCTATTATATTGACTATACGGCAGTTTGTTCTTTTATCTCTTTTCCGTATCTTAAATCGTCTACTCCAGATTAGTTTTCTTTTTAAGCCCACATACCCTTTGTGCTTATAATTTCTCACATGAATTTCTACTCAAATATCCCTTAATCCGGTCTGTCCTTATGTGATTTCCTTGTTGTAAACGATGCTTTAAGCTCTCAGTGTTCAGGTTTTTATCTATTTACTTTACTTATGTTGATCGTACAGGTCACAAAAAAAAAAAGGTCTGAGAATATCAACTACCTCTGTCTATTGTTCTGACAAAAACCGTAAGTACGACCCGGATGATCTGCAGCGTTTTTGGTCAAGTGCATGTTGATGTATCTGCTTAATTTGGTTGGAATCAATCAGAGAGTTCGAAACTTTTGAAAAGATACATGATGCTCTTGCGCCCTACTCGACAGCTTAAACTCTTCTCCGATCGTCTGGCATTTGCTGCTTTATTTGTATTCTATAAATACTTCGAAGATCGTGTTCTGTGGAACTTACCTCTTTTATTGCTTCTCTTATTCCAACCCTTTCACTCTTGTCCTCTTTTCTAAAAAAAGGTTTCTACCCTAGCAGTTTATTTCCTACAACACCTCTTTTCTCGAACTCTTTCTTCTCGTTTCTCAGGTAGACATCATCTGAATTATCAAAAAATATTATGCTGTTTTATGGTTTTAGCTTAGCTTCTCATTAGCTTTTTCTTTTCTCTTTCGTTTGTAACTCTCAACAAAGTGATTGCCTGAGGCCTGTCTTATTGCTGGTTACTTGTCACCTTTTGAGAGTGAGATCCATTAAAGATAAGGCACCAATCTCACTTAATGCAAGCGTGCATCTAAAATACTATTCCAAGTCGTCCACTAATACTAATGTGTCTACAAGCCTGTGGAAAAGTGTAACAGTGTAACAATTTGGTCGATCACCATACATCTTCAGAGTAACATCTTGACTAATATCTACGAATGGCACCACTTACCTAAGGTTTGTGTCACCCCTATCTTGAGGTCTTGGTTTATCTCAAAAAAATTCAGTTCCCACCATTCGTGCGTGCACCTCGTAATCGACCAGATGTGTGAGAAACTGCACGGCGTAAACTCTAGTATTGCTGATAATTATATAATAATCAAATGACCTGAGATGAATGACAGGTGGCCTAGCGTGCAGTGACAGGAAGAGTTATGGAGAGGGGGAGAGAAACAAAGAGGGAGAGAAAGAAAGAAGGAGAGAATGAGAGAGAGAGAGAGAGAGAGAGAGAGAGAGAGAGAGAGAGAGAGAGAGAGAGAGAGAGAGAGAGAGAGAGAGAGAGAGAGAGAACAAAGCTCGTGAAATTTCTTTGCAGCTGGCTGAAAGTGATAGAGCTACAATTATCGCGAATATATACCTGCATGAAAACCGGTCTAGGTCACTGAAGTTAAAATTCAATTCGATTTATATATATTCATCTCTGCTTAACAGTGCACACACACACAAAGTACAATGGAACGTGATGACTCAGATTTCGATCCTTGGTTGCGAATAACTTATATATCTCCTGCAGACTCTTTTAACAGAGCAGATATCTTGCCACTTATATCCAATGGCCTTTTCAAAATCCCCTTTTAAAGGCATTGTAAAACTCTTCCCTATTCTTGGTAAAGCAAAGTCCTCAACTCCTGCTAGGTAAACTCCTCGTGTAAAGAGGAATGCTTCTTGTAACACACCTCGTGGATTGTGCCTCAACCCCGTATCCCAGTTGTTAGCGACGTCCTCAAAAATCTGCTGTTGTTTACATTACGTTCGTTGCCATTATTGTCAGTAACGGTGCTGCCAACCTGTCTTGTTTATTTATTTCTAATTTCTGCTCTTGCTATTTTAATTTTTCGTTCATGATCTTCAACAGCGTGCTTTAGAGGGATGCGTTCGACATTGCATCAAAGATATTAGTTTACATGCATGCATGAATGTATGTATGTTGTGTGTGTATGTACATATATACATGTGTATGGTGTATGTGTGTGTGTGTGTGTGTATGTGTGTGTGTGTGTGTGTGTGTGTGTGTGTGTGTGTGTGTGTGTGTGTGTGTGTGTGCCACTTACGTTGAAGTGTGGTCCGTCTATCATCAGCAAACCTCCCATATCTACCGAAGAAAAAACCCCAGCTTGCAAATGTCTCTTCAGAAAATATAATAGAAACAAAATCTTGATAAAATATTTTTCTTGGCGCTACCCACGAAACAGAGTAGTAAAATAAAACTGAATACCTTACCCCTTCTTCAGTCCCTATTCGCTGAAAGCATAAAAAACGCACAAATCCAATTTTTGAAACAATTTAAAAAAATATTTTCCACATGACAAACTTCAGCTGCCAGTACTTATTTCGAAATTGTCTATGCACGTTATGTTCCTCATATTGCTGTCTTTGCTTAATCGCTCCCCAATTTCAGCCCTGATTGAGTTAACCTTCAACACGAAGGTCAAATCAATAGCTGTGCTTACAGCTCAGCTGCCTCGGGTATATCACATTCTTATCTAATTGACATGAAATACCCGAAACAGAAAAGTGGTGTGGGGGTGATCTGAGAAGGATTTGACTGTTATTTCCAGCAGATCAAGCAACCACTAATGACAAAGTTCCTGAAGAATCAAATTTACACTTGTGTATTGTGTCGTTCTTTTTTGCTGTTGTTGTTTCTTTGTGTTTGCCACATGTAGCGTCTGAAACATCTAAATGTATACAGTATTCAGGTGTTTTTTTTTTACAACGTTTTCTTTGAATATGGTGAATGTTCTGGAGACTCTATATAATTCATAGTAATTTCGTAATTCGTATATAAATGCTTACATTGCTGAATGTGATGGTTTTTATGTGTAGTTGATGTTCTTTAGTTTTATTGGTAGGAATGGAGACGATTGTTAATTTTGCTTAGTCCCAGTTCTGATTGAACATATTTGTGACCGAAAACTTTCTAGCCGTGACCTTTCCATCTTTCTTTCACATATAATGTATCGAGAATTACGATATACAATACATGCTTTCCTCTTTAACTGGTTGAGTTTGATTTAAATGTACGGTTGTTATTTCTAGTGTTATTTCGTTGAGCTACTTTCTTCGCCTAGATCAGAGGTTCTTAACGTGGGTGGCACCGTCTCCGAGGAGGTGCTGGGAATGTCGAAGAGGGAGTTAGGTAGGTTTTAGAGGACAGTGAGGGGCGGTGAGATAACATAACTAACATACTAAATTTTACCTATAGTAGTAATTATATTATACACGATAAAACTACAAATGTTTGTTCAAATGAAATGCAACCTCATCAGGCACAGGGAAGGTATTAATTTGCAATGTTTAAAGTAAATTTACAACTTTTTTCTTTCTTTCTTTTTTATTATTTCACTGTTAAAAGCTTATGCAATTCATTTTTAGAGGAAAATTTATAAATTGTCAGCCATGTTAAGTTAGTTCAGTTGTGATAGCTCACTTACCACGTAGGTGGGCGCTTGGCATAGGCATAACAACTACTTAAAAGCGGGAGGTGGGGAAGTGCAACAAGAAAGAAAAAAGGTTAAGAACCATTGGCCTAGATACATACTTGGAGTAATCGTTGAACTGAAGATAAGGTAGACAGTCATGACACTATTTTCATCTCCGTGAGAGGCTGTGTTTACTTTTGCCTAGTTCCTGCGCGCGCGCGTATGTGAAAGAGAGAGAGAGAGAGAGAGAGAGAGAGAGAGAGAGAGAGAGA
>NC_068983.1:67671167-67678183 GCF_001194135.2 Octopus bimaculoides | reverse complement strand
AGAGAGAGAGAGAGAGAGAGAGAGAGAGAGAGAGAGAGAGAGAGAGAGTAAACAATCAAATGCTTGTGATACGTTGTTCGGGGATCGTAAGTTGTAAATTTGCTATTTTGCTCTACGTAGGGTTAATAATCTGCGAGGTACGAGCTCGTCAACAGACATTTTGTTATTTGTTAAGAAGGGGCTGAATATTCCGTTCATACGTGCCTAGCGGGAAATGAATTTAAAATGTTGATCATAGTAGTTTCAACAGAGGTGTATTAAAGTCACCATGAATTGTTTGTGTAATTTTTGCCAGTAGTGCAGTTTATGTAGCTCCAGTTCAGTCTCAAAACATCCAGAGATTTCTTCATTGAATCAAATGAGATAGCGTGTGAATGTAGTCGACTACATCCACGTTGTTAGATAGGAAGGTGAATGAGTGTGTTGGTAACATTAAACAAAGGTATTTGAAGGGTCTTTGTATGGTGTTCATGAAAGGTTATTATATTTGTGTGATGTCGTTTCACTTGGAAATTGCCCTGTTTCTGAAATTCTAGTGATCTGATGGTATTAGAATGAATAGATTAAAATGTTAGTGAGTGCAATAATTCCTTCAGGTACAAATTATAAATATACGTTTGTGATTTCTTCGGGGCTCGAGGCGCTCTGTGTTAGGATTTTCTCTATTGCTTTCAAAAGAAGGAAGGAATACAGTTCATAGCTTTATAGAATGGGTGTATCTTAATTTTTGCGTTAACGTCTCTTTTTTTGTATGTCTTTTGGTGACGGATTTTAGAAAAAAAAATAAATGAATTTTGGTGGTTTTCTTATACTTAGAATGTGGTTATGTTATATGTCCAAGAGTAAGTGGTTACATCTGAAAAGTACTAAAATAAAACTTTCTTTATATACCAACACCTATGACGAAAGTTTATAGTACATCGCATCATATTCTAAAAATAACAACTCATCCAAAAATTTACGAACATGATTCGTATGATATTAACAAACAGAAACATAGCAACAGTTATGACAAAAAGTTTGTAGTGTATTACCTCATATTCTAAAAATAACGACCGCTCCAAACATTTTAGAACTTTTTCTTAGTTTCTTAGAAAAACAACAACCCTTCTTAACAAGTTAATGAATACAATACTTCAGCACTAGATTTAGCGTATTTTCATTTAGTATGGCTGCTGGTGTTTCGAAATTTCAGTGGTTTTATGAACACCTTGTGTGTGTGCGTGTGTGTGGTGTTTAGCCCACCTAATACGGTTTACAGCTGATGCAACGTTCGTATCCCGCAGAGGAAGATATAAACTTTTCCATATATATATATATATATACAGGGTGCGTAAGTTATTTGAGGACATTCCTTTTTGGGTCATTGCTGCATGTTTTGCTAACTCTGTATAATCTTTGTTTCAGTAAGTAATAATGGCAGACCCTCAGCTTACTCAAGAAATGAAGAGGCATGCTGTCATCGTAGTTATAAAGGCTAAGCATAGCGATTTAGAAATATCTCGAATTTTAAAAGTTGCCAGATCTTTCATCTACAAAGTTTGTAAGGAGCTAGAGACTGAAGATGGAAACGTATCACCGGTATCAGAGCATAAAAAGCTTTCTAAACACTCAGAAGTCATTAGAACACCTGAATCTATCCAGCAAGTTCAACATATCATTGATTACAATCCCAGAAAGTCCATGAGGTCAATTGCAAAAGGTCTCCTTGTGTCAGAAGGAACGGTCAGAAATGATGTCCACGAAGACATCAGATGTAAGATGAGAAAAGGTCAATTTGTCAGAAAAGGCAAAAGAAAATTACTACATCAGATCTAAAAGGCTCTTAAACAAACTGAAATATCCAGCAGAAGAAGATTTGATTCGGTTTTTCTCAAACGAGAAAAACTTCAACCAAGATCAAAAAGTTAACAGAAGAAATGACAGATGGTTATGTGCAGACTCTTCTGAAGTTCCAGGTGTTACGCATACACAATTTCTTGCAATTGTTTTAGAGGTTTTCAGCAATGAAGGACATGTGATGCCTCCTTACTTCTTTCCACAAAGCCTTAAAGTTAACTCTGCCGTCTACATTGAGGTCCTGGAAATAATTGTTAAGCCCTGGATAGATAGTGCATGCATTGGAAGGACATATTTGTTTCAGTAATACTCTGCACTATCACACATGGCTCTAGTATCACAGGAATGGATGGCTGAAAATGTTCATGATCACTTAACTTCTAACATTTGGTCTTCTAATTCCCCAGATCTCAATCCATTGGACTATTACATGTGGAGCGTTGTTGAGAGAGAGGTCAATAAACACACCCATAACACCAAAGATTCTTTGAAAGCTGCCATAGTAAGAGTAATATCCAAAATGAACGAGGACCACTTGATTCGATCATGTAGATGATTTATATCTCATATAGAAGCAGCTGTTGAAGCTGAAGGTGGCTTTATTGTATAACATTATAAAAAAGATTTATTTTTATCCTCATATAATTTTTTGACAAATAAAGTTATGTTATTATATATCTGTTGCTTTATAAACATATATCTTTCCTCAAATATCTTACGCACCCTGTATATATATATATATATATATATATATATGTGTGTGTGTGTGTGTGTGTGTGTGTGTGTGTGTGTTTATTTATGTATATACATTTACGTATATACATCATCTATCTATCTATCTATCTATCTATCTATAATGTATATGTATGTGTGTGTATATATATATATATATATATATATATATATATATATATATATATATATATACACTCACGTACATGCTACATGTCCGCGCGTGCGCACACACACATATATAGATAAAACATTATTACAACTGTCACAGTCACATGCACTTCAGCCACAACAACGAAATAAATTAGGAGCCACCACTGGCTCAAGATCTGACAAATGAAACTAACATCAACGTCAATAAACCTTGGATAACCACCAAAACCATAATCACCACCTTCACTAGAACCCCACCATCCGTCACCGCAAATGTCCCCACCAGTATCTTCACCACCAACACCGCACGTCCAACTTCACTTTCTCCATCACCCCCTGCCCCCTACTACTGATACAACTAGAACTACCATCACTGGTTTGGAAACCACGATCAAGATTACCATCATCATCACCACCACCTCCAAAGTAACTTACAACCAACCACCATCGCTACTAACAACCTACATGATATTAACTTCACCAAACCAAAGACAAATCCTAATTTTCGTAGCCACAATAAAGATACTACTACTACTACTACTACTACTACTACTACTACTACTACTACTACTACTGCTGCTGCTGCTGCTGCTACTGCTGCTGCTGCTGCTGCTGCTGCTGCTGCTGCTACTACTACTACTACTACTACTACTACTACTACTACTACTACTAAACATAGTATTTGTCCAACTAGTGAGAGATCCTATAGGTGGTCATTCAGCCTATTAGAAAAAGGCGTCAAATCTTCCTCAAATCATATGGTTCCATTACGCAACATTAAATGATGCGGGCTCCGGTGCACTGTACTCAGGAAGTAGTTGACTAGGCTTCCTATATTAGGACTAGATAACAACAACACCAAGGAAATACAACTACTTCAAGCATCACTCAAAAGACACACCTGTATCATCTGCATTAAAGATATCACTCCCGCCTCACAAAGACGCCCTAAATCGTCTATTATAATCACTATCAGCAACACACCAAAGGTGCACAACTACTACCACCACCACCACTACTGCTACCACCACCACTACCACTACCACCTCCATCACCACTACCAACCACCCCACTACCATCATCACAACTACCTCCATGGCAAAAATAGTACATCTACAGAAACTATACTTAGGTTCTCACCATCCCCACTAATGACAAAACAGCCACCGCCATTATCTAAGGAAAGATACTACCAATACCATAATGACCACACTAAAAGTCAAATTCCTACCACTACTAAACACCACCATGTCACATTCATGATGCAGCAAGGAAACATCATCATCTTCATGATTACCACTGACATATTTTATACATCAAGACAAATAGTCACTACCATTATCACCATCACACAATCATCACCGACAGCTTCACCACCATGACACCACAGTTTTTCTTTATCCCCATAACTATCGACGTCACCTTCATCAACATCATCCCCATCACCTCATCTTCCATGCCACCATCATTACCATTTCTACCACCAAACAGACAAACCAATAAAACAAGCAAGGATGACTCACAAAACATTCACATAACTAACAGGAAAAATAGAGCGATTTCTGAAGTAATAAGTTCTTTTCAGACATTCAGTCTCCTTAAAAGAATGATGCTTCGCTTCAATCGATATATTTACGTTGAGGAATTCATTAACAAAAAGAAACAAACACTGCTAAAACACCTCACCGAAGTAGAAAAGGAAAAAAAATGAAACTAACAAAGACGTGAAAAGGAATAATAGGAAGTAAGAACATTGTATTAGATTGCGCCATTAAGAATTAAACAAAATAAAAGTGAGAAAGTGTGTGTATGTGTGTATGTGTGTGTGTGAGAGAGAGAGAGAGAGAGAAGAATGGGAGAGAGAGAAAGAGAAGAAGAGAGAGTAAAGGACAGAGAGAGATATTGAGAGAGAGAGGGAGAGAGCGAGAAATTGGGGAGAATAATAACTGAGACAAAAATAATAGCAATGACGAAGTATTTATAACTTGTGTATCGTCTGCTAGATTTTTCTTGGTGAAACAATATAAATGCATCGTCTGCTTGAATTGGTTGTATATTATCTGGTATTATAATATCTAAAATATAATAAAACGAAAGAGAGAAAGAGGAAGGAAGATGGTAAAAAAAATCAATCAGTTAAATATTTTGTAGTTGGGTCTTTTTCATGGCAAAGTTTTCAAAAGAATTCATATTAACTCGTGTAAGATTTTCGGCCAAATTAGTTTCGTATAAAACAGAAAGTGGACAACAGTTGCACTTCACACGGCATAGAGCATGACTAAAAATTGTAAGGTTCAATCTTTTTATCTTTGCTGCCCACTATATAGTGCCCATCATGAAAATAACATTTAAGTAAACGGGATTGTGACTCTCTCTGTAGAACACAAGGATATCTTTTGGCGTGTTCACGTTACTGTTACATAATCTATATTCCAGCGAAATGCAAGAGCATAATAAACTCCTTATTTTCAACTTTTTCTAACATGTAGACCCTTTGTTCTAATACGAAAGTAGATCAATGCTGAAGTTACTGAAATTTAATAGTTCACTGAACTTAAATTGTAGGCCTGTTGTTGTTCCAGCTTGTGCAGTTGCTATTGTTTGCTGTTACTGGGTATCAACACTATTAATATTGTTATTATAACTGTTGCTAGTGTTGTTCTATTAAAATCAAAGTGTCATGATTTATTATGAAAGTCATTCAAACACCATCGCTTATAAACTGACTGCAAAAGAGTGTGACTTACATGGGGGTTCTCTTGCCCTGTTCTATACGTGCAGTATTTAATTCTTAAGATCTACCGCTGACCGATTCAACAGGAGTTTAGAGAGACGTAATTATATGCCTATAATATTAGATTTTAAGATTTATCCTTCTTTTCAAAAACAGTCAAATTCAGTGCGGTATGACTGTTTGATTTGTTGAAATATGTAATCACCATTCTTAGAAGCTGTCATTCAGCATTTAATCATATTTGCTAAATTTTTGTTTTATGGTTTTTGCTATCTTTTGTTCAGAAAGACAGTGTTGGTTTACTTATTGCCCTTAGACTTTCAGTTTCTCATTCGTATATTAATTGTTAAGCAGTTCGACGTTAGTTTGTTATTGTTGCTGCTACTAGGTACAGATGAACTCTGACTGAACAGATCTTGGATGGAAGGCCGTTTAATCGTAGCCTTTTCGTGCTTTGTATATCTAAGATATTGTTCAGTATATCATTACTTCTATAAGACAATAGGGTGTAATTTGAGGTATTCTGACTGATATTTCTAGTTGCGAAAAAGTTCCCTTGCTCAGTATTCGTACAACTCTAGCAATGTTTTTGATATTCGTTTTCACGCAGTCATTGTAGTTTCGATGTTTGAAAGCTTTAATTCATTAGTGATTATATATCTACATTTGTATCGATAAGCTATTGCTTGTTTGTTGGAATCTTCAATTCTTGATAAAGTCTTAGGGATGCCGCTGTGACATGCAGAACAACAGTGTTATCTGCTTGCTGTAGCTTCATACTGGCGTTCGAATCTTCATTATTGATTTACGTGTCCAATTCCCTGAAGTTGTCTCGCCTTATCTAAACTTTTCGAAAAGAGAGAAATGATAAGGAGAACAATCCATCAAAAACTTTTACCAATAGTTCTGTTTTCCTTTCACGTGTACTCCTCTATGTCCTCGTGCAAAATATTCAGGTGTATATGGTACAGTCCATCTAAAAGTAATGAAATACCTTCATATTGTATCATTTCCTAGGGTGGCAGCAATGTAAAAAGTAACAATTTCTTGTCCCATGTGTGTTTTTCTTCTCTGGCATGACTTCAGCATGCTATAGTAATAGGTAATATAAGAGTCATAAAACACTTCAGTTATTTATACACTAAAATCATGGAGGTAGAACATTACTGACTTAGACCTACTGACTTAGACCTTGCTTCTTATAAGTTGTCGAGGGTAGGGAGTAATGCAAGCCAGACCTCATCTATTTGTCATATCTATCTATCTATCTATCTATCTATCTATCTATCTATCTATCTATCACTCCCTCTCTCTCCCTCTCTCTCTCTCTCTCTCCTTCTCTCTCTCCTTCTCTCTCTCCTTCTCTCTCTCCCTCTCTCTATCCCCCCCTCTCTCTCTATATATATATATATATAAATTTATTATCATTTACAGTGTGTTGTGTCGCTGATTTTTCTACTGAGAACATACTTTTTCGTGGTTGGATGATTCGGCATCTATTTCTAGCATTCAGGAATCCACATTTGCTGGTCATTCCTCTTATTCTTCTATGTAATAT
>NC_068983.1:67669036-67670723 GCF_001194135.2 Octopus bimaculoides | reverse complement strand
CATACACACATAAACATATACACATATACATGCACATGTACACGTGAAGAAGCTGCTTTAATTAAAAGTTGATGTCCGAATGAATGATGATAGCAGAAAATGACATAATTATAATGCAATTAAAAATATAATAGAATATAATTATTATTGCAATATACAATAATTCGCGACAAAAGTATAGGCATCCAGCCATCTAGGTAGAACTTTCACTTGTTACCACTGACTCCAGTTACCTGGTGCCGATCACTCTCAACTTGCTTGCCACAGTCTTCCATCTTTTCACGAATGTACTCAGCGACAGGCACCTTTTCTCCAGTCTGATCTTACTTATGAGGTGGTAACTAAAAAACTTCATCAGCCCCTGGCCGGAGACAAAGGTACCTGTCACTATTCCTCTTACACGCGTCTTCCATACTGTTTCTTTCAGTATGGATACTAAGCAGAAGAAACAAGCCCTCCTTTCCCTGTTAAGTAAAGGAGGTGGTACAATCTCGATGATGGACTCCGCTGATAGCTGTACTCTTCCTATTACTGACATCAGTTGTTCGACAAAAGCTATCATTCCCGATAACTCCGAACACTCCACGAATGCGTTCAAGACGGTTTCCATGTCCTGCCCGCATCTCAGGCATGTCGGCGAGATGGCACTACCGTGCCTTGACAGCTTATCCTGAAACGGTAGTGCCGCACGGAAGCACTGCCAAGCCAAGGATTTCTGGTTATTATCCAGATACCTCGGTCCGAACGTTCTTCTGAACAGGCTGATCAACTGATTTTCATCGTAGCCCAGGGACTTCCCCAAGGCGTCTTCTGACATAGATCCCACTACTCGCTAAAGAATTCCGCGATGGAACTCCTGTTGCTAGCGTTGCCCACCCAAAAGAGTAGCTGAAGCGCCTGGCGACACTCCAATTTCCAGTCCCCCAACCCAGGTCTCTGCTTGATACATGTACCAATGTCCGTTAAGGACGTTAACCGCGGAAGGTAGAACCGGATGTGAGGTGACCACACCTGCTCTCCATCCAGGTAAAGCCAGAGGTACCTCAACCTTAACGCGAGTTTTCGCGTCCTCAGCCAAGGTATCCCTAGCCCACCCTTTAGCGGTTTCTGGCAGCAGACAGAGCGCTTCACAAGCGGTTTTCCTCCCTTCCACAAAAAGCGGAAAAGGATTCTCTCAACTTGTTCAGTCAGAAATCGGGGCAAGGCACCACGGTCAGACGGTAGCTGATAACTGATGCTATAAACATCTGCCCCACCTCCGCCTTTCCTAGCAGGAATAGCACCCGCCCAGACCAGGTCTGGGTTATAGCACTCACCTTACTGGTTACCTCAGTCCAGTTTTTCTCTATCTGGAGGTCTGGACCAAACCAGACCCCAAGCAGCTTAACAGGTCCTTCCATCCAACGCCCCACGGCATTATTGGACACCATCGGCTTGACCCTTCACGTGCCAAGTTGCAAACCGACCGACTTGTCCTTGTTAACCTTTGCTCCTGCCACCACCTCGTAACTTTTGCTAGCCTCTTCCACCAGTAGAAGCTGGCCCTCATCCGCCACGATGATGGAGATGCCATCCGCATACGCCGTAGCTCTTCTTCCACAGCACAGATAATTCGGCGCGCCCCCTAGTGCCTTCAACTTCCGCATAAATGGCTCAAGAGCAAACACATACAAAAGCGGAGACAGGG
>NC_068983.1:67666319-67669002 GCF_001194135.2 Octopus bimaculoides | reverse complement strand
GGCTTCGAAAGGAACCATTCACTTTGACGACAGACTCGATGTCACTGTGCAAAGCAGCAATTCAACCGCGGAAGATCGGACCCAAGCCAGCCTTCTCAAGGACCGCCGCCAAGTACCGATAGTCGACCCTATCAAATGCTTTAGACGGGTCTAAATGTACGAGTGCCCTCTCCCTGCGCCTGAAAGTTTCCCTACTCTCTCTAAGGAGAAGCGTATAAGGTGGAGATTATCGTGGATCGACCTGTCCGGGAAGGCGCAAGTTTGCTCCCCGCCAACAAGTCTGTCCACGACCCGCGCCAACCTTTTCGCTAGCACCTTGGCCAAAATCCTTAACTCTGTGTTTAGCAGTTATGGGCCTAAAATTACTTATCTAGTCCCCCTTGCTCGGTTCCTTTCTGATCAACGTCACCACTACCCCCGGCTTGCAGACTTGGGAATTCTCCCATTCTGTTCCCAGTTAGCGTAAACGCTGGCCAGCAGGTGTCCGAACAAGTCTGGCATGCTTTTATAGAATTCATAAGGTAGACCATCGAGACCCGGCGATTTCTCGCTGGGGCATTCGCCCAGCACCTCGAACATCTCGTCGGCTGTGACTGGCCCTTCACAACGCTCAGTCTCTCGTGCCGAGAGACGCGGGCCGCCTGTCAGGAAGTCCTTAAGGGCCTCACCATGATCCAGCGTCCCGCTCCTCCCGAACAACTCGGCAAAGTGCTTGTAAAGTGCCTCACACATTTCGTCCCGTCCATCGTCCGAACACCCATTGTCATCAACCAGAGACCTAATTGTGGCATCATTGCCACGCTGGGTTTCTACCGTACGGACCTATCCGGCAACATTAATTCTATCATGGCCCAATGCTCGCACTTTAGCCCGAACTCTGCACCCCTCGTGTTTGGCTTTGAGGTGACGGTCTAAGGCCGTTCTCGCTGCCAAAATGTGAGATGCAGAGCCCAACCTCAACGCCTCCTCTAAGTCCTTAACTAATTGCCCTTCTATTCTGGCCTTATCCAGTCTTAGCTGATGACTAAACATAATAGATTCAAAGCGAATGGCTCTCTTGAGGGCGAACCACCAACGGTTATTAACCACGGCACCGGTTAACGCCCTCTGCCCTAGTTCCTTAATCCGGCTACGGTATGCCTCACAAGTCAAAATTGACTTGTTCAGCTTCCAGTAGCCAGATCCTCGCCGGTTATTAACCACGGCGCCGGTTAACGCCCTCTGTGCTAGTTCCTTAATCCGGCTACGGTATGCCTCGCAATTCAAAATAGACTTGTTCAATTTCCAGTAGCCAAATCCTCGCTTAACTGTACTATCTATGTTCAGCCTACACTGAACCATTCTATGGTCAGTGTAAGATACTTGAACAAGTTGTGGACAACTAAAACTAGCCTTATCTCTAGTTCTCTCCCCCGGATCCACTTCTGGTGGCACTTCTGACACATTTACACGAGAAGTACGTCTCTCCATGTAGGTTGGCAGAAGCACCACTTCTTTAGTTTTCAGGGGGCTCATAGAGTACCCGCGGGTCATCTCCTCTGTGTCAAAATGCACCTCCACGGTGTCATTTGTCTTGCCCCTTGCAATGTAAGTTATGTCTTTCCATATTGGGGCAAGACATTTTTTCAATTTTGTCTTTTTCAAAGTGCTTGAAGCGCTTGTTTTCTGTACAGTAGGTTTTAAACAAAAAATGTTTTTCTCTTCGTATCCACAGTGTTGGAGGAGGGTGATATTTTCACATCACCGTCCTCCTCTTTCATTCTTTTGAAATATTCCTGTAGCATTCCTACAGGGATATCAATATTTTCTGTTGCCACTGTGGCAACCGCCGAAAATTTCTTCACAATGTTAGCACTACTGACAACATCAACATTACTCTCTTCGAGAGTACATTTTTCTCTGATAATTTCGACCGACATACTCGGTCGAAATTAATAACCAAAGAACAGAGAAAACACAATAATAAAATAATTTAAATTCTTCTCCAGAAGAGGTCAACAGTTCAAAAACAGTACGATACAGTTTAAAACAGTTCCAAAACAGTTTAAAGACACAAATAATTCTGCACAGACTTTAAAACAGTTCAATTTTTTAACAGAAAAATATATTCAATGCCACAACAGCCACGGAAAATATGTTACAATTTCTATTTCCCGTAACCGAGAAACAGAACAGTTCAAAAAATAATAGTGACAAGTTCAACAATACCAGCAGTAGTAACAATATAATCCAACGGTAAATCCAACGATAATTTCAGCACAAAGCACAAACAATGACCGTAGTCTAAAACCGGAAGCAAGCTTCTTTATTTCATATAAATTCGCCATTGGAGACGTTACAAAGAGGAGACAAACAAGGACAGACAAACATAAGGGGGAAGAAGCTTAAACGTTTTTTTTTAATTTTACAAGTAACGAATAAATTAAAATATGATTAAAAATTGATTTAAAAATTAATTTTAAAATATTACACAAGAAATCATTGCGCTTCGCAATGAGGCAGCTAGAAGGAAGGCACCCGACCATCCTGGTAGAACCTTTGCTTCCCTGATTGACCTCACTTATTTGGTGCCACTCTCACTCAGCTTGCGTTCCACAGACTTCCATCTTTTCTTAAACATATCCCGTGACAGGTACTTTCTCTCCAGCCTGATCTTACTACTGAGGTGGTAACTAAAAAAGTT
>NC_068983.1:67657669-67661373 GCF_001194135.2 Octopus bimaculoides | reverse complement strand
TCTCTCTAAAAGAAATGGAAAAACTTTCAAAATACAAATACCTGGAAATAGAGGTAACTCGAATGTGGAATCTAAAAACAGAAACAATTCCTATTATAGTAGGTGCCTTAGGTATAATAAAAAAAATATTCAGACAAATACATAACAAAAACACCAGGACTTACAAATATATATAACATACAGAAAATTGCACTACTAGGCACAGCACACATCCTACGCAAAACATTTTCAATACAGTAACCATAAGAGCACCACAGCATACCACAGCACATACCCAAGGCGCACAGAGCTGCGCTCGGTAGTGAAGTGAAAGCACGTTATAAAAATAAAACTACTGAACAATAATAATAATAATAAGGTATTTGAAAGGAACGGAATCAAATATTCAGTGATGAGGGAAAGTATCAGAAGAGAATGTTATCGCAGGGCAATACTCAAGACAGAGCTGAATGCAAGAAACAGGATCGAAGCGATCAATTCTTTAGCCATACCAGTCGAGACTTACACTTTCAATATCATTAACTAGTCAACTGCTGAAACATGTAATCTTGACAGAAAAATACAAAAATTGTTGAGAATGCATAAAATGCACTACCCTAAGGTAGACCGACTTTACCTCTCAAATTTTAAAACAAACTTATAATTTTCTTATGCTTTCTTAAACATTCTCTAGAATAATACTTTGCACAAAACCAAATATATGACACTCTAGATATAACACCAATATGGACTTCTAACTTGTCTCTCGAGGTCTCTGGGTGAGACTTGGAGCCAACTTTACAAATACCAAGCAAAAGTCAGACATATAATGATAATAATAATAATAATAATGATAATAATAATAATAATAATAATAATAATAATAATAATAATAATAATAATAATAATAATAATAAATGCCCTGATGCAGTACCAGGCAGTGGCTCTCATGGCTTCTGATCTTAACTGATCGGAAGTGTTATCATGTATATTGTTTTGTCTTGATATAGAAGATGGGCTACAGCAATTATTCTGCTCAATACCACAGATTTGCTTGTCAGTTTCTTGACCTTAACCAGTTGAGCATGTCCCTTAATGGGTGACAATATTTGCATCTCTGATCACGAGCAGAAGTAGTGGGGGAGCATCATAGCCATGTGTTGAGAAGAGTTCTTTGGGGTTTGGATTATTCACCTTTGGAAACATGGGTGTTTCGTTCAACATCCTTAAACAAATCTTATTCAGGGACCTTTTGAGCGGGATGGACTACTCGACATGAAGAAAATTTTAGCTAGGCCTCACCTGCAAGGTCATGCGCTGTTTTTCTTGATATGAGATTAATATGTCGCGCACATATGGTTATGATGCATGTGCCTGGTGTACCCTTATCAGACGGGTAGTCATGATGGGCATACTGGGCTTCGTATATTTTACCCCAGTGTCACTTTGATGGCATGCACTGCTCTCTCACCCAGTAATAATAATAATAATAAAAATAATAAAGACTATAAAAGCTAATAAACCGGATATTATCATAAAAGATCAGATAAAGAAGACGTGTTTATTAATTGACATGAGTATTCCCTGTGATCATAATATAGCGGCGAAAGAATTTGACAAGATCAGTAAATATAAAGACTTGCTAATAGAAATTGAAAAAATGTGGCACCTCAAGGCGACTACCATACCAGTGATTGTAGGATCTCTAGGAATGATAAAAAAAGGTACTGAAATCTATTTGAAAATGATACCAGGCTTACCATCTCTACAGGAGGTGCAAAAACTCGTGCTAACTGGAACGACTCATGTACTAAGAAGAGCATTATCGCTGTGAAAACAACATCCATTCATGATTAAAAAAAAAAAAAAAATTTTTTTTAAATACATGTTTTACCTATGAATTTGCGTGTGTAAATTGGGAATGCATACAACGTTTCTCTGCCCTAGGTGTACGGAAAACACTCGGCGAGAAATGGGAAAAAATTTGAAGAAAGAAAAAAAAAACATAATAATAATAATAATATCCTTACTGCATGTAGTAATATCTAAGTATACTATATTCCTCAACCACATCATCACTCTAATCGAGCGTAAACCGTAAGGTGGATCACAATATGAAAGGTACTCTGTGACTTGGGGTTCTCTTAACATCCAAAATTACTATTGCCCTGTTTATTTTCTTCAAGTCATTCTATATCAGTTTCTTTGCTATCAGATCAGAAACCACGACCAGAGAAATCTAACTTTTCTATAAACTAAACTAACTCTTTTGAAAACGGCGTAATTTACTTCATATTAAATTTCTTTTGGCGATTATTATCAGCTTTATTGCACATATTAAATAGTCTACTTGATTAAAACAGGATAAAATAAATCAGAAGATCTAAGCAATATCGTCTGCAATCAGAAAATTGTCCCACGGCAGTTATTCTTTGGTTTAAATCCACCATTGAATAATAATAAAACCAGGTTTATACAAACA
This sequence comes from Octopus bimaculoides, assembly GCF_001194135.2. Classification (NCBI taxonomy): domain Eukaryota; kingdom Metazoa; phylum Mollusca; class Cephalopoda; order Octopoda; family Octopodidae; genus Octopus; species Octopus bimaculoides. The sequence continues at coordinate 67,658,912 of NC_068983.1, read as the reverse complement.
ACGTCATCAGTTTGGCAGCTTAAGTTATCTTCGTCTTTGGGGACCTTTCTCGATCTTTGTCGAACTTTGGGTAAGTTTTTATCATTACTGCCGCCCACGAAACTCTACATCTAAACAGTCTTTCTTTCTCAGTTTTTTCTTTTTTCTGTGAAAATAAGCCAAACTTCTAAGCTGCTAAGTACCACGGTGGTGGCGTTGAATAAGAAAGTGGCAACCACATTAAAGAAAGTGAAAACACAGTGGAGTGTTTACCATAATAATAATAATAATAATAATAATAATAATAATAATAATAATAATAATAATAATAATTATAATAATAATAATAATAATAATAATGATAATAATAATAATAATAATGATAATAATAATAATAATAATAATAATAATAATAATAATAATAATAATGATAGTTTATTTTATTTGATAATATTATAATACTAATAAAAATAACAATATTGAAATAGAAAAACTATACAAAAGAAAGTCAAGAAATTAACCAAATAGAAAAGACCTGGAAATAGAAACATCCAGCGAATAAGTAGTGAAAATAGAAACAATACTCATGATATTAATTTCCATGGGAATGATTACAAGCTACGCAGAAAAATATATAACCAACACCCCTGGACTTAAGCATACATAACATACACATGAGAGCTCTACTAAGCACGGTACGTATATTACGTAAAATAGTCTCTAAAGAATAATTATAAAAAAATCCCCAAAACACTTTTGGTGCTGAAGGCGCGTAGGGCTTCGGCAGGTCAGTAGGTTGTGCAGTGAAAGCAAGCAATATAAAGACTACTGAAGTAATAATTTAGACCATTACAGGAGAAAACTATTTGATTACACATAAATCATTAATGTTACTGATCTTGAATACAATCACACACACATACACCTTGTGTGTGTATGTGTGAGTATGTACATATACATACACGTATATATGCATACGTACGTGAATGTATGTATGTGTATATTCTTTTATTCTTTTACTTGCCTCATTCATTAGAGTGCGGTCGGCCATGCTGGGGCACCGCCTTGAAGAATTTTAGTCGAATGAATCGACCCCAGTAGTTTCTATTTTTTAAGTCTGGTACTTATTCTATCGGGCTCTTTTGCGGTCTCTTTTACAGAGACGTAAACATACCAACACCGTTTGTCAAGCGATGGTGGGGGACAAACACGGACACGCACACAAATATATATATATATATATATATATATATATATATATATA
>NC_068983.1:67653731-67656231 GCF_001194135.2 Octopus bimaculoides | reverse complement strand
TATATATATATATTGCTTTTGAATATCTTTAACAACTAACAATAATGACTTTTATTACCTTTATTCCTACCTCACTTCATCTAATTGTATATATCTATCGTTACTTTTCATAAAAAGCCTTTACTCTTTTTGATTTCCAATCTGCATTTTCGCTTATTTTTCTGCTTACTTTCCCCATACATTTCCACGTGTAGTTTCTATTTTATTTTTGTAACATATTTCTATTATATATATATGAATAACTTACTAGAAATGGATGCGTGGCGTTCAATCATATAATAATATAATCGATAAAGTAGTTGCCCCCGTAAAGCAAATTAAATAAAATTTGGGATTTTGTGGAGGGTCAAAATTGGTAACAAAAACAGGACCTCCCACGAGACTATCGGCCATCTTTCTTTCTTTTCCTAACTTGTGTTTCTTTCTTTCCTTCTGATTCAGCTGGATGGATCAGACGCATTCTTATCTGTCTCCTGTCCAAATTTACTCCTGTTTTTGTTACCAATTTTGTTACCAATTTTGGGGGTGGTCAGGATCCATCTACAACAAGCAGGTTGTGTTGTTTCACGTTCGCACCTTGTTGTATTCTATAGGCAATCATGCATTGTCTCTTATAACATATCTCATCATATTTTTTACTTTTCCAGGAGTCTCCTTCACATTAGCAATGTTGGCAGAATCACTACTATTGTTATTAACATTATTAGGAATATCGTAAATTTCTTTCATTTGTTACAGTGTATATATCTGTTGTATCTCAGTATTGGAATGTATTCACTTACTTTCTTCTTTTCAAACATTATTTTGGTTTCGATTCTTTCTATTTTTCTTTCGTCAAGATGGTTGGGGCAGTATCCCCAGCTACCACGTTTGTAGCCGGCACGTCTCATTGCTACTTGAGAATAAAAAGTTATCTTGAATAACTAATAAATAACAAAATAGATGTCTAGAAGACAGACTTTCTACTTTACCTTATTACCTGCGGTAGACGTCCAAACTTTCTTGTTTAGAAAATGAATCAAAGAGAAAAAAAAATGCTATTCTTTCACAATTAAGTCTTGATAAATTTCAGCTTTTCGCGGAGCTACCTCCAAGATGTCGTACAACTCAACACATAACAACAGAAACATTATCATCAACAACAACAACAACAACAACAACAATTGTTTCTATTGTAGGCGCAAGGCCTGAAAATCTTTGGGAAAGGGCTTAGTCGATTACACCGACTCCAGTGCTGGTACCTATTTTATTGATCTTGGGAGGATGAACGGTAAAGTCGACCTCTGTGGAATGTAAAGAACGGAAAGGCGGATGGAATGCCGCTAACAATTTTGTCCGGCATGCGAACGCTTCTGCCATTTCACCGTCTAAATAATAATAATAATAATAATAATAATAATAATAATAATAATAATAATAATGATGATGATGATGAAAACAACAACAACAATAATAATTTCTTTTACTGGCCACAACAGCTCAAGAGTTCGAAAAAACTCAAGGACGAAAAACAAACACCAAAAGTGAGGTTAACATCGACTAAAAACTTCAACTAACACAGCAATAAAAATAATTGATACCAACAACAAAAATGTTGGTGATAATGATAATAATAATAATAATAATAATAATAATAATAATAATGAAAATATTCATCTCTGTTAACATATATACAAAGAGAGTTTTAGGGCGTTGATTTTTGTGTTTTATCCAAGGTAATTATGCTGAAGTCCGGGTGGGTTTACAACTTTTTCTGTGATGCCCGTTTAACAAATAATGGGTGTGGTGATATTTTTAGCGACATGAGACTCCCCTCCGTCATGACCAATTGACATTAAAAGCAGATGTAGAACAGTGTTAGGTCATCAATGATATCCGGGGTATAACCGAGAATTTAATCTAGCGCCATAAATACTACAAAAGTCAACTAATTCACAACTTCGTCTACTCTCCTCAACTGTTATCACAACCTTCTTCTTCTTCTTCTTCTTCTTCTTCTCCTCCTCCTCCTCCTCCTCTCCCTGCTCCTTCTTCTTCTTCTTCTTCTTCTTCTTCTTCTTCTTCTTCTTCTTCTTCTTCTTCTTCTTCTTCTTCTTCTTCTTCTTCTTCTTTATAACCGGACCTCTGCGTGACAGTGATAGCAAACCTGTCCCTTCTGAATTGCAAATAAATATTTAATTAGATAAAAAATATACAATAAACTTTTGATGAAAGAAAGAAACATCGCTGGGTGTCATAGAAGGCATTACGTGAAGAGAAGAAGAAGGAAAGAAAGAGTGAAAGAAGCAAATAAATAAATGAATAAATTAATTAATTAAGATACAGAGAAGACAAAAGGAAATAAAAAACCCAAACATGGGATGAATGTAAAAAAGGCAACGAAACAACATGCGGTCAAGTAAAAAAAAAATGAACGGAGAAAGGATGAACCCAAAGAAGCTAAAACCTGCTGAGAGAGAGAGAGAGAGAGAGAGAGAGAGAGAGAGAGAGAGAGAGAGAG
>NC_068983.1:67652184-67653553 GCF_001194135.2 Octopus bimaculoides | reverse complement strand
GAGAAGTTGAGAGAAGAATTAGACACTGACTGTCAAAATATTGTTTTACTCCAAAGTTTAGAAAACCATAGAGAGTTAAATTTAGTAATTGTGTATTACACAGTAATTATAAACCTTCCTACTATAGGTACAAGGCCTGAAATTTGATGGGAGGGGGCTAGTCGATTACATCGACCCCATTACCGAACTGGTATTTATTTCATAAACACCGAAAGGATGAAAGGCAAAGTCGACATCGGCGGAATTTGAATTCAGAACGTAAAAACGGACGAAATGCTGCTAAGTATTTTGTCCGGCGTGCTAACAATTCTGCTGACTCACGCGCTACACAATAATAATAATAATAATAATAATAATAATAATAATAATAATAATAATAATAATAATGGTTTTAAATTTTGGCATAATACCAGTAATTTCGGAGTGGGGGAGGGGTAGTGGCGATTACGTCAACTCCAGAACTTAACTGGTACTTATTTCACCGACCCTGGAGGGATGAAAGTCGAAGTCGGCCTCGTGGAATTTGAACTCTGAACGTAAAGACAGACGAAATGCCGCTAAGTATGCATAAAAAGCATACAGACAAGTACACAACGAAAACATCAGGACTTACGAATATATATAACATACAGAAAATAGCAGTACTAAGCACCCCGCACATCCGACGTAAAGCACTCTCAACAAAACCAAAAAAAAACCCACAAAAAAACAGCACATAACATGGCACGCAGAACTGATTGCGATCGGTAGTGTAGTGAAAGTACATGGCTCTCATGGTTTCTGATCTTAATTGATTGGAAGTGTTATCATGTACGTTGTTTTGTCTTGATATAAAAGATGGTCTACAGCAAGTACTCTGCTTAATACCACAGATTTGCTTGTCAGTTGTCTGACCTTAACCAGTTGAGCATGTCCCTTAGTGGCTGACGATATGTGCATCTCTGATCACGAGCAGAAGTAGTGGGGGAGCATTATAGCCATGTGCTGAGAGGAGTTCTTTGGGGTTTGAATAATTCACCTTTTGAAACATGGGTGTTTTACTCAACATCCTTAAACAAACCTTATTCAGGGACCTTTTGAGCGGGATGGGCTACTCGACCTGAAAAAACTTCTAACTGGGCCCCCACCTGCGAGGTCATGCGCTGTTTATCTTGATATGAGATCACCATGTCACGCACATATGATTGTGATGCATGTGCCTGGTGTACCCTTATCAGTCGGGTAATCAAGAAGGGTATATTGGGCTTTGTATATTTTACCCCAGTGTCACTTTGATGGCATGCACTACTCTCTCACTCAATAATAATAATAATAATAATAATAATAATAATAATAATAATAATAATAATAATAATAATAATAATAATAA
>NC_068983.1:67645335-67651663 GCF_001194135.2 Octopus bimaculoides | reverse complement strand
AAGCATATAAAGACAGCCTTCCCTTCCGGCTTAAAGAAAGGTGGAAAGGCGATCTTCACGATGGATTCAGTTGATAGCCGGATCCGTCCTACACGCAACAGCAGGTGTTCGGCATAAACTCACAGGTCAGCATTGCTCGGGCACTGGACGAGTGCACATCTCGGACATGCTCGGCTGACAGGTCTTCCGTTCTTATAAAGGTTATCTGGAACAAGCAAAGCTCCCCGGTAACACTGCCAGGCCGGAGATTTTTGGAAATTATCCATCGATTCCGGGCCGAAGGTTCTTCGGAAAAGAGCGGCTAGCTGATCTTCGAAGCCCAAGGTCTCCCCAAGAGCGTCGTTGCATTCATCCTTTATAAAAAGCTAAAGTGAACGTTCCACCTATCGCAGTGTTCGACTGGCTGAGGGCTGTGAGTGATTGAAGACATTCCACTTTCCCAATGTCCTTTATCGGTCTCTGTTTTATTCAGGACTGCAGCTCCGTTAAGGAAACTAACTGGGGAAGTACGCGTCTGGCGAACGGCGACTACACCTGTTCACTCTCAAGGAAGCACTGGAGATGCCGTAGCCTCAACGCATGTCTGTGCGTCATCAACCACGGCATGCCCAGGCCACCACGCAGCGGGTGTTGACAGCAGATAGACCGCCTGAAGAGTATACGCTCCAACGAAATTAGACGGTGGCCAGGACAAGGCACGACGTAGGTTCCATAACTCGCTCTAGCCACTTTTGATTCGATATTTTTTTGCCTTCAGAATTGTCGCATCCTCCTCTATACCAACCAAGACGGCCACTATCAATCAGGTGATGGCTATTTTTGGCGGCACGTTCATCATTCTTACTTTTTCCCGTCGCTGATAACGATAATTAGGGATTAGGAAGAGTTCTTTCTCAATGTTTTCTGTCCCGAATCTCACTTCAACCATTCCGAACATCTTTCTTCGAGTGATGTGTGTCCTGTGTTCCCACACGCGCTCAGAGCATTTTTCTATGTGGGTCTCAGTTGCATTATCCACTCGAGGTGATTTTATTCCGATGCAGTAATATATATCCGTGCATTTCAGAGTGTTTTCTACAACGTCGGATGGAGGATTTAGAAATTTATAGGCAGGCATGTTTCGGACAGTTTGGCTTTGCACTTTTGTCACGAGGTTGTTTCAAAAATGTCGCATGTGGTACTATATTCCCTCCCTCTTTCAATGAAGTTTCCGCTTAATGTGACTGCTATGGATGTCGGTAATTTCTCTTGGATGGAACAAGGAAAGCTTTCGAGGCATTGACAGAACACAGTCACGTTACTTCCTTCTTGCATAACTCTGCGATAGTTTGTAGCAGGTTGACGCCTTTCTTGTGATCATAGCGTTGTTATGCTTTCAGTATATTTGGGTTTTTTCTCGCGAAAACGATTGCTTTTTATTATTGTTCGCTACATTTTCGTCTGACAGTATGTGCATGTGTATTAACGTTGTTGTCAAACAAAATTCTGTTATGTCTTTTCTTATTTTTTGAAATATTATTTTTATCTTTTGCCATTTCGTTGTATGTTTATTAATTACTTCTTTATATTTAAAAAAGTGTTTTTGTTTTGTATCTTTTATATGTTGTTCAATGCTGTTTCTTCTGGAGGCAGTTCCAATAAAAGAAGGCATTTTTTTACTTATTTAATAAAAGAAAAGGAAAATATTTTCAAAACTGCTTCTGTTGTCTAACTCATGTATGAAGTAAAATTTTCAAAATATTCAACAACAGTCTTTTCATAAACAATATCTTAAATGAAAATAAATTTCTTCGGTGACATTTGAGAAACATAGCAAAAGTTTTTGCATATATGAACGTGTCAGTAGCAAATAGTAATAACAATTCTTTCTATCATAGGTATAAGGCCTGAAATGTTTTAGTGGAGGGGATGGAAAGTCGATCTACTGGTACTTATTTCATGTATTTCAAAAGGGCGAAAGGCAAAGTCGACGTCGGTGAAAGTTGAACTTAGAACATGAAGACAGTCAAGCATTTTGCCCGGCGTGCTAGCGATTCTTCAAGCTCGCCGTCTTAAAAGTAATAATAACACGAGTTCAGCAGTTTTGAGAGGAAGGGATTAGTCGATACTATCGACCCAAGTACTTGAAAGTTACTTTATTATCAACCCTGAGGAAACAGAAGGCAAAGTTGATCTCAACATAGTATGAACTTAGAAAAGCTGGAATAAAACCAGACACTTTAAAAATAGCAACAATAACAAAAAGTATGGAGTAAGTGAAAAGAATGGATTTTCTCTTAGGAATCGATTGGAGGAAAAGATGAAATGGTTTTACACGGAATGCAGAAAACACTCAGAGCAGAAAATACCCAGAGTAGAAAAACGCTTCAAAAAAACAAGTGTCTGATCATATTTGATCCATCTGACCTAAACGCACAGAAGGATGTCCGCCTATTTACACGAGCCATATTCATCAATTTAGAATATTTTACTGGGAGGGACATCCTCCTTCTCCATCTATAACTTCCTTTCCAAGTGGAACCTGAAAAGTTTGATAAGGGATTGTTGAAGAGAAAACATGTCTTCAATCCTAAAACAGCCGGTCTGCTTCGTCTGGCTAGATCCATCCTACATTTACGGCATTTATTCGATAAAAGATCACTATCGGCAATGTTCGAATATTGAACGAATAGGTGTATAACGATTTCCTCATACTATACAATTACAGGCTCGGCTGAAAAACCCTTCTGTGTCAATAGAGTTCCTCTCGAACCGTTAATGCTCGCCGGCAGGAATGACAGACCAACGATTTCCGGAAATTATCCATCGATCCTCATCAGAACTTTCCTCTGAACAACCCTACCAACTGATTCTCGTCGACGCTCAAAGTTTCTGCGAGAACGTCACTTTTCTCCATCACGATTTGTCAATAGATTGCTAACAACGAAGTTCCAGCGGTGTCGAACCGGTAACGGTCAGTGAGTGCCTGACAGTATTCTAGATGTAAGCACACTAGTGTTGTCCTTCGTTTGAGGCTGGACAACAACTCTGTTAAAGAGATAAGCAATTGAAAAACGTACGAGACAAAGGATAACTACACCACTCTGGACGATGTTGAGCATTCTGCTCGTAACTTCGATACAGTTCCAATACAGCTGGTGATCTAGACGGAACCAGATTCCTAACAACTTTACTAGTTCGTTAGTACAGCGCTACATGTCCAGTGCTCCATGTCCAGCGCTCCATGTCAAGCGCTCTATGTCCTAGTTACTGACTGGATCCGGAAGAGTTGTCTGCATCTCACGATTTCAAGACTCTCTGAAATAATTACACATGTTCCATCTATTCTGATTTCGGGGAATGCAACCACAAATACGCTAAGTAACTTGAGGTCACTGAGCAGGGCTACTTGCAGTATATCTCATTCTGAGTACACCAGTGTCTGCCGGAGAAAACAAAGACGGAGGTGACTCACCTTGGTCTTGGAGAAGAGCGAGTATTCGGATCTTTTCTTCAAGATGTTCCTCGAAACCTCTCCTTTTGAAAAGACTTTTGAAAATACTTTTTGTCTTTTATTTGTTTCAGTCAATGGCTTGTGACCATGCTGGGACACTTCCTTGAAGAGTTTTAGTCGAAAAAATCGATCCCAATACTTTTTTAAAGTCTGGTACTTGTATCATCTACTATTTTCGAAAAGTCTAATATGATAGCATGCGTTTAAGTGTTTTACAGATGAATTCTTCAAAATCATCTCTCTTTTGTTTTTTCATTTCATCTTTGAATTGTTATGATATACACTTCATTAACTCAGAGTTGTTTCTATTTACAACGCTGATACGGTTCTATATTTAAGAGGTGAAGAATTACGTACATTATTTACATTATTTAGATTTGTCAGATATTTGTCCTCATCTTGTATGTTGTTAACACAACGTTTCGTCTGATATACCCGCCAGCCTTCGTCAGGTCAGGTGTCTTGGGGTAAATTTCAAACCTGGGTTCTCATTCCTAAGAGTGCAGGTTTGAGAGGCAAACTTGAACAGACATTTCCAATAGTCAAGCAATTATCAACAGTTTTTTTTTATGTATCAATACCAGATGTGTACAAACTGCATCGAATCACCCAGATTGTATCCAGACAAAACATTTATGAATAGTGGTAGCGCAGGAAGATTACAACATGAGCTGGTTAGCTACAAAGAAAATAAGTTTGTAATCTGCACAGTCAACCTCAATAGGTGAAATATGCAAGGATTTGGTGAGTGAATACTATTAACCACTTTATTCACGGTGAAGAAAACTAATGGTGAGAGAATTAACGAAATTGTTAAGCAAGATTTTGAAACAGGAAGATTGTCAACATTCGGTGGTGCGTCACTGTAAGAGAGTCATTCGGATAGAATCGATAAGTTATATTAATGAAATAGCGCAGAAAACAATAGACTAGAGGTCAGAATATCTAGTTGGCAAATTAGAAAAGGCTTATAGAAAAAGGATTGCAATGACGTGCTAGTGCTGAAAAGAGCGCATTATCGTTTCTTCGACGCGAAACACGAAATTAATCACGTCATAGTAAAAACATGTGCTCTTAGGATATGAGATCGTGAGGGTTCTTCAATGAGCACAGGTGCTAACAAAAACAATATTACATCTTTGACGGACCACCAGAGTCGTGTGCCATTAGAATACAAGAAGGCGTATATGGTTTTTCCAACAGCACTTTGCCGAGTCCTAGGGTAGTGATGGACTGTATATAATGAACTTTAACATCAACCTCTCAATGTCCTGCAGCGGTTCTCTCCAGAAAAATAATGAAGTGTTTCGAAAAGGCAATAATGGCAGCTCAGACTAAAACAGCTATGAACGTATAGTTGTGTGAAAAGCAAATTACTTGGTTTGGAAGAACTGTCCTACATGCTTTATAGATACACGCACACGCATACACACACACACACGCACAAACACACTGCTGATTCTGATGTCTTGCATGTTTTTACCAAATAGTTTGAGAAGTAAAATGCAGCACCGTGGGCCTTTATCCTTTAATCTATTTTTCAGAGTCTCTTTGACGGATAAGTTTAAAGGAGGGAATCATATTTAAACCTGGAGAACTGGCCTAAATGATTGCGACAAAGTGAACTCACCGAAGATCGAATTTTGTATTCAAGAACTCAGAGCGCAAATCAGAAGCAAATACAGCAAAACAGTTCAAAATTCCGCTCACAATACCGCTTATCTACATCCTTAAATCAGTACTTTATTTTATCGCTCTTAAAAGGATGGAAGTAAAGGTGATCTAGTCGAGAGCTAAAGTGCTGCATACGGTGCTGGATATGTAAAAGAAAAATCTAAGTAGTAAATGCTTGCACTATAGTGCCAGTAACATACAGAAGCAACGCGCACAACTCAAACACTGTACTTCACTTGACTAGATGTAAGATAGAATATTAGTAAGGTACAGTATAATAGCAGTCGATACAGTAGCACTACCACAGTACCTCACTGCTTCTACAGTAGTTGCGAGGTACTATGCTAGTGAGGTACATGGTTAGCACTGTGATAGTGAAGTTCGGTGGAAATTAGATATAGACTCAGTTGTTAACGTAGCAAAATAAAGCAGAGTAGTTATATCAGCCACGTCAACAGCAATTGAAGCACTGCTAACTCTAGCAACGCTACAAATACCAATATTACCCCCACCTCACCATCACTATCCCCACCACCACCACTACTAACACCATGAATAAAGTTATCCACATCACCATCATCTCTTAACATCACCACAGCATCAATGCTACCAGCACCATCAACAATAACAACACCTAAACCAAAATACTATCAGCATCACCATTAGCATCTACGCTTACGAGTCTCCCGCCAATATCGAATCTACCTCCACACCGTCACCACTTTAAGACAATATCACCTCTAACACCAATGACATTACTATTTCTTCCAGAAGGGGGACACACCCAATAAAACTCATCCAAACTGCTAGAGATAACAGCCAACCCTCACACAAATTGTACTGCATCGTTTTAGAAAAGGAGATAGTTCCGTTCACAAGGAGGAAAAACATTATCAAATGGTCACGGTTGGAATACTTTGGTTCACTAAGTCTACACGACGACGACGACGACGACAACCACCACCATCACCATACCAGCAGCAGCAGCAGCAGCAGCAGCAGCAGCAGCAGCAGCAGCAGCAGCAGCAGCGGCGGCAGCAGCAAAGGCAATATTACAAGTATTGCCTGCAAAATCATCATCATCTTAATCTATACATTCAATGTACGCAGAATGTTACAACATACACGTATTTGAATGGTGCATGTGTATATATATATATA
>NC_068983.1:67633384-67642563 GCF_001194135.2 Octopus bimaculoides | reverse complement strand
ATATATATATATATATATACATATATACACTTATGTATACATGGATGTATACACGCACACACATGTTATGTTTACCCACATATACACATACTTGTACATACAGCCCACCCCCAAGTGCAATTATAAGCACCAGTACGTCTTCTGTAGAAGTAGATCTACAGTAAAACTTGCTCCCTACCTCATGCAATATTATTTCCACGTCCACGATCCATTTTCTCCAACCGTATCAAGCTTAGTGTACCTTCAATATCGAGGCTCTCTTCTTCTCTACTCAATGTCACTTCTAACAATATACAGTCGTACCATGATGGTGGCATCAACTCTACATTCCTCCCCAATCTTCGAAAAATATTTGAATCATTCTTAATACTTCCTATCAGTCTGACATTCATATCTTGACTAGAAACCGAACCATAAACACCGTGTCAACAGCGTGTCAAGAACGGAGCTGATACATGGTCGTCCGGCCAGCTAGAATGTGCAACCGACTCATCCATAATCGTCTTCAAAGGACATGCTGGATAATGTGGCCTTGAATTTTCTGCTTATAAGAAAAAAAAAAAACTTGATGGACACGATTGGACTGTCTTTGATCATACTCGATCACAGCTGATTTAGGACTAAACAACTCAAAATTCGAAAACAACAAATCACAAAATAAACCTGTTCATTCCCTCACTTTATTTCCCTTATTTTGTTGTCTGTTTGTCCGCCTTTCTTTCTCTTTAGGTCTGTCTCTCTTTGTCTCATTTTCTCTACTTCTCTGTCTCTCTCTCTTAAAAGCACAGGTAGTCTCTACATATTTCAGAGAAATAATTTTGTAGCTTGCTCTATAACTATACAACTGAAACTTTCACAGCATATGTTAGACCTTACATTTTCAAATTATCTCTAACCTCACATATATAACATTGCTAAAACGACACCCCAAAGAATAAACTTCTTCAGGGCCAGAAAATACTTGACTCCTGATCTTTGCAAAGCTCAAATATGATTTACATTCGAATATTTCTCACGTATCCGGGATCCGTAGATTGACAAATTTTCATCACCAACACGCCACAACTACTGGCTCATATAGGAACTGTTTGTTGTACATTTTCTTCATCTCGTGCTCCTACTCTGAATAGATGACTAACTAATCTCCTGATCACCGCCCCTAATATGTTTCCCATTGTAGAGTTTCCATTAAAAACGCTTTCTCTGCTTGTATTTTCAAATAGACATCACTTCCAAATGTTTAAACTGAACATGAACTACATCAATCTTTCCAGATTTGAGCGGTATTTAAAGGCCATGAAATACTGTTCCTCCTTTGACAAACTTCCAAAAAGATGCGTACAAAGACACACACTAAAAAAAAAAAAGAAAACACATCTACACGTACACGCATACATTACCGCATATAAATTAACACATATCCATATATATTGATTTCCATATATATTGATTTCAAATTTTGGCATAAGGACAGCAATTTCGGAAGAAGGATTAAGTTGATTACCTCGATCCCAGTATCAACTGGTACTTATATTATCGATCCCGAAAGGATGAAAGGGAAATCTGACCTCGGTGGAAAAAAGATGAAATGCCGCTAAGTATTTTGCCCATAGTGCTAACGATTCTGCCAGGTCACCGCCTGAAGTATCCATATAAATTAATAGATAGAGAAAAAAAAAATGCCAGATAAATATCTAGTTAGCTAGATTAAGTTATTTTGCAAGAATTCCTTGTACTTTTGATAAGCTTAGTAGAATATAAAGAGTGGTAAATTAAAATCACCCGTATGGGTAAAAGATAAAGGATAAAATGCTTTTGAAATATTTAAAGAAATGTGACCTCATACTAATATTTTGTAATTGACCTTTTTTAAACGTTTAAAATTGTGCACGAGTTCAGTGTTAGAGGTCACAATTTATATATAACTGGTAGGTCATTTAATAAGAAAATACATCAGAAAGTCACACAAAATTGAAAATAAATACGCCTTTTAATTACTTTGAGATCCCTGCGGATTGTGGGCTTGTTTAACTTGTGTAATTATGATCTTGCGTGAGTTTTAAGAAACAGTCATGTTTGAGAGAATTGGGTTTTATATCACCTACATTTACTATAAACCCTGTTAAAAGAAAAACCAACTGCGTTTATTTTGTCAGTAATATTGGACATAAATAAAATTGTTCATAAGCTGCAATACTTATTCAGTAAACATGGGAAGAAATACCAGCTTGATGCAGACATCAAATTCTAGCCGAACACTTATTATGCTGAGTCTTACAAGCGGATAGACATTACTTTGAAAGATAAATGAAATAAGTTTGATCTCTATAGTACATGATTCGTGTGGTGTATATATTTAATGTTCACAATGTATATACTCTATCTCATCACGTTTTTACTAATGTACAACAAAAGATCTTTAAGAATCACATTCCACTCCAAATAAATTTGTGCCGGACAATGGCAATCATTGTTTGATGTTAAACTCTTATAATAAACGTTGTAACTAAGACAATGGATTTCTATGAAAGTTTGGTGATAAGAGTTTTAGAATCAACCAATAGATTTCATTCTCGTTACAAATATATTTGGAGTGGAATGTGTTTTTAAATAACTTTTGTTATTTAGAAGTAAGAACATAAAAGAGAGTAGATACATTGCTAACACTAACAGTGTACACTGCATGAATCATACTACGGAGTTCAAACTTATTTCATTCAGCTTTTCAAGTGTGTCTATCCGGATGTTAGACTCATAGCAGCATAATGTGTTTTCAGCTAGAATTTTGGTGACGACATCAAGATAGCATTTCTTCGCATGAAAAGATAATGTATTCGGATGTGTCTTTTTAAGGAAGCGCTAGTAGATTCTGGTATGTAGCTTCAGCATGGTTATGAACTTGCTTTTCTAAAAATCGAAAGGTCGGAGACAGCGGATCGTATTACGTTACTGATGCTATGCTATAGATGTATACTCATAGTTAATATATTTTGCTTTCGAATGTTTCAGATTATCGGGCTATGGACTCCATCTAATTTAGTAATTTTGAACAAGGAACAAAGTCACAATATGTTAGAAGGAATAAAATAGGTAGTGTTGTATTTTTTATCAGAAGTGATCAGAGTATTAAATAAAGTGAAATGTTATTAGGAGGATATTGAAATCCAGTTTGCAATATCGTATTCCTGGGAACTTACCTCTTGATCACAATGCCACAAAAGAACTGTTTCATTGATTTACAGTACTGAATTCAAATATCAATATCCGTTGACAATACTCAACAGGGATATTTTCTCATTGCTGGATATGTTTCAATAAAAGAATTTAACAATTAAGTTATTTATGAGATCATTAGAAAATTCTTGTGTGTGACAAAGATAAGTCCTAAGAAAGTTCAGGCGCAGGAGTGGCTGTGTGGTAAGTAGCTTGCTTAGCAACCACATGGTTCTGGGTTCATTCCCACTGCGTGGCACCTTGGGCAAGTGTCTTCTACTATAGCCTCGGGCCGACCAAAGCCTTGTGAGTGGATTTGGTAGACGGAAAACTGAAAGAAGCCCGTCGTATATATGTATATATATATATGTGTGTGTATATGTTTGTGTGTCTGTGTTTGTCCCCCTCAACATCGCTTGACAACCGATGGTGGTGTGTTTAAGTCCCCGTAACTTAGCGGTTAGGCAAAAGTGACCGATAGAATACGTACTAGGCGTCCAAAGAATAAGTCCTAGGGTCGATTTGCTCGACTAAGAGGCGGTGCTCCAGCATGGCCGCAGTCAAATGACTGAAACAAGTAAAAGAGTAAACCAGTTTCATCATTAAGATCGAGGGTCGTCTCAATGGATTTTTCAATAGCAAGATGCCATGACAGTATAAATAATATGCACATATCGGCATTAATTACTTCAAACTGCACATTCGGCTGGTCAAATAGCAATATATTATAGCTTACATAAACATAGAATTTAAATAATTAAAAAAACTGTACTTTCATTGAAACCAAAAATCAAAGCCGCATTATTTTTTTTATTTACACAACGTTTCGATCCGTAGTAAGGCTATTATCTTTTATCTTTTGCTTGTTTCAATCATTAGACTGTGGTCATGCTGGGGCACAACCTGTAAGGGTTTAGTCTGGTACTTCTTCTGTTGGTCTCTTCTGCCAATCCGCTAAGTTACGGAGACGTGAGTAACCCAACGCCAGTGGGCGACAAACTCAAAAACAAACGCACACATACGAACACACATACACACATACATGCGCGCGCACATACATACATACATACATACATACACACACACATACACACACACAGACGCATATATATATATGCGACCGGCTTCTTTCAGTTTGCGTCTAGCAAATCCACTCACAGTGTTTTAGTCGGCCCGAGGCTCTAGCAGAAGAAAACTGCCCAAGGTGCCACGCAATGGAACTGAACCCCGAACCGTGTGGTTGGGAAGCATACGCCTTATGACACAGATACGCCTTCTTAGTCTTATGTTTTTAAATGAGTACATATACTGAATTCAACGAAAGAACCATTTTTTTCTCTTAACTAATAGTGATGATGCCAGACAACTGGTTCTTGTATAACTAATTTGATATGTTAGATTGTTTAACTGTCATTAAAGACAGCCATGTTTAGCTTAAGTCAGCACTAGATAACTACTTACTGAGTCAGTTATTTAACAAACATTATGTGTACTGTTTCGATCTTTTAAAAGGTTCCGCTGTATTATATAGGAATATAATGAATGTTACGTTTGCTAATGAAACCAATTGAAAGGTTATGTAGATGAAAATATCAAAATATTTTCCATTTCTGAACACAGGGCAAAGGGTACGAAAAATTATAAGGTGATCATTATCACAAACGTATAGATTTGATTCTCTTGAATTTAAACGGGTAAGTGAAAGTTTCAAACATATGGAGTACTGGGTAAAAATGTTCGTACTGTGCTTAGACTAAATGAACGATATAAATTACCTGAAATCTTTAACTAGATTTAAAGTGAACTTCATGGTGATTTAGTGGAACTAATTGAATTTAAGTGCTGTCTACTTGTTGCGCGCAACTGTATTTAACAGTTGTATTCAGTTGCACCTTGTTTTCCAATTCCTTTAATTAGTTCGACTGCTCTTGGCAAACAGCCCTCGGTTTGTATTGAGCATCGTAGGATTCTAAGAATTTTGCGAACAAGGCAACGGTAGAATATTTAGCGTTGATACGGGAAGGTTTGAAATTATTTTTCCTCACATAACTCACATATAAAATTGCAATTAACTTGATATATGTATGAAAACACGCACATGAGAACGCAACCATCCACACACTGGCCCTCACACACACATGTGAATGAGCGCGTACGCATACATACATAAATACATACATACATATAAAGAATGAGAGAAAGAGAGAGAAGGAGGAGAGTGAAAAACGCATATGTATTTGTACAAACACACTCACATAGACATATATATATATATATATATATATATATATATGTGTGTGTGTGTGTGTGTGTGTGTGTGTGTGTGTGTGTGTGTGTGTGTGTGTGTGTGTGTGTGTGTGTGTGTGTGTGTGTGTGTATGTATAAGTGTTGTTGTAAACAAAATAATACTAGTTTTATATATACACAGTAATCTCAAAGGTAAAGCAACACACTTCATTATACAGTTTTATCTGTGCGAACATTGCCTGATGCTTGAAACATTTCAGTAGCCAAGTTGATGGAGATACTTCATAGAGGTAACCTGACTCATTTGGAGTTGAAGACACCTGTCCGAAGACCCAGATCGATCTGAATGGAATCATATTGATTCCTTTCCTCTGCTGGTAAATTGTACAACCACTCTGTTGCCTGTGGCAAGAGGAATCTATACTAACCTTTATCTGACTATAACTGTAACCTTTATAGTCGGCCGATCATTCTAAATACTTTGCAACCGTCCTCCAACTCCGAACGCTATGACACTTCCAGTCTGTCACTCAGGAGGTCTCAACCACTTTTACGTCAGCCATCTTTGATGGCGCATGTGTTTCACTCCTAAACGATCAGAAACAGTTAGACATTTGACTAAATTTGGCCTCTTAAGTATGTCCCTTTACAACCTCTGCACAATAAATTCCTCAATTCCTCAAGTGGTTTACTCACTGCTATACTGCCTATATATATGGTTGTAGAATTGTGTAGCGTGTTGAGGGCAATGCATTTATAAATTATATTTGAGCTTCTGCAATGGGTTTGTAGAGGGCAGATGGTCCCAGAACGGCAGTTACATGGAAGTGCATTGTGGGGACTATTCTCAGGAATGGGAGGTAATACTGTCAGAGGAGAGGTTGGAGATGTGGGGTAGATTGGCCTATGTTATTAACATTATTATTACTATTATCATTACTATTTCTATCGTTGTTGTTATTTATGCTATCTGTAATAGTGTTGGAAGTTGTGGTAGCAGTATTCTGGTTAGTGTTAGTGAGATTCGTAGGGTTTCCATTGTGATGTAAAGTATGGTGTTCGATATTGGAGCTATGTATATTTTGGGCGCTCGTGTATTCAGAGCTGTTATAGTGTAAGTTTTGATAAACGAAAGTTTTCGTTTATTAGAAGCTATTATGATAGATTCAAAGTTTAGTAGGGAGGAAGTGGACAGCTTTCAGGTAGATCTATTAAAGATAGAGTAATATTTATGTTGACGAGGCAAGTTGGAGTCCGGTATATTAAAAACGGATTTAACTAAGTTCTTAACGTTTAGTGAGAAGTAGGGTGTATACCATAGAATAGAGCGTTCACCGCTTTGTTTGGTTGCTTAGGGGTAGAGTTATCTATATTTTTAGAAATTAGAGGTGGGTAATATGGCCCGTTCTTGTTAGCTGTTTTAGCTTTTGACCTAGTGTTATTATATGTGTGCGTATGGGGTCTAAGTTGTCTTAATCTGGGTTTTCCCGAGGCTTTAGTATAGTGTATGTGTGGTCTGTTGTTTTCTGATAGTTGGTATGTCATTGTGATATGATTTGAGATGTATGTTGCTTGAACCTAATATTAGGGATGTATTTTATTTGTTGGGAGAAGCCGCTGGCAGCGAGCGCTTGGTTGTAAAATGGGGCGTGGTTATCAAATATTTCCTCAGTGGATGAGAGGTCAGATATACGAATTGAGATATCATTAACTACATTATCAAAGGTGGATTTGTGGTGATTGGAATTAATGTTTAAGTACTTAAGGTATTGGTTAGGTTTGTGATATGGAAAATACTCGGATGTTTCTAAGTTTGAAGTTACGTCTAAAAAATTAGTGGTTTTGCAGGAATTTTTAAAAGTAATAGATGGGTTGAGGCTATTGTGTAGATCTTTCCTAGTTTGTTCTAAAGAGGATTTAGTTACGCTCTTGGTGACTAGCAAGGCGTCATCTCTGTAGAGGCCTCCAATAATGTTAGGGAAATGTATTTGGAGCTGAAGAATATGTATAGTCCGACGAGGTCGGTGACTTGGGTGGAGTCTGATGATCCCATAGTAATGTCAAATAATTTGTTATCGTTATTGTTATAGTTATAGTGTCTGACACGGCACCAAAGTTTGCTCTGAAAAGAAACAAGGTTTTTTCGGGCATTAAGGATTATGTTAATTTCTAGTGAGGTTAGGTTAATCAAATTCTTAGCTAGAAGGAGAGCTTAATTAAGAAGTTTAGGAGAAATAGAAGAATAGTAATTATCTATATCTAATTATAGGAAAGAAGAAGAGTTTTTATTGTTTAAGAGATGGAATCATGTTATGACTTCACTTGTAGTTTTAACTGTGTTACGTTTCAGGAGTTTTAATGAAACAACGTTAAAAGATTTAGCTTAAAAACGCTCAGAACTTTCCGGACAAACTAATCTATCTATCTATCTATCTATCTATCTATCTATCTATCTATCTATCTATATTAGTTTGTCCGAAGAGTACTGAGCGTTTTTAAGCTAAATATTTTAATGTTTCATTAAAAGTCCTGAAGCGTAGCATAGTAAAAACTTTGGCGTTGCTTGAAGTGGTAGTGTATCTCTCCTTTGTTCCTGACGAAAATAGACTTATCTTCCATTCCGGTAA
Source organism: Octopus bimaculoides (assembly GCF_001194135.2). Lineage (NCBI taxonomy): Eukaryota > Metazoa > Mollusca > Cephalopoda > Octopoda > Octopodidae > Octopus > Octopus bimaculoides. Next base: position 67,634,476 of record NC_068983.1, on the reverse strand, counting down.
CCCTTTGACTTTATTTGAAATGGATAACCAAAAATTTCATATTTGCGTTGTAATGCTTTTCCTTTTTAAAAAATGAGAAAATGTTGCAAAAACTTGCAAAAATATTTGTGAAGTTTATGGTGACGATGCTGTAGGTAAATCGACTATTCGAAGGTGATTTGCAAAATTTAAATCTGGAGCGTTTAGCGTGGAAGATGACAGTCGCAGTGAAAGACCTTCAAAATTGGATGAAGATGTTTTGAAGGCAGAAAAAGAAAGCTTGCAGAAGAATTTGAAATTTCTAAAAGTACGGTTTATGAACACCTAGTGAAGCTAGGATACACTTTTCATTACAATGTGTGGGTCCCTCACAAACACTCAGAAAAGAATTGCTGGGACGGGTATTCCGTTTGTAATATACTTTTGAAACGGAATGAAAGCATGCCTTTTTTAAACAACTTGTGACTGGAGATGAAAAATGGATTGTGTACGAAGACGTGGTGCAAAAATGATCCTGGAGTTTGCATAGGAATCTCCCACAACAGCAACCAAGAACGAATATCCATGTCAAAAAAGCTATATTTTGTGTTTGGTGGGATCATAAAAGCATTATTTATTATGAGCTTCTCCCACAAAACCTGACCATTGATTTTTATGTGTACTGTCGTCATCTGGCCAATTTGAACCAAAGCATCAAAGAATTAAGGCCGGAGATTACCAACAGGAAAGGGGTAGGGTTCTAACAAGACAATGTCCGACCACATGTGTGTTTGGCTACTCAAACATGAACTTACCTCATCCACCATATTCTCCTGATATAGTGCCATCCGACTACCACTTGTTTTTGTCTCTTCAGAACTCATTGCAAGGAAAAGCATTTAACAATTTAGATGGAGTCAAAATGCATCTAGATAGCCTTTTTTCTTCAAAAACAGTTAAATTTTATGCTGATGAAATATTTAAATTGTCTGATAGGTGGGCGAAGGTCATTAATAATAATGGAAATTATTTCATTGAATAAAATTTATCGAAAGGTCAATTATTTATATCTTTTTTTGCATATTAAAAACCGCCCAGAACTTTAGGGACAATCTAATATAGATGTATATATAT
>NC_068983.1:67629504-67630793 GCF_001194135.2 Octopus bimaculoides | reverse complement strand
ATATATATGCGTGTGTGCATACAAATACATAGACATATATACATACATATGCACACATACACAACATACATACGTACATATATGCACATAAGCGCGTACATATAATGCGCGCACATGTACATACATTTTTTTTATCTGTTTCAGCTCAAAGCTGTGGCCATGCTGGGGTACCGCTATTTTGCAACACTGTTATTATTGAGAGCTTCCTCAAATATGTGGCATTTGGTGAACAAAGGAGTTTGATGTGGCCGCCCATATTTGCGCCTCCTGACGCGAGATGAGTTCATCTGGAACTCTCGACAGAAAGAGATCCACTTTTGATTTGAAAACACCTACGTTCACTTTGTATAGGTCCCTCAAGCTCTTTGGGAGAATATTAAAAAGCTGTGGGCTCCTGAAACCCAGGCTGTTGCAGTAACTGGTCCTGAAGCGCGACGGTATCCTTGGAACTGTGCCGTGGTGACCCGTTCTGACATTTGTTTAGCTTTCAATGCCAAACTTTGGCCCGATTCCTTCCAGGATCTTCTAGATGTATATTATTGCATATCTCACCCGCCTTCGCTCCAATGAGTAGAATCTTAGCTGTTTCAGCCTTTCCCAGTAGCTGAGCTATTGCAATGAGACGATCTTCTTTGTGAAACTTCGCTGGATTGCTTCAAGGTCCGCTGTTAATTTTACACTGAGGGATGACCATAGTTGGGAGCAGTAGTCCATGTGGCTGAGGATGAATGTCCTCTAGAGGACCATCATGGATTCCTTCTCTTTGGTTCGGAAGGTTCTCAAGATCCAGCCAGCCAGCCAGCCATCAGTCTGCACTTTGTTGCCATCTTGATAAAGTGCAATTAGAAAGAGGAGTCATCACTCATTTCGATACCCAAATCCTGCACTGATTTAGGTACTGGGATTAGAAACCCCCTGGGCCAATGTAAGTTTTACGAATATTTTGGGGCGCTGGTAGCGCAGGGCTTGGAATTTTTCACAATTAAACTGCATATTATTGTCCTCAGCCCATCTGTAAATTGAGTTCAACTACTGCCTCAGGCGTGCAAAATCGCTGGGGTTTTGTATTTCCTCCAAGACTTTCGTATCATCTGCGTAGCTAGCAAGGGTGGCTATCCAGGCAGCTGAGAGCATATCTGAGAGGGCCACTATGAAAAGCTGTGGTCCTAAGACAGTGCCCTGTTTTCTTTGAGGTGGCTCCATTGGCCACCACTGCCTGACTTCTATTTTTCAGAAAGTCATGTAACCACTCATGTACACACACACACACACACACACACACACACACA
>NC_068983.1:67627646-67629436 GCF_001194135.2 Octopus bimaculoides | reverse complement strand
ATATATAGACACACATATTGTAACGACCGTGGATGGATGTGTTATGCGTGTTTGCACTCAGATCTGTGGAAGAATTTAAAGGTGTGATAGAACCTATGACAACATGTAGAAAAAGCTTCATTTTGTTTACTTAATATTTGGAAGGCTTCTTTTAGGAATAGTCAACAAGTGGATCGCTGACCTTGGTATTGGACTCCGGAATCTATTATAACCCAGGATATCCTGTATGGCACCTTTTTATTTATCAGATGGTGTATATGGCTTGAGATACTCGTTCTGCTTTGGTTTTGATTTTTCCTCTAATATAATATATACATGCTATAACGGAACCCTAACACGGATCCCTAGATCCAGCCTTAGCTGTGATCTTGGAACTTAATTGTCGGCTAACTATAGCACTTACCCAGCGTACCTATCCGTGGACTAAACCACTCATATTCTTTCTATATATGTGTGTGTGTGTGTGTGTGCATGTATATGTGTATGTGTGTATTAGCTCTCGCACTTATGTATGTACAGCAAACTTTATGAATTCATTCCTTCTTTATTGCGACTTTCTGTTATGTGAGACAGATATCTATATGCCAATATATACATCTATTTACGTTTATAATAGTTTGCTAAAATTGGTTTCAAATTTTGGTACGAGGCCAGCAATTTCGGGGAAGGAGTAAATCGATTATATCGACTCCAGTGCTCAACTGGTACTTAATTTATCACCCTCGAAAGGATGAAAGGTAAAGTCGACCTCGGTAGAATTTGAACTCAGAACAAGAAGACGGACGAAATGCTGCTAAATATTTCGCCTGATATGCTAACGATTCTGCCAGCTCACCGCCTTATAGCTTGTTAATATCAATTACGAGCTGGCAGAATGGTAGCACGCCGGGCAAAATGCTTTGCAGGATTTGGCTCAAATTCCACCTTTCATACTTTTGCGGCACGATAAAAAAGTGCCGGTTAAACAATGGCGTCTATGTAATCAATTCAACCGCTCCTCCAAACTTGCTGGCCTTGTACCAAAATTTGAAACCAATATTATTTACAAACATCGAGAAATAGACGACGAAATTAACGCTCTCTGACGGGTTTCTAATGGGAAGTGAAACAAACTGGTTCGAGCCGGAGGTTCAGCAGATTCTTACACGGTGTGATGATATATAAAATCATAAAATAAACGCGCCCTTTTAAGGCCTAGCCCGGTTTCCCGGTTTCAATGGCGTATGTGTTCCCCAGCTGGACGGGACGCCAGTCCATCACAGCGTTACTCATTTTTGCCAGCTGAGTGGACTGGAGCAACGTGAAATGAAGTGTTTTGCTCAAGAACACAACGCATCGTCCGGTTCAGGAATCGAAACGACAATCTTACGCTCATGGTGCTGACACACTAACGACTAAGCCATGCGCCTCCACACACACACACACACACACACACACACACACACACACACACACATTTATATTTATGAAAGATACCGCATATGACCTCCATGTGTGTATATTTATTTATTTATTGCCTACAGGGGGCTAAACATAGAGGGAACAAACAAGGACAGACAAAAGGATTAAGTCGATTACATCGACACAAGTGCGTAACTGGTACCTATTTAATGAAATCCGAAAGGATAAAAGGCAAAGTCTATCTCGGTGGATTTTGAAATCAGAACGTAACGGCAGACGAAATACTGCTAAGCATTTCGCCCGGCATGCCAACGTTTCTGAGATTTAAGCCCTTCTTAATGGAGTTCAAGCTCGCCGTAACAAAGCGACAGATTAATGCCAAAATCTTT
>NC_068983.1:67625199-67627636 GCF_001194135.2 Octopus bimaculoides | reverse complement strand
CAGGTACAAAACAACCTGAAAGACTCGAATCATATATATATATATATATATATATATATATATATAATTAATATAAAGGAAAATTGTAATTAATATAAAAGGAGAATTGTAATTGTCTCTAATTGTGACTAGGGTGTTGCTAGAAGTAAGAGCTAAAATGCTTTCATACTATAGTCAACGCACAAAAATGTAAACATATACACTAGCAGGGACCTTAATCGTCCGGAAAGTGCCGATCGAGAATTCCTTACACTGACGTCAGTTTCGGCAATTTCTGTTTGTCTCTTCAGTAAGGACTGGTTCGAACTTCGGCTCTTTCCGGACTCGCTTCTCTATTAGTATATATGTTGTCATCATAGAAATCTATGAATAATTTAGCGATTCGCTAATGTGTATACATAAAATTAATATAAACAGCAGTTTGCAATGTTTCATCAAAAAGGAGAATTATACCTATCTCTAAATGTGTCTAGGGTGTTAGAAAACAAAACGCCTACACTGTTAGAAATAAAGGCTAAATTGCTCTAATGCTGTAGTCAACGCACATAAATGTAAACGTATACACTAACACATCATTTATACATAAACGCGAGCAGTTCGCGTTTTAGCCACTGCCGGGTAGTGTGTTTAATTTGCTCACTGAGCGCACCTCGAATTCCCCCTTGTTTTTCAAAATCCCCCTAAACCAAAAAATAAGGGAGGAAAATCTGCCCTATTTTTTAAATCCTGGCAGCAACAGGATAATAATCTGATTTTACACTTTCTCACATTCAAGAATATAAACACGTTTTTAAGCACAACACTCGCGGAGTCAAAAAGAAACTCTACCTTTCATCGGCACTGCGTGAACGACAGTGCTCTCTCTCCCTAGTGTGAAGCTTCTTATCTCAGACATGTGAGCATGTGTCCAACGGCCAAACACCGCATTGCTGGAATTGTGAAGCGCACAGTTCTATACAAAGATTTTTGCTTGTTTTTCATAACCTAGGGGATGGCTACTGACATCAAGCTTAAGGATAAAGAAAGAATTAAAGAAATAAGGACTCATTATATTGACTATTATCGATAATATCGAGTGGAAATAGGGCCGTTGCAGTTCTGCAGTTCCTATACACCAGCCGCCACTGGTTGCACCTAAATAATTTTAACGAAAAACTCATATCACAATGCATTTCTGATGCCTACAATGGAGTACTGACATGTTGATAATATCACACAAGGAGATTACCATCATGTAATTCAGGATAAAAAATCCCTGCTAAATATCTTCTGCTCCACAAAAATAACCTATCTCACAATAACTACTACTACTACTACTACTACTACTACTACTTGGATCTTATATTACGGAGGAATCAGATGAAGGGGAAGAAAGAGAGAACAGGGGAAAAAGAGCTAATATATATATCATAAAAAAATATGTAAACACATCTAGGATGTAATCTTTCTAATACATAAGAATCTTCCTCTAAGGTTAATGAAAGAACCCACAGATCATCGTGACTACCTGGGTCGTAGCGCTCGCCCAACTGAAGCTCTCCGATCTGCAGACGCAAGCTTAGAGCTGATCCATTCACCGTACTATTTTTTACGCAAATGATAGTATTGATGGCGCGGTGCGTAACCAACAACATCATCATTTGGGGAGTTGGTGTTACTAGCACAAGCACCGAACTAAAATAGGGTCACTGCTCATTAGGCTTCCCAAAATGGCAGGATCTACATAGACACACTTTTCTTTGACTGTACCCTTCTGAAGATAAGCCTTTGCGCTTGAAATATAGAGGTCTTTAAGATTTTCTGCATAGTTTGAAGCTTTCCTCGTTTCTCATTTCATTTATTATTCTACATACACACATGCAAGCACGCACGCACACACACACATGTGCACGTGCATGTGTGTGTGTGTGTGTGTGTGTGTGTGTGTGTGTGTGTGTGTGTGTTTGATTGTGTGTATGTATGAATATATACTATGTCTGCAACGTAGTTAAAGATCATAAAACCCGCATCGCGTTGTATTCTTCTAATTCTCATATTTCTGTATTCTTCTTTGATGGAGTGCATAATCCGAAACGTTATATCGTTTGCTATTCTTTTCATTGGCATATATATTCTCAATGTACATAATCAGGTGTTATTGTTTATATTACATATTTTTATGTTTTCCCACACCGTGTTTTACTTGTCTAACTTCATATATTAATTTACTTCTATCTCTTCGTCTTACTTCATATTGTTGCTCATATTACTTGTGTGCTTTGTTATCAATTTCTCAATCCAGATATATGTCTAAATTACTATCTAACCTGTCTTTCTGTCTGCCTCCTTTTGTGATAGAAAGGGAGGTACAAAAATTTATAGATAGATAGATAGATAGACAGACAGATAAACATATATATATATATATATATATATATATATATATATATATATATAT
>NC_068983.1:67621418-67625134 GCF_001194135.2 Octopus bimaculoides | reverse complement strand
ATATATATATATATATATATATATATATATATATATATAGATAGATAGATAGATAGATAGATAGATAGATAGATAGATAGATAGATAGAGTTATAACACATCAGCATTGGGGAGGCAGTTTTCATGTGTTCTCATCATAAAATAAGAATATAGTCCAGCTTTCAAAAGAGGAAAACAAAATCAAACAATAGGAAACTTTACAAACCGAAAGACATCAGACTTTGGATTATGAAAAAACGTCGCAAAAATTATAAAATGAACAAAAGAAGGGAAATATTCTCTATTGTCGACTCTAGGTGTCACTTTTGTCGTAATACGTATGAATCATAAGCGAGATGATGGAATAGACTGGAATATAAGCATAAATGCATTGTCGGTATTTGTGTTGATGACAAATAGACTGTATTTGAAGACAAGCCTCATTTGTCTGGGGAAGGTGGTTGTAAGGTATGGAGAGAGTGTGTGGAGATTATGAGCTACAGAGAGACTGATATGGAGTAAGGAGGAGGAAAAAATGAGTAAGTGTAAATTGGTGAGACTGTGAGGGCCGTAGAGGTTTTACTCACAGACACACATACGTACACACACATTTACGTATTCATGTGTGCTGTGTATAGATATACATATGCGTAACACACACTCACACACACACATATACATACATACACACATACATACATACATACATACATACATACGTGCATACATACATACATACATACATACATGTATGCATATATACACATATGTATATATATGCATACATCCGTACATACATTGCTTCAGCAATAGTAAAGGACAGAGATTTAGCGAGAAAAGGTGTAAGAGTGACAAACAAAGGAAAAGAAATATGGTAAATTGTTGAGAAAGATGAGAGGAATGATGAAATAAAAAAGACGAAGAAATGAGGAAAAACAAATAGGAAAAGGGAAAAAGGAAACCAACACAAAAAAACAAAACAATGAACAGGCACAATATATATGTATGTATGTAGGTATGTGTGTATGCGTGCATGGATGTATGTATGTGTGTGTGTCTGTAAGTGTGGAGAAAGAGAGGAGAGATAGAGAGAGTAAACGAGAAAGAGAGAGAGAGAGAGAGAGAGAGAGAGAGAGAGAGATAAAAGAGGAGAAAGAATGTGGAAGCAACCATTTAATACAGGAGTAGATTGTCTGTATCACTTTGATCGTTGCTTTAAGGCACGAATACAAAAGAACTAGACTGTCTTGCAATACGAAGGCGAAACAATACATAATCTTGTATAGAATAGAGGTAGTCTCTATGATGATGACGACGACGACGATGACGATGAGGACGACGATGATGATGATGATGATGATGACGGTGGTGGTCATGATATATATGATGGTGGTGGTGGTGGTGGTGATAATGATGATGAAGATGATGACGACGACGATGATGATAATGATATCATTGACATCATCATCATACCCATGACGGCAACAACGGCGACGACGATGATGATGACGGTTCTGTTGACAATCATGATGACGATGCCGATGAGGTAAACCGTGATGTTGACCGGATGAACGATTAGTTTCATATGAATCATGATTTGAAAGGAGTGGCGAAGTTTAGGCTGAAGAACGTGGACACCACAAGCTTCGACTTTCTACTTTTAGACTTTATATGGTATTAAAATATCTTAAATTCACAAACATATGTATTTGTAAAGAAAGACAAAGTAGGGGGGGGGGGATATTCTGTTATGGGAGGGAATAGTCGATCCTGCTGGTTCTAGTAAATGTTAATATGCGTTTTACCTATTTATGAAAACAACACTATGTAGTCACTCATCTTACTTGAAATAACAACTAAACCTCTTTCAAATCGCTCTCTACCATCTGAAACAAAGGGACACATTGGATAATATAGTTCTGTTTCCATTATGAAGAGGAAACTTGAAATGGTATTCGCTGGAATATTCTTCATCATAGGTCTTCTCAATTAGGACTTACTTAAGGCTAAGCATCAGCAAGAACGACAAAAAAATCTAGACGAATAAAAGTCGAACTGAGTGGAATTTGAACTCGTATCAATGAGTATAACTGTATACAGCAAAGAATTATGTTTGAAACTTGCCATATATACCAGATGCTGAATTTGCTGACGACATAGTCCTGGTAACAAATACAATGAGGGAGGTAAAGGGGTTGATGCAGGAGGCGGATAACTCTGGAGCTGAAAATGAATGAAATTAAAACGAAGTATCTGGTATTTTAAGAAGTATCTGGTACTTTGAGAACATTAAGAAGCCAAAGAAAATTATGAATGTAGGCGGGAAGCCACTAGAGTCGGTTGAGGACTTCCTGTATCTGGGGGAAAAGACTGGGAACACAGAGGGTGATAGAGTTGAAAGGAAGGGCAAAGCCTGGGCAGCATGCCACAGTTTGAGAGCTGTATGGAATTCGGACCTTCGTAAAGACTTGAAGATCCGTCTCTACGTTGCTGCAGTGGAGTCTGAGCTTCGACACTGACCAAGAAACTCACTCATATGGTGGATGGGTGCTACACGAGAATGCTCAGAATGACTCTGAACATTAATCATTATACACTGAGGATGAAGGACTGAGAGCTATTCGTGAGCCTCCCAATAGTTATCTCGAAAACAACACACAGGAGACTGAGGTTAGCTGGACATGCTCACCGTCATTCAGAATTGATATTGCACTCAGTGCTCCTGTGGGAACCCCTACATGGACACACTAGAAGAGGGAGACGGAAGATGACATATGTTGATGTCCTAAGGACAGACACTGGTCAGTGGGAGACGTAGGACGTGGCGGCGATGATGAGGGTCAAGGACCACTGGAGAGAACTTGTTCATGGATCTCGGGAATTTGACTCGCCCTAGATAGATAGAGAAATATATACCATCAGCAAAAGGTCCACGATGCATGGCTATTCCCTATTTATTTCAACAACAGAATGCCACAAAATTAAAGTCGACCATGTTGGAATTTGAAGGTATCATATTATAGTAGGAGCAGGCTAGGCTCGTGTGTTTAAGAAGTTCACTTCTGAATCCTGTTGTTCCGGTTCGATTCGATCTCTTGGAAATGCCAGGACCTTCTACTCCAGCCCCGATCTGCTGAACATCTAGCTGGGTGGTACACAAATATGTTGCTCGATTTTTTCACTATTATCAAGTTGTAGGGTTCATTTAATGGAGTTCAATCTGTTACAAACATTTTAGAAAGATCCTTTCATTATAAATTAATACTATTACCATTATGCCTTCTACAATGTGTCCCATTCCTCTTTAAACTCACGGATATAACTAGGTTATGTGTACATTCACTCACACACATATTTTTTTACATGTGGTTTGCTAAAAAACAATATACCTCGGTTTTTGTTCCGTCAGCAGCCAGGAATACCGTCAATCTATGATATAATGAATTCTTGTCTCTTCTACTCACCATCGACCAAATTTCTAGTGCTTCATCAGAACAGCTGACCATTATCTCACGTATCTCACTCGTGCACACATAATCCGTAGCTATATCTCTACACTTATCAACTATCTATCTATCTATCTATCTATCTATCTATCTGCCTCTCTGTCTATCAGTCAATCAATCTATCTGCCTCTCTGTCTATCAGTCAATCAATCTATCTGCCTCTCTGTCTATCAGTCAATCAATCTATCTGCCTCTCTGTCTATCAGTCAATCAATCTATCTGCCTCTCTGT
>NC_068983.1:67618586-67621364 GCF_001194135.2 Octopus bimaculoides | reverse complement strand
TTCTATCCATCTGTCTGACTTTTTCTCTCCCCACTCTATATTATATATATGCACACACACGCACGCACACGCACGCACACGCACGCACACGCACGCACACGCACGCACACACACACACACACGTAAATGTCGAATGACGAGAATGAGAGCTCAACACCGCATTGACGTATGAAATTTCTTTACTTGTGTGTATTATGGTATCCTTGGTTTCATGTTAAGAAAAATATTTTAATGTTTTAAAAACTTTTCAAACCAATCACATGGAAAATGGTATTCGTCTCCATTTTATACACGTATATATATTTACCTACCTACCTATCTACATACATACATACATACATACATACATATACATTTCGTTATTTGTCCTTATTGTTCAAATACATGCTACCGCCCAGCTAAGTTAATGCTCTTAGCTTATTTTTCACTGGCATGTCAATTTCGGGAATTTTTATTTCGTGAGATCATTTCCCCTCAGTAGATGGTGTGGATATGAATTGTTATCAAGCAATTGGTTTACAGTCTCTGGAAGCGAAGATGTATATTATTTAATTGCCAAATACCTGACGTCATACACCTTTGTTTCATCTGATCGTGTTCTTGCAGACTATCCTCTTCTATGTAATTTTCTGACTTCAAAGTTATCTGACATCAAAAATCATGGCGGAAACATTTTCCGGACTGAGTTCTTATATTGTCTCTTGTTTTGGTTATGATTGTGCTTAAATTTTTCAAAAATGGTCTTCTGAACTTTGTTCTGTTCTGTCTAGAATCTTATACAAATACTTCGCCGAATCTTCCTTTCCGGTCCACAAAAAATCGGCCACTGTTATTAATCAGTTCGAAAACTGCCAATCAGTATTCTGCTTATAGCTAACAACATCTTTAGATCTCTAGTAAATAAGGCCCTCGTGTTACAACTTAAAATTCTCGGTCTCTGTTCTAATAAACAGTACGGTTCCTGAACTCGACGGTCCTCTGTTGCTATGTGATAATTATGATGAGGCAAGAACTGTTGCTTTTGACATAATCACAAAATTTATAGGATTTAGCTTCCTGGTTTTTCACAAGCTTAAGTCATATGGAGTTTCTGGAAGGATTCTTGAAACTTTTCTGAGTGAACATTTATTTCTTTATTGCCCACTGGGGGCTAAACATAGAGGGGACAAACAAGGACAGAGAAAGTTAAGTCGATTACATCGACCCCTGTGCGTAACTGGTACTTATTTAATCCACCCCGAAAGGATGAAAGGCAAAGTCGACCTCGGCGGAGTTTGAACTCAGAACGTAAGCATTTCGCCCGGCGTGCCAACGATTCTGCAAGTTCGCCGCCCTTAATGTTCTGAGTGAATATTGAAGTCGCTTTAAAAGATCATAATTGTTCTATTAAAACCATTGCAAATGGTATTTATCGATTCTCTATCCTTAGTCCGATTTTGTGATTAGATTTAATTAATGGTATTCTGGGTTTTATCATATCTCTTGGTATTCTTCCTTACATAAGAAATCTAACTTGCTTGGTGTAGTGGGAATATACGATTTTTTAAAACTTGATTTGTGTTTGTGACTTGTTAAGGGTATTCAGTGTTTGATTACTATCAACTTTGCAAAAAAACTGAACAACTTCGCATTATTCGATACAAGAATTTTGATGATATTCCTATTTCTATGTTTGATAATGCTTTCTGAATCCTCTAGCGTTCGCTTCTTGAGCTTCTACTATTTCTAAAAATCTTACTCGGAGTGATTATCAAATTTATTGCTAAATCACTCACAATGGAAATTGGTTTTCTATATTGATCTCATAACTTTCTTTCCTTTGGATATACTCTTCGTCTTTATTAGTATCTTTCTAATTCGTTCTTGTATGGTATACTGTTGTTACAAGTGGAATAGTGCCTCTGCTGGTGTTTTATTCTCACCTTGGCCAAGTTCAGAAGCATGTTATTAACATTTATGGTCATGTATTGGCAGCCTAAACCTCAATCCCTCTCTCATTCCTAAGACATTACTTTTTTATGTCTTTTCTAGAAAAACATCCATGATCGTGTTCGGCTGAAGATCCTTTTTTTATTCCTGCTCTAAAGGTATAACCTATGTATGTCTGAATGTTTGTGTGTGCATGTGTGCATGTGTCTGTTTGTGTGTGGGAGAGGGGGAAGGGGTTGTTAGCAAGTGCATGGAGATATTGTGTGATTCAATTATTTTGAAGATCGATGACATCAAAAGTCTAGTACTCTTGTTAGTCTTCCCATGGCCGTAGGGTCAAAGAAGAGAGCCGAGACGGAACATGCCCAGCCTTTTAAGATCCAAACAGCAGAGCAAGCCGATATGGACAGCAGCAATAGTTAATCAGAATAGCGTTTAACTGGTAGAGAGTAATGCCAGACAGATTGTCTGAGAAGTCATCACTCGAACCTACAACCGAGACAGCTCCATTACGTTACAGTTTCATCACCAAACTGATTGTCATTTTTACACGCGCTGCGGAGCGGTGGAGGGCAGAAAACTGGATCTCTCTTTGGCACATTAAGATAAATCTAATTACTATTACCTTATTTCTTGTATTAAATTGTATGCTTTTTTATCTATATATATAAAAATGAGAATGTGTGTCTGTCTGTCTGTCTGTCTGTCTGTCTGTCTGTCTGTGTGTGTGAATCCCTAAAACTCGAGAACTACGCAACCAATTTCATTCAAATTTTACACATGCCTTACTTAGGGTTCCAGTTGTGTTTTAGTCAAAAAAATCTTTTAACTTCTTGCAGAGTTCGAGCC
>NC_068983.1:67610841-67616719 GCF_001194135.2 Octopus bimaculoides | reverse complement strand
GAAATAAAATACACAAAACGTGTTTCTGAATTACGTGTATTTACTTTATATACATATGAGTTGAAAACTTTCTTCTAGCATTCCACTTAATGTCTATGTTCCATGCTGGCATGGATTGGAGAGTTATTAATGTAGAAATATTGTATCGTAGTTACTAACAGTTGAAGGTTGCGTAGTCTAGACGGCGTTTTTAGATTTCATTATTCTCTTTAACCCGGGCAACGCCGGGTATTTCTGCCAGTTTTTAATATAAATGAAATTCTCCTATAATATTTTTTTAAAATATTCCTCTTCATTGCTGTATGCTTTGTCGCATCAGTTTAATATGCTCTAAAGTATCTGTATAGGTGGTCTTGTTCTAATTCTGAATCAATGTCTGGCGCTATTCGTCGTTAGGTTTAATTAATTTGTCTCTTCTTTGAATTACTTCGGCGCATTTGGTCTAATTCCATTCTCATTTGATGGCTAATATAATTAAGTTAAAGGGTGCTGCACTGATTACCCTATGCAACATTTCTTAAGTAATTGAAATTTATCTTGGAGTTGGAGAGAGAAAAACCTAGAGGAAATTGTTAATGACTGAAAGAAAAGGGCAGATAATTTCCATAAATTAAATACAAATTTCTCTTTCACTAAAATAAGAGAAAATTTCATTTAATTAAAAAAAATTTGCGTTCAGCATTCTCTAAATCATTATTCAATTTAATTTTAATTATTTTTCTTCGCTGAGTTGTTGATAGTTTTTAGCTTTTACGTAACCATTTGTGGTTTCATTCAACAAATTAACGTCAGTGCTTATAGTACCATTGTTAGAATGTCGGAATAAATGCTTTTTTCCAACTCCTTACGCTCAGAGTTCAAATTCCACGGCGGTTGACTTTATCTTTCATCCTTTCGTGGTCGATAAAATAAGTACAGGATGAATACAGGGGTCGATGTAATCGACTTAACACCTCTCTTATAATTACTGCGTTTGTACCTCAATTTGAATGCTTAACAGCACTTCGTCTGTCTTTGTGGTAAGAGTTCAAATTCCACCGAGGTCGACTTTTCCCTTTATCTTTTCGGGGTCGATAAGATAAGTACCAGTTGAACACTGGGGTGAATGTAATCAATTTACTTACCAACGAAATTGTTGGCCATGTGCCAAAATTTGAAACCATTATTATTATCTTCAGTAGCCTTTGATTGTGTATTCTTTGCAAAACAGATCACAGATCTGGACACCTTCTTCGTGTGTCACTCTGGAACTTTACCATTCAAGCTGACAGTAAAAAAAGATGCGAATAGGCCAGACATGATATTGAAAGACTTCAGACAAAAATCATGCCTCCTCATTGATATGACTGTTCCAATCGACATAAATGTAACTGTCAAGACATACCAAAAACTGAGCAAGTACAAAGATACTGAAATAGAAAATGGCAAAATGTGGAACCTCAAGACTAAAATAATAGCTGTTGTCATAGGTGCCCTGGGAATGATAGCAAAAGGGGCTGATTCCTACCTAGCTCAGATACCAGGAAACCCCAAAATGGCAGAAATTCAAAAATAGTGTTCATGGGAACTGCCCATATCCTATGTAAAATAGTGTCTATGTTATCTCAAATTTTAAAACAAAATTCTCTAGAATAATGCTATATACAGAATAACACCGTACATGAACTTCTAACTTGTCTCTTGAGGTCTCTAGGTGAGACTTGGAATCAACTTGTACAAATATAAAGCAAAAGTCAAACAGATAATAATAATAATAACAACAATAATAATAATAATAATAATAATAATAATAATAATAATAATAATAATAACAATAATAATAATAGGTGAGATTGTCTGAAGAAAAGAAAGCTAAAATAGGAGTTGGAGAGAACTATACTGGCAGCGCAAGACCAAGCATTGGTCACGAATTGGAGGGTCAACCTGAGGAATGGATGAAACCATTGCCCATATCAAGAACGAATGCCCTAGACTTGCCCAAAACCACTACAAGTTGTGGCGACATGATCAGGTAGCGAAAGTGCTACAATGGAAATTCTGCGAAAAGTTGGACTAGAGAGAAGCAAGATGTGCTATGAGCACAAAGCGTAGAGAGTGACGGAGTCGGAGATTAGCAAAATCCTCTGGGATTTCCCAATCTAAACAAATCAGGGGCTAAAGCATAACAGACGGACCTAGTGGTGGTCGACAAGATGCACCATATGTGCTATATAGTTGATGTTGCATGCCACTTTAACCCACGAATAGTCAAGAAGGAAGAAAAGATAAATACAGCCCTCGTAAGTTCAGCTATGGAAAATGAAGATGGTGAAGATAGTGCCAATTATTGTTTGGTCCTTGAGAACAGTATCAAGTAGAATATCAAGGAAATTAGATTAGAGTGCCCAGTAGAAATGTTGCAAATGGTCTGCCCCCTTGGCACAGTCAGAATAATCAGGAAGATATTAGATAGCTGAAAAGAACGGATAGCATGGTACTGTAGGCTGTAGGTAGCAAGTCCGCTAAGCATGCAAGACTTCAGGAGTTCCAGCAAAACCGATGATAAAAAGAATAATAATAATAATAATAATAATAATAATAATAATAATAATAATAATAATAATAATAATAATAATAATAATATGTATATGACTGAGGTTACCAAAATGAAGTAGATTGACAAGTTTATTTTTTGAACCTGTGGAAGATACATGAGATGTCGAAATATCGTTCACTTGATAACAATGGCACTCTTCGTTTTTGCTTCTAACACTACTACTACTACTACTACTACTAATAATAATAATAATAATAATATATCAACAGTATGAAATAAGATTTTATGTTTATACAATGTAACGCACTTATATATATTATAGTAAAGTTCATGAATAGGAGCAATATGACTGTGAGGGTTGTGTAAAATATCTGTATATCTATCGTTGCTAATTAAGTTGTTGCACTCTTGTGACACAGTATTATCTTGGAGTAAAGAGTAAATTGAAAGTGATTTTTTAAATGTGTTATTAATTTAGTAATTAGCAAGTCTCATTCTATAAATTAAACTGTTTAACCTTGAAATATGGGGCTTCGTGATATATTACGAATTGGGCCTGTGTCTACTTCATTACTTTGTCGTATATATGTATAGATATATACATGCATGTGCATTGTAATAACTCAGCATTACGTATACTTGTGTAAATGAAAACCTTTCGACCTTCTAATGGAATTTATCAGGCATAAATCTAATGCATAAAATGAGGGTACATTATCTTTCAAATAGTTAGGACGGTCATTTACGTAAGAATTCAATACTCGTAGCAGTTTCTTTTTCAATAGACAGACATAATAATTCATTATAAAATGTTAGAACTAGGACAGGGTTACATATGTCAGTCTCGACTTTAAATGGAATTGAATGGTGTTTAGCATTTTCTGTGTTAATTGTAATGGTTTCGAAAGCATTTAGAACTTCTGGGATTAGGAAAGTTATTACATTTCATTATGTTGAATGCTGATTATATTTTCGTATTAATTTTCAGAAGAAGCAAATTTTATGACGTTTATGAGCTAACATTTTATCAGGATCGTCTATTACTTTATGGCTTTATGCCCAAGAATATTTATGTTTGTTGTATCGAAAAATGCCTTTTCCACTAAAATAATATCTTTAAATTTTCATTATTTTCAAAATTTTTGCCAGATATATTAATATAAATCCAAATACGTGAGACAGTTTTGTTCAGCAGAACTAAAAATCACAGAAACAGTGTAAGAGTATTCATAGTCTGTGGGCCGCGTAGGTTATTCAGAAGAAAGACAACTTAGGGAAACCGATATAATTAACTTAGTGTTAACATACTAATTAATAAAAACTGAATGGCGCATGATCTAGCGAGCAGAATGTTAAGTCCATGGACATCAAATCCGTGAGATTATTCCTGGACTGAGCAGTGTACTGTATTCTTGAGCAAGATACTTTATTTCATGTTGTTCCGGTCAGCTTTGCTGTGATGGGTACTAGTCAGCTGCTGGTTAGCCACCCTCTCACTTTCTCTCTCCCGCTTCTCTCTCTCATCAACTGTCACTTATGTTCCGCTAGATCAAGGGCTATGGGCCCGAGGATGCGTCCTTATCTGCTCGCGACTACATAAGTATCTAAAACAATTAACTAAAGCATGACGAATGACAGTTGGCTGTATTGACTGCAGCGAATATAAAAAAAGACTAGCTAGAAATAAGTAAGTCGTATTAATAATTTCGGCAAATACGAGCTTCAACAAATTATGATGGCGGCAGGCTTTACCGACGAAACATGATAGAATCACTGAAAAATGTACTGGACCGTACGTTGGTTAGCGTAAAAAGTATGATAAAATTCTTGAGAATAAACAACGTTGAGAAGCATTCCTAAGGGAACCAATAATTAAATTAATTTCGAACTGTGTCTCGTCACAAATAACTGACAGAGTAATATAAGCTAGAAAACCTGATTTAGTAGGAGTAGTAGTAGTAGTAGTAGTAATAGATAAAGAGAATAGAAAGTGCCAGATAACTGACTTTACAAGCACAAATGACGAAAAAATTAATATGGAGGTATAGAAAAAAATAGCTAAGTACCAGGACCTAGCCATTGAATTACAAAGGCTATGGAAAGTACGTGTAAAATGTATGCCAGTAGTTATAATTGCATTGGGAACTACCCCTAAAGATTGAACAAATGGATAGAGGAAATAGGTATATGACCCAGTTTAGTACAGCTGCAGAAAACAGTGTTATTAGGGATAGCTAGGATACTTAGTGGGGTTCTTGGCATCTAAGGCAACTTGTAACCCGATGTGAAGATTCTTTTCTTTTCCAACAGTCTAATCTGTTGAGTGTATATGAAAATAATCATCATCATAATAATAAAAAGGTCTTCTGAAAGGATACAGTGCGGCATCGATATGCAACACACAGGAAAAAGCTCTGAGAACTAATTACCCCAAGTTCCAAATAGATAAGAATAGTGAATCGCTCCTTTGTAGGATGTGTGGCAGCAAAAACGAAACAATTTCACATATTGTGAGTGAGTGCAGCAAGCTGACTCAAGAACGTTACAAAAGGAGGCGCGAAAACGTGACTAAGTTCGTTCAATGGAGAATATGTGAAAAATACAGCCTGAACAGAGAACAGAACTGGTACGATCATGAACCAGAAGGAGTCACTGAGAACAAGGAAGATAAAATACTGTGGGATTTTACAATCCAACGTGACTCCCTAATCGAGGCTCGGAAACCAGATATTGTTTTGGTAGATAAAAGAAAAAAGGAAACGAAGATCATAGATATTGTAATATCTGGAGATGCTTGCGTAAGTGACAAAGAACCAGAAAAGAATGAAAAGTACAGACTACTAAAAGACGAAATGGCAAGAATGTGGGCTATGAAGAGAGTCTGTCATTCCGGTAGTTGAAGGGGCACCCGGAGCACTAATAACTAAGTTCGAGAAATTTGTCAAGGAAATTGGAATTGACATGAGAACCGAGCAAGCCCAAAATACCGTTCTGCTGGGGACAGCCAGGATTTAGAGATTGGTACCTGGATGTTGAATGTCTCCCACGATAATTAACAACCAAGTATCAAAGTTTATAATGTGCAGAAAGAGATCCTGAGAGGCCTCTGAAAACAGGCTTCTGTCTGCTCTCACAGAATCTACTGGAACAAACTAAACTGAACGTTCTCAGAAGTAAAACTACAACAACAACAACAACAATCATAATAATAATAATGATGATGATGATGATGATGATGATGATGATGATGATGATGATGTGAAGATAATATTGATAATAGGCCATCTGTTTAAGGATGACTTAAAATCATATGGCAAAGACAATGATGAACTTGAAAACTTA
>NC_068983.1:67608784-67610831 GCF_001194135.2 Octopus bimaculoides | reverse complement strand
CTTAAAATCATATGGCAATGACAATGATGAACTTGAAAACTTAAGACGTACTGTGAAAGCATTCAATGATGACACGAGGACGGAATTTGGTTTTGATAAGTCTGCCAAGGCCACTTTCAAGAAAGGGAAATTGATAAATCTAAATTCAGTCAAATTAGATGTTGAAACATTCGTAAAAGAACAAACCTATAAGTACATGACGACATACAACATGCAAGCATGAAAGCGATCAGGAAAGAATGCTATATGAGAGGGCAGGCAATTCTTAAATCTGAGCTAAATATACATAAGTTGTTAGCCATAAATTCCTAAACATTTCCATTTGTTACTTAAAGCTTCAATGAGTTGAATTGGAATATCAATGAAATAAAGAGATTTAATAGAAAAATTCGTAGTTGTTGACTTGTAATATGTCCCTCTCAAAGACGTGGATCATCTTTGTCTTACTCAAGGAGACCGATCCAGTTTGAACTTTCTTACAAAACTAGATGGGACAAATATCTTGAAGCAACTAACGATCGGATGCTAAAGCTTATTGAAAATGACGGGAGGCATAAAACGCTTCATTCTATCTTGAAGGAGAGCAAAAAATTTGCTACTGATTTCATGAATCATACTCAGGTTGAATTACCTGAGGGAAATGTGGCAACTGTTGTTGCAAAGAAAATAAAATTAATGCCAAAGAAAAAGGCACATGAACAATTGGCTTGTAGGTGGGCGTAGAAACCTCTGCGTGACAAATATCTGGTCGTAGAAAAGACGTTGATGTTTACTAGAATTATACTGAAAAGTGGCTACAAAGCTCACGGCTAAAAGCAGAGAGCAAAAGACTTTATCTTAGCTGCTCAAGATCAAAGCTTATTGATCCAGAATTGCTAAACCAGTGTGATGAAAAGTTGATCCAAAATGCCGATTCTGCAATGATGATATTGAAACAGTGGACAACTTAAACACTAGATATAATGTTTTTGCACCAGTAGAGAAAGCATGACAGAGTTGGTCATACTAACACTGGTTAATATGTTGGTATTATAAAATCAAACCTGTTGACAAGTGGTATAAGCATCTTGGAAATTTCGTGTACATACAGGCTGAATCATCAAAGATAATAAACTAGATATTGTTATAAAAGACCAAATTAACATATTCTGTTCAATAATGAATAATATCATAACATTGCGGCAAAAAAGAATTTGGCAAGCTTAGAAAATGTAAAGATTTTCTCATTGAAATTGAAAAAAAATGAGGTGCCTCAAGGTGGTCACAATACCAGAAATTGTAGTAGCACTAGGAATTTAAAAAAAAGGCTTACCAACCATCCCTGCAAGAAGTGCAAAAAGTTGTTTTAATTGCTATGTCACACGTATTGAAGAGAGCATTGTCGCCGTGAAAACGATCAACAATCTGTTGTGTTTATTTTAGTGGGTTATCAATGTATACAGTGAATTTCTTTGTCCTGGGTGTCGGAAAGACACTCAGCAAGAAATGGAAAGAAAATTGAAGGAATAATAATAATAATAATAATAATAATAATAATAATAATAATAATAATAATAATAATAATAATAATAATAATAATAATAATCACGACAGAGCTGAGACCTATATACACTGGAAGCTATGCCAACACTATGGAATAACAACAGAAAAATGATGGTATAAACACACGCCAGAAAAGGTCACAGAAATCGAGAAAGCAAACATACTCTGGGATATGCTAATACACACAGATAGAGAAATTAAGGCAAATAGACCAGATATAGTTGTCAAAGATCATGAAGGAAAAAAGAATGCTTTCTAATTGATGTATCAATACCAGCAGATGACAACGTTTCCCTAAAAGAAATGGAAAAACTTTCAAAATACAAAGACCTGGAAATAGAGGTAACTCGAATGTGGAATCTAAAAGCAGAAACAATTCCTATCATAGTAGGTGCCTTAGGTATAATAAAAAAATATTCAGACAAATACATAACAAAAACACCAGGGCTTACAAATATATATAACATACAGAAAATTGCACTACTGGGCACTGCACACATCCTAC
>NC_068983.1:67607054-67607550 GCF_001194135.2 Octopus bimaculoides | reverse complement strand
CCAATTCAAACAGTAAGCTAGGTTTTCGTTTGATTCAGATTAACGCTTCTTCTTCTTTCTTTGGTTAAATCTTAAATTTACAGGTGGGCTGTGAGGAACGTTGCAGTGAGTACCTCCTTTCTACTGTGGTGTGTCCGCCTTACCCACCCTTCTACCATCTTTCCTGATGTCTAATAACTACCTACCTCACATTCGTATTTGCAACCACTCTCTCTGTCGATATGAATGTATTATACTGAACCTGTGTTAAATAACTTCCTTCCTCCCTAGTTGATCGTCCTTTTCTTTTCCTTTTATCTAGTTTCTCTCTCTCTCTCTCTCTCTCTCTCTCTCTCTTTCAAATATTCTTAAATATTTTTTTATTTTATTTTATTTTTTTTTACTTTCTGTCAATGCCGGGGCAGTGAGGGGAGTTGAGTGCCCATCACTTATAAAATGCCCCAATGGCCTGCACAGTCAAGCCCGACTCCTTTGCCAAACCAACAGGAGAAGAGCA
>NC_068983.1:67605038-67606915 GCF_001194135.2 Octopus bimaculoides | reverse complement strand
CTTGGGGTTAGTAACACGTGCTCTTAACCCCAAGATTCCAAGTTCGATTCCAGGCAGTGACCTGAATAATAATAATAATAATAATAATAATAATAATAATAATAATATCGAAAATACCTTAGGAATGAGAACTCAGGTTCGAAATTTCCCCAAGACACCTGATAAGGCTGGAGGGTGTATCAACCGAAACGTTGTGTTAACAACAAACAAAATAAGAACAAATATCCGTCAAATGTAAATAATGTAAATAATGTACATAATTCCTCATCTCTTAAATATAGAACTGCATTATTATTATTGTAATGATTGTTTAATGGCAATCATAAAAATAGTCAGCTTAGTATTCTTTAATTTCCTTGCATTTTATTTATTTTGAGTCAGCTTTAATTCTCTGAACACTCGTGACCTAAGATGGTATAATGGAAGCCAACAAAAATAAGAATAGAGAGAAATAAGTTGATATAAAGAAAGGAATGTCAAAGGTACCTCGACAAACAAATTGAAATTTGATATTGATTAAAAATAATTACGAAGAAATTAAGCA
The DNA here is from genome assembly GCF_001194135.2 of Octopus bimaculoides. NCBI lineage: Eukaryota > Metazoa > Mollusca > Cephalopoda > Octopoda > Octopodidae > Octopus > Octopus bimaculoides. Next base: position 67,606,371 of record NC_068983.1, on the reverse strand, counting down.
ATTAATAAACATTATATATTCCACTCTCTAAATTTGAACAATCTCCACTGACTTAAAAGTAATTTGCATGGAAGATTGCTGATTGTTAAATATCGTAAATTAAACAACACAACAAATATCTTTAGAGGGGATCAAACATTACGTCACTGATGATTCATGGACAGGGCTTCCTTTACCGTTTGGTTGCCGTCTTTTTGGCTCGGCTAGGTTTGACTGTCTTGTAAATTAGACATTAATAATCAATTAGCGAAAAACATGATGTCAGAAAAATAACTGCTCATTCCTTAATCAAATTTGTATGTGAGAACATTACAAAGAAAAAGTTTATCTTTTACATGAAGTTTAACTCTTCCACTACAAGATAATGACTTTCTTCTACTTGTCTGCACAGCCATGATACTGCTCTTCTGTTTGACACTCCATCACCGAGGCATTTTGTTTCTTATCTTGAAGTAATCTATGTAGTTTGCAAATTTTCGGGAGAAAGGTAAACCTATTACACTGTGTAACAAATTTATTTGTTTTTGTTTTTATCTTTGCTCAGTAAGTGGTACTTTCTATTTGCTTCTCTCTAGAAATCAAAAGAAATCATTACTATTCCCTCCAAGCTTTGCTTTTGTGATCTGGACATCAATATCTTGAAACTGACCTATTTTATTATTAACTATGATAATGATGATGATAATGGTAGTTAAATTAATTGCCTGGTCCTTATTTTATCGGTCACGTAAGGATGAAAAATCAAACTTGATCCTTTAGATTCTGGGTTCGAAGTAGACCATGGTTGACTGTGCCTAAAATTCTCGGATTTGTGCCAATAATAAATCTAATGATTATGTGTTGAAAATACAGAACTATATTGCTCTACACTAATTTCCGCAGGTTACTGTTCATCAGGGAGTCTTTGTTTTTGTTGTCTTTTTTTAAGTGGTTCGAAAAATTCTGGACGTACAGTTATCGAATATGCCACTTGCTTATTTCGAAAATAAAAGAAAACTATTTGTGGAAGTAAATTTGAAAATGATTCCTCATTAATTTATAATGATTTTAAAAGTTGACAGATGGTAGCACAAAATTTCTTTCACAGACTTTTGCTATTTTGTTTCCACTTAAACCGTTGAGTAATTAAAGAGTATAATATTACAAAATATGTATGCAGTAAGGATTGCCGTGTATATATATATATATATATATATATATATATATATATACACAGAAATATTCTTTTCTTCTTTTACTTGTTTCCGTCATTTAATTGCGACCATGCTGGAGCACCACTTTAAAATCGACTCCAGGACTTACTCTTTGTAAGCCTAGTACTTATTCTATCGGT
>NC_068983.1:67602033-67604802 GCF_001194135.2 Octopus bimaculoides | reverse complement strand
TTTTTCAAAAGTGTAGTGAGCTCCACATACGACAGTTTTGCAAAAATATTTCCGACTGAAAATATACGTACTTGGAATTCCGATTTTATGCACCCAACCAAAGCATTATTGTTAAGCTGAAACTGTTGCTAATGTAAAAAGAAATGGAATGGGGAAACTATGTTTTCGTTTTCTGAAAAAGCAACGTTTTGGACTTACGACACTTTTGCATAATAGCAACAATATATATATTTATATATGGCGGGCTTCTTTCAGTTTCCGTCTACCAAATTGACTCACCAGGCTTTGGTTGGCCCGAGGCTATAGTTGAAGACACTTGCCCAAGGTTCCACGCATTGGTTTATATATCCTATTTGTAGAAGGAAATGCATTTCTCCTACCATCATTCTGGAACTTAGTGAAAATCTTAATAAATTTTGATTAAATATGCTACTTTTCAATTATTTTACCTTCTAAAACTCGAGAGAAATTGCATCCAATTGAATCACAAATATAACAACTTATAAAAAATGTTTATTTACAAAGCCACTTCCACGAGCAAGAGAATAAACAAGGCATTCTTCGTGTAACTTCGCTAGGAGGGGTCACCATAACTTCATGTCCCTCTTTTTCATTAGGTCTCTGTGCTTCTCCAGCTCCCACCTCTCGAAATTGACCTCTTCCACAGCTGGAAAATTTTTCACATTTTTATCCATGTTAATAGGTTCACAATTTTTAAAATTTTCTTTTTCACGTTTAGACAGGTCTTTTTCTATGTTATTAATACAACACAAGTTCTTCTTCCGACGAGTCTCTGTCGGACGAACTTACATTATCTTAGTACAGTACAGTATTTCCCACCTTCAAACAAGGGAGGAAACGACAACAAGTCTGCCGTGAGGCAGAAAAAACAAAGTATTTAAAAAACACACAAAACAGTTAACTTTTAAGAAACAAGCACTACTAACCGATTACGACCAACCCAACATGCGTTTAGATTGCGAATGCCAGGAACGCAGTTCAAGTTGATTTTTATACCCATAACCTCCACGAGATGCACGTGCATTTCGGTTTTCACGACAATTCAACGCAGCTGCATTTTGGTGTCTCGTTTCAGGGAAAGTTGAAAGGTTACCTGCAATTTGGGTCTCAGCCATAATCTAGCATGTCTTGGAATATTTACACTTGCATCCCCGAAATAAATTTTCAGAATTCACCATATAAAAATGACATTAGAAAAAATCGCATTTCTTTTGCGATTCAGTGTAGATACCATTCAGGTTATCAAAATGAATGCTTCCTCCTTCCACTTTTCTGTCTTGATTTCATGTAAGAAATTAAATTCTATATATATTAATGTTTGAATGGAAGAAACATTAAACCAATCTTTCATACAGTATTTAGTTTCGCTCAAGTTCCACTGAGGGCTACTGTCTTTTAAACCATGTGGATCGTTTAAAATATATTAGTAATGCAATATAATTGATTAAATCTGCTATAATCTTTTCCATGCAAATTTGTAAACTTATACTAATATGAGAAATCTTTATTATATAAGAAACTGATATAATTTATTAGTGCTCACGACTGTAATACTTTCCCAGAAAATTCGTGGCGTCAAATGTGATAAATAGGTCCCATTCCCACAGCGAACACTAAAAGATTCTTTCTTTTGTCCTCTCTATCTGTTCACGCTTAGAATAAAATTGACTACTTACGAAAATTTCAATTAATAAATTACAGAATTTTTGTTATCGAATCTTTGCGTGAATTAAAAAATCAATTATGTCACATGTCGCCATTATCAGCAAAGTTAGTTTCTGTATTGTTTTGACAATCTTGTAGAAAAGCTGTCCTCTTCTGTAGCCCTCATTTGTAAACGAATACGGTGTGGTTAGTCGTACCATGCTTTTGTTAATTGTTTTAGTTGCCTGAGTAGTCGCGAGCAGACATGAATCTCCCTTTCGTCCCTACACTCTTAACCCAGTGGAATATCTACCATGTGACAGTTGGAGAGTGAGAGGAAGAGAGAGACAGAGACAGAGGCTGCATGAGCACCCGGTTTGTACTCGTTGCGGTAAAGACTGTCTGCTTAGGCTTTCTTCGAAAGTTACTCATCTCTCTTCGTACTCCATATTAACAATCTATGTGTCTTCTCATCGTCACTTCTAAGTGTAGGATGACACACTATTTACTTAACGTCTTGTTTACCGCTCATATCCGCACCCTATTACGACATCGATACTTAATCAGTTAGCACCAACAAAAAGCCTCAACAAGTATCGATCAACTTATGCTTATCAATTTGTTTGCATTCCTATGTCTCACGCACTCACCTTTCTCTGTCTCTGTCTCTATCTCTCCCTCTGTCTGTCTGTTTGTCTGTGTGTCTGTACGTGTGTCTGTCTCTCTTTCTCATTAGATTCCCCTCGTAATTCAATGAGAAAATGATGTCACATGTTTAAAAAAATATTCATGTTTGTAGCTCAGTTACAGAAGGAGTCCTATACCGAACCATTACAGTTATACGCTGTCTTACGTTAATTGTTATACTCTCTCTTTTCTCTCTTTTACTTGTATCGGTCATTTGACTGTGGCCATGCTGGAGCACCGCCTTTAGTCGAGCAAATCGACCCCAGGACTTATTCTTTGGAAGCCTAGTACTTAGTCTATCGGTCTCTTTTGCCGAACCGCTAAGTTACGGGGACGTAAACACACCAGCATCGGTTGTCAAGCGATGTTGGGGGACAAACACAGACACACACACACACGCACACACACACACACGCA
>NC_068983.1:67594673-67599725 GCF_001194135.2 Octopus bimaculoides | reverse complement strand
TTTGTGAGGGAACCTCTACGCAGTCCTTTGATCTGGTAGAAACAGTAGGCAAGTTTGGCGGTGAGCTGGCAGAAACGTTAGCAAGTCGGGCGAAATGCTTAGCGGTATTTCGTCTGTCTTTACCTTCTGAGTTCAAATTCCGCCGAGGTCCACTTTGCCTTTCATCCTTTCGGGGTCGATAAATTAAGTACCAGTTACGCACTGGCGTCGATGTAATCGACTTAATCCCTTTGTCTGTCCTTGTTTGTCCCCTCTATATTTAGCCCCTTGTGGGAAATAAAGAAATAAGAAACAGTAGGCAAGTTTTCTTCAAATAACACCATAACGTCTTATAAACAAAGAATACCGTGGGCAATGTAATCTTGTGTATACAAACAGATGGGATGGTCACGGCTGAAAATGTCTTTAATCATACTTCTCGATCAGAGCAGGCATGGTGGTTAACAACAACAACAACAACAACAGCTGTCTATTTGTCGCGTGGCGTTTCAATTAATCTTTGGAAGCTGCTTCTGAAGGAAGATTAAATGTAGAGTGTTTTGGAAAAAATCTGCTTGATAGGTCCCTCACTTCACCAAGCTATACTTTATTATTTGTAAAATTTAGGGTGCTTGCACGGCAAATTGTTCCAAATTTGTAGTATCTAATTACGATAGATGAACTGGGGCATATCTGTGACTTAGTCAAAGATAGAATGTAATGCCTGGGACACGATACGAACTGCTGACTTCTGAATTGCTTACTAAATACTATATCGAGTCATATATTTCAGAAGAACGTTAACCGTAGGTCAAAATGAAAGTAGATGTCTAAATCATTATATTAATGGAGCTTATTTCTCCACTTACATATATATAGTGCAGTTTGAAGTTGAAGTAAAAATAAAGAAGCAGAGGCCTCATAATAGATCATGCCTGGCTAATATGTCGCTAGTATTTCCCATTAGAAGCTTAACTTGGTCTTAGCTATGATCATTGTTGTGTATATATGTGTGTGTGCGTGCGGGCGTATGTATGCCCGCGTATGTGTGAGATACAGACAGAGAATTTGTATGTGTGTGTGTGTGTGTAAGAAGAGGCAAGAAAGAAAGGGTGAGAGATGTACAGTGAATATGTGTTAGAGAGTGAGATACACTCTTTAACATATATTCGAGCAAATAAATAGTGGAATAGAAATCAAAGAGAACGATCGAGAGTAAGGAAGAGAGAAGAGAGAAGACAGAAAGAGAGAGAGAGAGAGAGAGAGAGAGAGAGAGAGAGAGAGAGAGAGAGAGAGAGAGAGAGAGAGAGAGAGAGAGAGAGCAATGATTGAGAAAGACTCAGGAATATAAACACAGACCAACAGGTACAGACTGATGGACAGAACAATCAATACCTGTTGAGGCCATTTGCTGGTCCTGATTGATTAAGTATCGATGTGGAGGTAGGATGGGGTTCTCGATAGATAGTGAGTATATGGAAGGTGATTAGCAGCATCAGTATGTGTATGTATATTCATGTAAGTGTATCTAATCAGAGGTGAGTGTGTGTATTGCGTGTAATGAATGTTTGGCGCATATGATAGTGTGGGTGTGTATGTTTACTTCTGAGCTTCCACATGTATGCGCATGGTGATACAAATAGATGTGTATATGTACCAACGTGTGTGTGTATGCGTGCGTGTGTGTGTGTGAGAGTGTGTGTGAGTATGTAAACGCATGCGTGTTAACATATCTCTATCTGATTTTATGTACTTTATAAAGGTTTGGTTAAATGTGAGCATGTAATTATATTAAGATGATTGGTGTGTGTGTGTGTGTGTGTGTGTGTGTGTGTGTGTGTGTGTGTGTGTGTGTGTGTGTGTGTGTGTGTGTGTGTGTGTGTGTGTAATCATATATGTAAAGATTTGTGTGCATGAATATGATTGCACGAATGTATGAGAGTGTTTATGTTGGTAAGTAAGTGAGAGATTGAGAGAAAGAGAGGGTGAGAGAGACCGAGACAGTAAATGAGAGTCAAGGCCAGGATGATAGACAGCGAAAAATGAAAAGGAAAGGAAGAGTATAAAGCTGAGAAATGATGTGAGAAACAGCCAGAGAGAGAGAGAGAGTGAGAAGAAGTAGGTAGTGAAATGAAGGTATGTCAGACTGAAAGATGTAGAGAATGAGGGTGGCAAGCGAAGGCAAAAGACGGACAGTAAAACAGCGAACGAAAAGGAGAGAAGCGAAATATAAAGAGCAAGAGAGAGAGAGAGAGAGAGAGAGAGAGAGAGAGAGAGTAGCGAGATATTAAGAGAGAGAAAAGAGAGTGGAGAATGACGTGAAAAAGAGAGATAGATCAGATAGAGAGTGGGGAGAATATGAGAGGTGATTAGTGATATTTAACTTGGCCGTTGGGCAGGATACTGGAACAAGTTTAATTAATTAAATATTGGAGAGGAACTAATTCTGACAGAAGACCGTTTACAGAAGGAAATTGCTATTTGTTGGTGATGTCAGAGCTATGTAATATCTCTGCTATATTTACACTTATATCATCAAATATTTAGTGGACAACAGAGACGTCTGGGTTTTTGTTTGAGAAGTATTTTTGATATCTCGTTCAAACATTTTCTAATCTGTACGATAACTTTTGATATAAGCTGCATGATCAGACCCTATAACTTAGATAAAATTACTGGCTGTTGTGTACTGTGACACATACACATTGCAGTTATACTATGTCTAGCGTTGTCGTACTGACTTATAATGTTGAATTGATACATTCAGTGTTAAACATAATCATACTGCGTGACATTTGTTTACCGTTATATTGATACACTATTGTTATACTAAAAATACTAAGTCCTTACAAAATATACTGACTGCAGAGTTATAACAACCATACTGAGTGTTACACTGGCATATAAAATGTAGCTATAGTTCAATGAATGCCTTATTGATACACGAAATGTGTTAAACGCCAAGCATTAAATCACGTTACTATTTACATTGTCTTACAGTAATAACCGTTTGTTACACTGATAATATTTTACAATTATACAAACAGTGATTCATCTCAATGTTATGCTTAAAGTTACACGGGTTGTTAAATAATAAATCACTTATTCGGTATTACAGATTTATGTAGAGCTTTGCAGTTAGATAGGGTGCGCTGAAGTATACATATATCGTTGTTATTGTTGCAATTTTGTTCCAAGTCAGCTCCAATAGGAAAATCTTACCATGAAAGGCATTTCTCTTGAAATGTAATGATAAATATATCATTTCCCTTTTCTTATACCAATATTATCTACTATTATAAGGCACCAAAAGAGAATGACTCTCCCCAGACACAACAGAATATGCTTCAACATGCAAACTCGCATAAAGAATCTTGCAAACCAAATCCTAAAACGAAATATTATCTACTAGTTACTTTTTGATTATTTTACTAAATTTCCCTTCCTTCCTTTAGAAAATGATCCCATTATTTTCTATCAATTTTATTATTACTGTCTTCCATAACTCCTAAATTCCTGATTTTAAGTATTGACTTTGCGTTCTTGAAACGTTATGTCAAGGGATTATTGTTTAACGTGGATTATTTCTCTCACCCGATGAGCTAGCTCAATATCTCAATTGATTTAAAGATTGTGTATATTATTCTAAGTAATTTACTTTTTAAGTTACGAAACAATTGTTGAGATATAAGAATTTCCAATGGTTAAATAAATTTTACCATACTATATTTCAATCGTGATTTATAACTGTGTACACTCCTTATGGTTTTCACATCTTACGTACTATATATTCTATGTTTTGTAGAATGATACATTAAGGAGCTTTTTATGAATATCATCGGATTAGTTTGAATCTATATATTGTGACTTTGATATATATATATATATATATATATATATATATATATATATATATATATATATATATATATATATATATATATATATACATATATGTGTGTGTGTGTGTGTGTGTAAAGCAGCACCGTCTAATAGAGCATTCCTTCTCAAAACACTAGGGTAACATTAGCGCGAATTTAGCTACCGTTTCCAGTAGTGTATGTTACCATATAGAGAATAAATCGTTGATCGCAATTGTGGTTTTTGGTCAAGAGAGTATCACATACCGACCATCCAGCAACTATCAAGAGTTAAAAATAACGTCACAGTTTTACTTTCTTATACTTGCACACAAAGCAAAACAGTCACGCAAAGTTTTAGCTACTAGTTTCAATTCTCATTGTAGAGCTATCAGAAGACAAGCAAGCAAGCAAGCAAGCAAGCAAATAATCCATTAAATTGGTGCTGTAATCGATTGGTTCTCACACGGGTTCGGTTACATCAAAAGTAATTAGAATAATTTAACCGTTTAATTACAGCTCAAGAGAAGACTTAAATCGTTAAATCATACTTCGTCCTTAAGCATTGATTCTAACGTTGGCAGTGAAAATAGTATAACAGTATGATGGAAGCATATTAAAGGTCCGAGATTAGCTGGAAATGTAAGATAGTGATATAGGAGATTTTGAACTGAGGCATAAGAGATATCTATATATGTTCGCGCGCGCGTCTGTTGGAGGTGTATAGCTTACTGGTGAGGGTGCTTACATGATCGTAAGAATTCAGTTTCGATACCTGGATTGGACGATGTTTTGTATACTTGAGCAAAGCACTTCATTCCAAGTTACTGCAGTCTACTCAGCTAGCAAAAATGAGAAATCCTACGACTGACCATCGTCTCATTCGGAGTGATAGAGTCCTGGAAACCGACCATAGTTGGCTATGACGGGGGAAGGATCAAAGGTCCTTTTGATATATATATGCATGCGTGTGTGTACATACATTTTCCATTGTGTTTTTCTTAACTTACAACATACGATGTTTTTTGTCTTTTGTTTGGGGGGGTGGGAATAAGATTTTACTGCTACTTGTCGCATATATATATATCCAACATGCTGTTCATGGAACAAGTGATACTCCAACCAACCAGGGGAAGCAATATTTTAGATCTCTGCTTCACAAACAATGTGAGCCTAATCCATAATGTGAAAATAACGCCCACGTCTCTCTCAG
>NC_068983.1:67590615-67593672 GCF_001194135.2 Octopus bimaculoides | reverse complement strand
TATATCAGGATCTGCATTTCCAATATTCCTTTATTTAAGACAGTAGGGTGTGAGCTGAAAGAGATCTGGCAGCTATGTCCATCTGGTCAAGCACCCAAGTAGAAACTCTCTCGTTAAATACCGAGATCAGCCGATACTCTTTAATGGCATCTTTCATAGATGAAAATATTATTAGGTACTGATATAGTTGGCAGATCAAACGTTTTCTGCCAGAAAACAACATTCTCTATCTTCTTATTACAATTTCCATGCTTTGTATGTAAATCATTTAAAAAGTATGTAAATGATTTCAAGTCTTATATGGCAGATTATGATAGAACTGTAACTGTGAGTGTTTACTGTATTTAATATATATTCAAGCTTTTAGCATGACAGAAACTTTAAAAAAATTTGTTAAGCTAATTTTTTAAACATTAATTCTTTTTTTTTTTTTTTTTACTGTACAAAGTTCTGTTAAATTCCCTGAAAGAAATAATTGACATTTGATTTAAGACATATGAACTACAATATGTTAATTAGAACACTGTAGGCATTTATATTTTATAGTGATTTCAGAGTGAAGATAAATAATCTTTGTTTCTCATGGCAGTGGTGGTAGTGCTTGTAATATCGATATGAATATGATAGCGAATAAGCTGTTTCTTATTGGAGTAAAATTTATATATATTTTAAAAGTTGTCTCTGATTCAACTCATGAAACACTGAATCTGGATATTCTCTTCGTAAATGTGAACATTTGGTATAAACGAAGGTGTGAAGTATGTGATCCGATTCCTTAAAACAGTGAGTTTGTTGGAGTAAGAGGCAATTTAACGGGTTAGAGTAATAGGCAGAGTAAAAAATGTGTGATAAGCGATGAGAAGAAAGAATGGCAACATTTTAGCCGCATGTTTTAAATGCACTTGCGTGTGCTCCACTAGAATATGACTGTGTTTAAGCTTTATGTTTTATCAAGGCTGTTTCATATTCTTGTATGAATTCCTTACAGCTTATTTCAAACAGTAAACCTCTCAAATATTTGATCAACATTTTCAGACGTTCACAGTCTTACCTTTCAGAAGAAGTTTATTACCGCATCTTGTCAGAAAGCAGAGCAAATGAGATTGCTGTAGATATTGACAGTTAGATGCATGCCTCATCACTCAGGTCTTTTTCTTTGTGACTGCAATATGTTATCTATGTATTTACTTTAGCATTGTGCAATACTATGAGAATCGCTTCCACCATCAATCGTCTGTTATGGCCGGAGATTATGGGTAGGATAGACGTGTTTACAAATATTTTTGGTTTTTCGTTTGTGATGTAGATTAATGTAATTGTTCCTCGTTGTGGTTGAGAGCGAGCCGATAGGAGCGTGTTGTAATCATATGGTAAACATAAAAATTGCATTGGGGAAGATTACAACCTTCATTTCTACAATAACATTTGTAAATCACGTTGTTTGTTAATAGCGTCTTCGTAGGTTTGATGACTTGTGGTTTGTGAATAATAAGAAAGATTTTAATTTTGGTATCCTTATAATATAAACATCTTTGTGTCGTTAACGCCAGGAGTTCGTCACGCTAAGGGAAGTAACTCAGAATATGAAACTTGGCAGTCATGGTAGTGGTGTTTAGCGTGTTGATATTAATGACGATAATGGTAAATGGCAAGAAAGAGAAAAAAAGAGAGGGCGAAAGAAAGTGAAAGAGGTAGTAATGTTTGTTGTTATTGGTTAATGGTAATTGCAGTGATGCCGTCACCACCATCACCATGACTACCAATATTATATGTTCTGTATCCTTTCGTTATTTGTAAATACATCTCATTGATGTTGAATAAAAATTTCACTTTCAATTATATATGGTATGTAAATGATTTCAAGTCTTTTATGGCAGATTATAATAGAACTGTAACTGTGTGCGTTTTCTGTATTTAATACATATTCAAGCTTTTAGCATAAAACAGAAATTAGTTATACATTTTAAACATTTGTTAAACTAATTTTTAAACATTAATTTTTTTTTTTTACTGTACAAGGTTCTGTCAAATTCCATGAAAAAATAACTGACATTCGATTTAAGACATATGGACTACATTATGGTAGTTAGAACACTGCATACATTTATATTTTTATAGTGATTTCAGAGTGAAGATAAATAATTCATGTTTCCTATGGCAGTGGTGGTAGTGCTTGTAATAGCGATAAGAAGACGATAGCGAATAAGCTGTTTCGTATTGGAGTAAAACAATGAATCTGAATATTCTCGTCGTAAATGTGAACATTCAAAATGTAACAGTTGTACTTCATGATAACCGTTTGTTTGTCTATTGTTGGAGGTGGTGATGACGTTTCTTTCTTGGTTTTGATTACTACTGGCGGTTGCTTTTGCATTGCAGGTAGTCAAAATAGTGGTTGAAGCAGCGGTGACATTGTTCTCTTTTTTTTTTTTTTTCTATTTATTATAGTGAATAGAAATTTCCACTGGGGTTTGGCAAGTAGTATTATTAATGTTAGTTTATGAATAAATATTCTGCATTTTATGTTCTGTTATACGAGGGTTGCGATAATGAGTTCTTCTATTTTATAATTAATATGGAGTTGATTCATGTAATGCTTTTTATGGCTTGTGTATTTTCAATAAGTGTACAGTCTGGTATATTCATTGCGTTGTATTTGTCTTGCATTGTTCTTCGATTTAGTCTATTAATTTTTAAGAGTATTTCCTGCTAATAATTATGTTTTAACCAATAGATTTCTTAAAATGTTTTGAACTTCGTTTAGGGTAGAGAATCTACATGCTCTTCTAAGTACAGAATTCAGCACTGACATTTTGTATCTGTATAGATATCAATAGCCATCGTGTATGTACAGGCATGTATTTGTATACTTCGAAACCTGCATTTTTGTTAATCGTAATTATAAGCATATTACTCCAATCACACTAAAATATGATGATGTAACTATTTAAGGCAGAGTGAGAGAGAGAGACAGAGAGAGAGAGGGAGAGAAAGAGAGAGAGAGAGAGAGAGACAGAGAGAGAGAGAGAGAGAGAGAGACAGATAGACAGAGAGAGA
>NC_068983.1:67589674-67590605 GCF_001194135.2 Octopus bimaculoides | reverse complement strand
AGACACAGAGAGAGAGAGAGACAGACAGACAGATAGACAGACAAACAGACAGACACAGACAGAGACAGAGACAGACAGACAGAGCTTGTCTGCGTTTCATGTTAAGTATTTGCTGATCGTTGTGATGTATCTATATTTATCACACAAACTATATTTATTGTACTCACTATGTTGTTTACACGTGCCATGTTTATTATACACTCAACCATAAAATTAACTAACACGAAATTCAGGCAATCTCGACTTGATTCTCAAATAGTGATAATACTGGAAGAATCATCATAGATGAAAAAGAAAAACAAGAATATTTTACAAAATGTCTATTCAATAACAATAACAAAGATTCTAAACGACAACACCCTCAATTAGAATTTACACTATTTACGGTGATACGTGCGCGCATTGACAGAAGTCCAATCCCAGCTCACATCTATAGAACAATAAGAAAGCTCAAAAAAATTTAGAAAAAAAACGGAAGAAAAACCTACATATATGTTTCTGTCAAATCAATGAGTAGTTGGGAATTTCCAAAACATGCTTAATGTCAAGAAAATTTGAACCCTAAAGAAGTCCAGCCATAAAATAGCATGAATGTGACAATTTCTTTTGGAAATTTCCAACTACTTATTGATTTGACAGAAACATATATGTAGATTCTACTTACGTTTTTTTAAAAACTTTTTTGAGCTTTCAATCTCCGATTTATTTGTAATATTTAAAAAAGAAACACGTCATCTTTCTACAACATGCAAATAAATCAGTAATTACATCCATTTATTCTCCATTTTCTTCTCCTTGTTTTTCCTTCAATATTAATAATTTCAATAGCCTTAAACATATACAAATGACTTTACCATTATATGATACAGATTGAACCAATGGAAAACCTTGGATTATATAATCCCTAATGAGGACTTAACTTTTTCGAATT
>NC_068983.1:67586406-67589642 GCF_001194135.2 Octopus bimaculoides | reverse complement strand
TATATATATATATATATGACGGGCTTCTTTCAGTTTCCGTCACATGGCTTCGTTGTCCTGAAGCTATAGTAGAAGACACTGCTCCAGGTGCCACACAGTAGGACTAAACCCGGAACCATGTGGTTGGGAAGCAAGCTTCTGATCACATAGCCACACTTGTGCCTATATATAGAAATATAATATAATATAATATAATATGTAGGTGTGAGCATACGTGGGGTGTATACGTGAGAGGAAGGAATTATGAAGGTATTTACCTCATCTTTTTTTGTTTGGAATAATCTTTTCTTTTTAATCCGGTCCATTCCTTTCATAAAGACAATAGTCATGGTTTTAAAATTCATCTTAAATATTTTATTCAGTACTTTAGAGTTGCTTTATAGCATTTCGGATGAATTAAGCTGTGGATAGAAAATATGTCATTACTGATATATGTGTGTGTGTATGTATGTATGTATGTATGTATGTATGATATGTGTGTGTGTGTGTGTGTGTGTGTGTGTGTGTGTGTGTGTGTGTGTGTGTGTGTGTATGTGTGTGTGTGGTTAAAGTAAGTGATAGGACTTAAACATCCATATTTTATTCGTAAATATAACGTCACTATAAAGTAAGAGGTAAGTACTCAAAATCCAGTCGGATAATACAACACTGTTTCGATTTCAGGTATAAGCGATTTCCTACCATCCGCTAATCTTGTTGAGAAAGGTATGAATGTCATATTTTCTTATTTCCTTGCTTTCCAATGAGATTTCATGCTTAGTGAAAAATTAAATTGAAAATTGTACAATTTGGAGACAGGTACAAAATTTCATATCGAAAGTAATCGGTTACATTAAATTTGCTTTGATCCAGTACACGTGTGCTCAAAAGCATTCAATTCATGATAATTCAACTTCTCCCTGTATCAGGTTCTGTGCTGATTAATGTGTATTCTTTTTCTTTTTAAAATGGTAAGGTTGTCATTTGACGCGAATCTGATAATGATTTCTCGCAGGTAGAGCGTAAATGTATAAGACCTTCCCCAGTGGTTCATTATACATGGCATTGAATAAGAGTGGCGAATCTGTTCGTATATTTCAGAGAACATATGAAGTAATGTGGTATTATGATGGTAAAGGATAGCCCAATTGTGTTTATCTGCATCGCTGCCTCAATTTCAACTTGTCTCGCATTTCTCTTATAGCCGCACTCGATGTCGTGAACCTCGTCCTGGAAGAAGAATTCGGAATTTGAGTTCAAATTCTCTTGAGCAACAGTATACTGAGCATATCTACCTGTCACCTATTCTCTGATTACACACACACACACACACACACACACACACACACACACATATATATATATATGTGTATATATATATATATATATATATATATATATATATATATATATATATATATACATATACCTTTCCCTATATAATCGGCTTCAAAAGTTAAGACACTAACATATTTTCCTACATTTCTTAATATGAAACGAGTGTGACGATGTGTGAACAATGAAAGTAATGTTTCGCCGAATTAGTCACATCTGTGCTATAATAAAGAAAGCTGCTTATCATATATCTATATATATTGGGTCATTCCATAAGTAATGCGGTTATTTCAATTGTATGAACTAAAAGTCTGAGGAGGACGGGATAAACTACCTGCATCAACTTGATATAAAAGCAGGTAGTAATTTTACCTGGTTATTATTCTTAGTGCAAGCTTTCAAGATTGCAGTTAGATTTTAACAGTTATGTTTTCAAAGTTATAATGAAAGTGACAAAGAGTATATTCGGCGTATTTTGCTTTATAAGTTCAATGAAGGCAACAATGCAACGGAAAGTGCGAGAAATATTAATGCCGTATATGAAGCTCGGACAATAAGCGTAAGCCTGTCTCAACTGTGGTTCCAGAAATTCCGAGCCGGAAATTATAGCCTAGAAGACGAGTCTCGTCCTGGACGATCTGTAGAGATCGACGAGGTCATCGTGTAAGCCCTAGTGGAACAAATACCATTACAACTGTTGAGGAACTAGCAGGGAAGCTTGGATTTGGTCATTCAATCAGTCGTTCAAGTCAGTGCTAGAAGAAAAACGAGCATCTTTGGTTCCAAGATGACGGGTGTTTTTCCATCAGGATAATGCTCGGCCACATACAGTGAGGATGACATTCCAAAGGCTGAAGCAGTTTGAATGGGAAATGAGGCCCCACCCACCATATTTGCCGGACATTGCCCCATCTGATTATCATTTATTCCGCAGTCTTCAAAATCATTTGCACGGAAAAAATATGAATTCTGTAGACCAGGTCAGAAAAATAGTGAAGGAGTATTTTTCGTCACGAACAAGTGAATTTCGGAAGAGGGGCCTTGCAATTCTACCAGATAGATGGAAGAGCATTGTAGAAATTGGAGATATATATTTTAGATTAAAAAAGAACATTGTATATCTTAATTTTGAAAAATAAAAGAAGTATAAAATAAAACCCTATTATTTATGGAATGATCCAATATAAGGGCTACCAAATAAACTATGTTCTTGGTACAACAACTCTTCTTTACTACTAAAATAACCTCAGAAACGAGGTGGGGGTCGCACACTTTTGAGGTCATTTTCGGGCAATATTTCGATTTGCTTCTAATCTTTCACTTTCGTCCGATGTTTCACGCATGCGTAGAATTCTACTCAGACAGACGTTTATGAAAATGTACACATAAATATTGTATTAAAATAATCCACAACCAATCTCTGTATGTTATGTGGAAATACAGTCACTCATTCTCTCTCTCACACATATGCACATGCACACGCACACACATATAAAAAATACGTATGGATATGTATTTATGTACGTGTATATGAAAGATAATGTGTGTGTGTTTGTGAGAGAGAAAGCGAGCGAGAGAGAGAGAGAGCGAGTGAGTGCCACTTACATACACAGGCAAAAAATAGATACATGACAACACACACCTTCACTCATTCATATTCTCTCTCTCTCTCTCTCTCTCTCTCTCTCTCTCTCTCTCTCTCTCTTACGCACACGCACACACACGAATACACACACATACACAAACGTCCATTTCATATGCACATGCATACGTCTTTTAATTTCTGCTCTCACTTCAAAACAAATGTCTCGTTTTCACTTTCTCCTCTCTTTCAATTTCTGCTCTCATCCAAGTATAAAAAAATTTTAAAAATTACGAAATTAACGAACAATCATATGATCCCATATGACCAACTATATGAT
>NC_068983.1:67584689-67586037 GCF_001194135.2 Octopus bimaculoides | reverse complement strand
AACTTCTTCCAATTCTTGTTTTCGATACAAGATTAGGATATCGCCTAATTTTTATTTACTCCCTCCCCACCCCAATTTCTTCATTTTTACTTTTTAAAAAAATATTTTTCTTTTTAATCCACGGAGAAAAAGACAGAAAAAACGAATCTTAAAGAATTTTCTTCTTCCTTTTTTTTCTGAAAGAAACACTAAACTCTCCTTCCCAAACATCCACCCATCACCTCACCACATTCCAAAAGCAACAAACTCCCAATGTTTCACATTATAAACCTGAGAAAAGTCTTGCTTTGGTTTGCTGTTCCGGTTACAGATTGCATTCGCAATGTGCAAGTCAGTTTTTTCTTCTTCTGGAAACTCAAGCTTATCCCGACAGATAGTAAGGTATTTACTTATAAAACCAAGTGCTCCAATTATTATTGGTATAAATGAAAATTTGCTGTCCGGATATAGAAACTGGGGATTCCAATCAGTTGTCCATAATTATCTTCTTTCTCTTTGATTTTCAAAAAACATATTCATATCAATAGGACAGCTGACCTCCATGACGGTATATGCTTTTTCTTGTCTGTCTCAAACAACAATATTCGGCCTGTTATGTTTACACTTGACAGATATTTTGATGGGAATGTTCCACCAGTGTTCCCTGTGTTGGTATTTGTGTATGCATTCAATAACAAGGAGATCTTCCATATTCATTCAAGGACAGTATATTGTTTTTGTGACAACGTCATATCGCATACGGAGGTAGAACGTTGATAGCATTTTGGGGCAGCATGTATGTATGTATGTATGTATGTATTATGTATGTAGTTTTGTGCGTATGTATATCAAAGAAAGGCAGAGGGAGAATATAATTCTGTATGATACAGTGGATTTGAAAAACTTTTAGTAACTGAAACTATCCTTGCAATGTATTGGCAAAAACTCCCTCTGTGCTCAAAATTAAGGATAGTTTTGGAAATAATTTCAATAATATCAGCTAATCCAAATGTTTGGAAGATAAAGTGAATGCAGCTCGTAGTAATATATACGTGTGTGTATACACACAATCGCACGCGCGCGCACACACACACTCACGCACACATACATATTGCGCGCAAGCGTGTGTTTGCATGTGTACAAACTCATAAAAAACAAAGTAGTATGAAAACGAGACTATTATCAGAAATTTTCCCATGTTATTATCAGAAGATCGGATTTAGAAATAATTATGTTTGGATGTTAATTCGATTATTTATTATTAAAGGAAAATTGTAAAGAAGCTTAACTTTTAAAGAGAACAGCGGTCAACGTACAAAAAAAAACTACCCTGTCTCGGGGATATATATACATATATATGTATATATAT
>NC_068983.1:67582184-67584610 GCF_001194135.2 Octopus bimaculoides | reverse complement strand
TATATATATATATATATATATATTTACTGGCTATTCTATTGAAACTTAAATAGACAGAGATTTTATTCGGTACTAGAAGTTAGAAGAAATATAGAAGGGAGAGAGGAATTAACGATAAAGAGGAAATAAAGTAGGATAAAATGGATGAACGTAAATGGAGGAAAAATAAAAACATAACAAACAACAAATGGAAGGAATAAGGAATTGCATGTAGGTAGAAAATAAATGAATCATAATAAAAGAGATAAAATGAACGAAAACGAAAGAAAATAGAGATGATAAATCAAGAGAATGAGTGAAATAATAAAAGGCTGGAAGTAAATCCAAAACAACAAAGACAGCAAGGTGTGGAACTAAGGTAGATTTTGTTGTTATTTATAGCAAATCCAGTGACAATGTCGGCGCTCTCCTCGTAGAGTCGAATACTCATAACTGCTGTTGAGAATCTTAAAGCTTAACTCTTTAACATTTAAACCGGCCATATCCAGCCAAAATAATCTACCTATTTTATCTTCAAACTTGCTAGATCTGGTCTCTTACACTTACCCTACAAAGTTATTCTAAAAATTAACACTCACTAAATTGAAATCTCAAAGCTACAAGGTAGTGCACGACTAATTCATATCAATGTGAATAAATAAGAATTACATTTCAAAGAGGAATCTGAATGCTAGTATGGTCAAAAATATTCCAATTTCTTTTTTAATCACCCTGCTATTTTACTTGCCCTTTCATGATAGTACGGTGCCATCTATGATACATTTGGCTGATATTTTGTAGAGACTGTGTTGGCTCGTGTCAGCTGTTTGTTTTGCTATTTGAGCCTCGCTCTTTTCTGCTGGAGTACATCTATGCGTAAAAATATTCTAGCGATCTTCATGCGGTCGTTTGCCTCTTTTTTCTCAAAGAAATGAGGATCACGTAATCCTATGTATCACTTTCGAAGACAAAGGGGATTTGAGGGGGATTTGACCGAGCAGCTCCAATGACCATACAGCCACTACGTTAAGTCATAGTAGTGAGAATAGTGTATCGCGTTGCGTATCGTCCCTAACTTTTCTGAGTTACCTCTTAGCGTAATTGCATAATGCTGTGTGACACCTTCTATAAAATTATAGCTGGATTAGTAGAATACGGAGACCGTGTGCTAACATACCTAATGATATTTTCAGTCAGGACGTTATATAGCACTTATTGTTCATTACATCGAGTGATTAGCGAATAAATGTGGGTTCGAGATCCACGGTATATATCATATATTCTGTTACTTAACGTAAATATACAATGCGTCATATATTGGGTTGGTCAAAAAGTTCATTTGTAAGCACACACGTTAAATAGCTGACATACTATTGTAGTTCGACGAGTCGGTGTGCTTGAGATCACCCTGAAAATGGGGAGCCAAAACGAACATTTCGACATGTCATGCTTTTTTTTAATTTTAAAAGAAGGCAAAATAATCAGCGGAAGGTATGAGTTGTGTACATATAGGGTGCTGTTACGGAACATGTGTACCGGAGGTGGTTTTGAAGATTTCGAGAGGGAATTTTTTCCGTTCAAGATGAACCTTGAATTGACCGACCTATTGATCTTAACAGCGATAAAGTGAAGGAGTTTGTCGAGACAGCTATACGACCAGAACAAATGCAGATATTTTCCAAATATCTAAATCGTGTGTTGAAAACCATCTGTATCAACTTAGTTCCATTATGAGGCTCGATGTTTGAGTGCCACATCAATTGAATGAGAACATGGCCCAACAAAAGCCCATCTGCGTGAAGAAATCGGTCCTTTTAAGGAGAATGGCGACAGGGGACGAAAAATGGATCGTCTACAATAATGTGAAATCCAAACGATCATGGTGGAAGCGAAGCGAACTGCCATAGACAACTTCCAAAGTAGGATTTCACACAAAGACTTATGCTTTCAATTTGGTGGGATTGGAAGGGTGTAATTTTTTTACGAGCTTCTTCCCACGAACAAGGTCATCAAAGCGGATACGTACTGTGACCAGCTGGACAAATTAAACGAGCAAGCTCCAGAAGTGTCCAGAACTTGCTAATCGTAAGGGCATTGTCGTAAGGACACGTTTCTTTGCAGACGCAGCAGATGTTACTGGGGCTCGGCTGGAAAGTTTTACCTCCTCCTCTATATTCGCCCGACCGGACTCCTTTAGATTTCCATCCTTTAGATTTCAAAATTCATTGAATAGATGACCTTCAATTCCGAAGATAGTGTAAAAATTAACCTGGGAGAATGCTTCGCAAGTAAAGACGGAATTCTATGAGCAGGAAATAATGGATCTGTCCACAAGATTGCAGAAGATAGTGAAATTAAACGGCAGTTATATCACTGATATCTATCTATCTATCTATCTATCTATCTATCTATCTATCTATCTATCTATCTATCTATCTATCTATATA
>NC_068983.1:67580715-67582130 GCF_001194135.2 Octopus bimaculoides | reverse complement strand
ATATATATATATATATATATATATATAAATATATAATCTCAGCCACATTATCGAATTTAATCTTGTTCAGTTTCTATGAACGGTTTCATGTTAAAGAGTTTCCCCGGTAATGTAAAAGTAAATTAGCAATCGTCAGACATGGCTTGGCAAATAAGCGAGATATTTTCTACGTTCTGAAGTGGTTTAAATTTTTCTGCAAATGAAGAGTGTGGGTGCATGTTATCTTTGTTAGCAACAGGTGAAAGCTACGGATTTGCTTTGCTCTCTTTGAGTATATGTGTATTTGCATGGGCGTGTAGAGACAAATAACAGTATATTCCATAATTGATATTTTGCGTTATATATATCCGACCGAATTACCACTATTTCTACCAATAACCACGTTGCATTCTGTTTCTTACACTATCAGTAAGATAAGCACTAGACAAAGCACCGGGGTCAATATTATCGACAATAAACCCCTAGAAGTAGTTCCTCAGTATCACAACAGTCCCATGACGTAGACAAGTAAAAGAATATAAATATATTTTGCTTGTGTGAAATTGAAAACTAGTAAGACTTTAATTATTTGTTTTACAGCCTAAATTCTTGTGATAAATTTAGTCGTCTGGGAAATTCTTTTTGAAGTCAACTATAGTTGAATATTTGGCTGAGATCAAATGCAGAACTGGTTTCAATCGGTGTTCGATTTACATCAAAGAATTCCGATAATATTGATAACAACTTTTACAAGTGCAGCCTACAGGAGCTGAAATGCAGATTTCAACTGTCTTTGATATATTCTTTTAAAATATATTTCCCTAGTCAGACAGGTGAATTCTCGCCAGTTTCGTAGTACGCAAAAGTGTTTGCACACACACACACACACACACACACACACACACACACACACACACACGAATGTGTGTGTGTATGTGCACCTATGTATTAGCGCGCGCACACACATATATATGCATTCATACAAGTATACACATGAGACGTACACGAATATATGTGTAAGTATGTATATATATGTGCGTGTATGCACGCGTGCTTGTGAATGCGTTTTATAGGTCTACGAAGCAAAGGAGAGAAAAAGAATATTCAAAAGCTATTGTAGAGTTTATTCATTTATTCCAAGCTATAACTTTATAGTACGTTTCCCCTTCGTGTACAGATTAAACACATGCCCACGTACACACACGCACACACACGCACACACACACGTGTAAGGAGCTAAAGTAATGATAGAACAGTATGTATCGATATGTAGAAAATGAATTTACATATGTCCGTACGTTTAATAAACAGACATTTAGCCATACTATGTGAATCGACTTCTGTGATTAAACAACAGGAGTCTCTCTCTTTCTCCCACTCTCTCTCCCTCCCTCACACACACACACACACACACACACACACACACACACACACAC
>NC_068983.1:67572482-67580705 GCF_001194135.2 Octopus bimaculoides | reverse complement strand
CACACACACACTCTCTCTCTCTCTCTCACACACACACGCACTCTGTTTTTCTGGCTGTATCTCTGTCTGTCTTTCTGTCTCTCTCTGTCTCTGTCTCTCTCTCTCTCTCACACACACACACACACGCACTCTCTGTCTTTCTGGCTGTATCTCTGTCTGTCTCTCTGTCTCTCTATCTCTGTCTCTCTCTGTCTCTGTCTCTCTGTCTCTCTGTCTCTCTCTCTGTCTCTCTCTGTCTCTCTCTGTTTCTGTCTCCGTTTTGTCTGTTTCCCTGTCCCTGTCTGTCTGTCTGTCTGTCTCTCTCTCTCTCTCTCTCTCTCCTGGATGAGCTGAAGAAAATATCGACTAGTTTCAGTATAATGGTGTGTATAATGTTGTCTAGCTGTGGAACAAATTATGAGTGTATGGAGAAAAGCACTAGCAAAATGGTAAAGACAGATAGGAAGAGCAGTTTTTGTGATTCGTTAGCATTCGTGGGTTTCCGCTTAAATTTCCTGTTCTGCCGAAATTAAACCTTTTATTTTCAATGCTACATTTGATATTTAACATGTGATATTTATCCTAGTACAATAAAATTAGTGAGTAACTTAGTGTTGAAGATTAATACTTTCAAGAAGAGTGAGAAAATTACATGCGCTGGACCGATTTCTGATAAATAAGACGATTTGTCCGTCATCCATTTAAAGCCATTGAAATGGTTTCGATCCGCGACTACGTAGTTTACAGTTCGATTCTAATGTGTGGCATCTTGACGCATGCGTCTTCTGCCGCAGCTTCGGATTTAATAATAGCTTATTTTATCGAATTTGGTAGACAGAAACTTTGCTTAAGTATATTTGCATGTATGCACAGAATCTTGTGCTTAAAATCCAGCAATCTATAGGAATTCCAATCACGTTTCGTTGTTCGCTAACTCAGCAACTATTTAATGGGATCCAGTAGCTAAGGACGTCATCAGGAGGAACCACGTCCGGTTTCGGCCCCTACTCCTCGACCGTTTTCTGACGTGGTGCCTCCCCCTCCACCGCCAACTTTCGGAGGTGTCTTCAGCTCTGGTGCTGAATGCGTTTTCTTGTTCTTTGGTTGCGTCGTCTTCCATGCAACGTCAACAAATGTCAGTGGACGAATAACCACCCTGACAATTCTCCCTTTAAATCTTCCCCAGTAGCCAGCACCAGTTAACTGTCACGTGATACAGTCTCAGCTTCGACTAACTATGAGGTGGCACAGTCTACTTACCAATGGAGGAGAAGAGCGCGTAGTTTTGGCCCGTGCTCTCTTTATGCCTTCCAACAGAGTTATGTGAACTTCAGATCCAGCAACCAGACTAGCTGTCTCGTGGTACAAGCCTTCGAATTATCGGGGAAGATGGCGCGCAATGAACGCGATGTCACTCAGCAACGTGACAGCCAGCCTCACCTGGCGTCGCTATTTCACAGGCAGCATATTATGGCTTTCGAGTTATTTGGGTCTTCTCGTTTCAGTCATATATAGAAGCTGGCCTTGCCGACTGCCTCCTACATCCTCCTTATTACTTTTCTCAGCTCTGTGCTCGAAAACGCAAATCATTTTTTTAAATAACGTTACTATTTTCCTTTCAAGGAAGCCTCTAGCTCCCGCTGCCAAGTGGTAATACTCGACAGTCCACATCTGTTCTCAGCACTCTTCGATCAACTTCTCATGCCTCCTCTCCTTCCGTTGCTCCACATTAGAGATGTTCTCTTCCCACGGTTCTGTCAGCTCTAGTAAAATTCCAGTTTTTCAGTCCATATTCCAAAGGACTAAGTCTGGTCTTTTTGTTGTCTTTATGAGTGGACATTAACAATCTTTCCAAATCTGCAACCAACTCCCAGTATCCCTTTCATCTTTCGTATGTCTTGTATACTTTTTTTGAAGGCCGGGTCTTATGTCCTTTTTCCTCCTTCTGGAAGCATATCCTTCTGTGTTTTTTCCACTTTTAGGTACTCACTCCTATTATATCCCTCGATCTTCTCCTTGAGTACCACGCTTATGACACTGAGGACCTAGTTGTGACGCCATGTATATCTGTCTAGTATTAGCTTGTAGTTTGACAGAACATATCTCAGAGTCGCTTTCTCTCCGCATTTACATTCATCATTCGTTTATAAGTTCCACCAGACTAAATTGGCCGGTGACTTGATTAGGAAAAATGTTCTTGCTTGTTCCCAAGCCCAAACCTCCTTCCATGAGATTCTGCGGCTGACCACATATTTCTTCCCTCTCAGGCACTGTCCCTGTTGACTACATGGCACAAAATGTACATTTCACTGTTCTTTTTCCTCCTTTCTCATTTCGTGTACCACTGCCTCCTTCATCTCTTTTACACTGCTCAAGCAAAATGGTTTGAAATTTTGTAACTCTAGACCGGTTCTTGCTTCATGTGTCGCTCCGACTATATCGGCATGCCTTAGCTTTCCGATCGCACTGTTTACTGCTTCTTCAGCTTTCCATTTACTCCCTGTTCGTACCTCTTGAGGGTTTTCTCGGATGTTCTGATCTTTCGAATACCTTAGCGCCATTACTGCCCTCACCTTTCCTGCCTTATATTCTTCGACGATTGATGTTATCGGTTGTTGCAGCACGGGTTTTCCATATAGTGCAGTTGTATTCAGCGGTTTTGGAAGACCAAGCCATTTCCTGATAAGCACACTGCTTCTTTGTTCTATCCATTCTACTCTATTTGAGGTTATTTCGTACATTTGCAATGGCCACATTATCCTTGGGTACAGTCCAAATTGCAGTATCCAGCATTTGAATTTCCCCTGTAATGTTGTTCTGTCAATTGCCTTTAGTCCTTGTTCCACTAATTCGTGTGTTTCTTTGCCATGCTTCTTATCATATAATAAATCTCTGTACCATCTGTCGAGACTTTTTACTGATTGTTCTTTCACGGTTGGTATTTCTTCGCCTCCTGTCCTGAACTTCACTTCTTTTTGGACGCCTTTGACGAATGCCACACTTTGAGATTTCTTGTCTTTGAATTTCCTTCTCGCCCATCCTATTAGCTCACCCAACCGCTCTAACGTTCCATCTGCTGCTTCTTTACTTACTGGCAATACAGTAATGTCGTCCATAAAAGCCTTTAATGGTGTCTTTGTAACAGCTTTCGTACAGTTTGTTGATCTTAGTAACATCTTCATGACTAGCACAAATAAGATGACTGATATTGTACATCCAGTTGCAAAACTTTTCTGCTGTATATCTCATCCTAGTGATACATCAGAATTCGTTTGAACATCTGAAATCCAAAAGAAGTCCATAGCTGCTTGAATTAGTGCGTGTAGAACAGATCCATATGTATTGGCAAAATCTAGCCATACAATATATAGGTTTTTCTTCACTTGTTTTGCACTGTTGATAGCTTCTCAGATGGTAAATGCATGTTCTATGCATCTAGGGTCTCCAGGGATCCCTGCCATCTGGATTGCTTCATTAACATATCCGTTATGCTGTACAAATCTTATGATTCTCCTTGGTAATAATTCTGAACATGATCTTCCCATCGATATTTAACAGTGAAATGGATATGAATTGTCCTAATGTTTTTGTCTCCCTCTCTTTAGGTAAATAGATACCTTCAGTTATATACCAACGCTCTTCTACGCCTTTCTTCTTCCACATTTCTCTTATCACTGCGAATAGTCGTAAACGCAATTTCGGGCAATGCTTATAAATCTTGCAGCTAACGCCGTCGTTCCCTGGTGAACTCTTTGTTCTTGCTTTTCTAATGTACTCATCAATTTCTTTCCGTCTGATGTCACTCAAATCGAATTGTACTCTTGGCTCAGGTGATTTCTTCAGCCCAAGTACTTCTTGGAGCACTTTATTCCTATCAGTGTCACTATATGTCTCTTTAGTGCAATTTAACCACCCTGTCAAGTTTCCCTTTAAACCCACTCCAGCAGCCAGCGCCAGCTGTCCCGTGACACAATCTAAGCTTCAACAGCCCGCGTCGACTGTTAGATGGCGCAGTCTACTGACCAATGGAGGAGAAGGGCGCATTGCTTTGGCTCACACCCTCTTTAGGCCTTCCAACAGAGTCATGTGAGTTTCAGCTCCATCAACCAGAGCCAACTACCGGTCTCGTAGTACAAGCCTTCGAACTATCGGGGAGGAGGGCGCGCAATGAACGAGATGGTTCCCTCGGCCCACCCGTTACGCAACAATGCTGTGTGTCATGCAATTATACAAGATAAGTGTAAGTATCATACAACTATATGAGATAATGAAGGAATCTCTATGTAGTTACTCGGGCTTCGAAAAACAGCCGACCTTTCTTTAAATCATACTCTACCGTCTTAAAATGGGAGGATAGGTAGATAATGTAGCCATCGACTTACATATGTGTAAAGGAAATTTGGGACAGTCAATGCAGGAATTTCGGTGATCATAGATTTCTCTGTCAAGGCTGACTTAGTGCTGAGCAACAGTAACATGAAGAAACAAACTCTTACAGAAATATTAGACTTCTATATGTGATAGATAAGGTATTTGTGGCTGTGAACGTTTGCAAATACTTCGTTTTAGATTCTGTCACAGTTCATCAATAATGCTAGAACTATGCAGAATATACACTATATACACTATGCAGAATATACACTACTACTTAAGATCTCAGAGAGCCATAACCTTCCAGAAATAGCAGCCAAATCTCTATCAAATCACATCATACCGACTTCAAAAATTAAACATTGAATAATGAGTTACAATATATACTAAATGTGAAAATTTAGGGGAAAGGACAATGTGGTCACGACTGGAACATGTTTTAATGTTGGTCACAGCTGATCCAGGGCGAAGTAATAGCAAGTATAAGGATCCTCTACACGGTCGCTCGACTTGTAGGAACTAGCAAGTAAGTATCCCTCAAATCACATCTTCCTGTCTTAAAAAATGGAATGACATATTCGATAAGTGATCCATTATATCGGAGTAAACAAAATAAGAGTAAGCCTGTCTAATCATGACTTGAATATCTTCGATCGTAAGTCAGCTCGCTAGGTCTGATCTAGGATTAAACAAGAAAAAACAATTTATAACTACATAATAGAAGCCTTTTTTATTTCTTGTGTTTCATTACATTTGTTTGTGTTGAAACACTTGCGAAAAAGTAAAAAGAAATTAATGTGTAGCGAAGAAATGAAGATTGAAGCTCTTTATGCTATTAATTTAACTTGAACATATAAACTTTGCAGTAAAACTGAGATTATGGCGTAAACAATATAAACAATACATATGTTGAAGTGTATAAACCATGCTTTGATTTTCACCACGAGATTTTTTCTCCGGTGTCATTTCAATGGTTTCGTCATTGTGATTACCTTAAGTCTAGAAGAAGATAAATGAAAAAAAAAGTTGATAAAATATCAGGGTTTTGATGACAGGGCGGAAAGATAATTTGCTTGAAGGATGATCTATTTCTTGAAAGATGATGATGAACATGAGTAGCGTAGGAGTACATGTCGGATATTTGACAGACTTGTAGAGATTCTTGATAAACAAGCAATATTTACGACTCTCTGGATCTTTTATATAAGACCTATCACACCAGTTTACAGTTCATACCAACATTTCAGTCAGACGCTTCCAAGTAAAGACTAAGACAACAGTATTTGATAGTTTCAATCTTGGTAAGTCTAAAATCACTTGCTACTAACAACTAATTTAGCAATAGCAGCATCATTTCACATCACCCTGGTAACCATCTTTTCTTCTGTGATTCTTGTTATTTAAATGATTTTTTTTTTCTAGTTTCGTTTTGATTTGATTTCCCATGCCACGATTTTACTTTCTTCTTGCGCGTCTCATTATTACTTAATTTTTAGCATTTTGTTCTAATCATTTCTTCTGCAGATATTTATGTTGCTGTAATTGTTGTTGCTCTTTAAAATTATTTAATTATTTACTTATTCCTCTAATTATGCTTTTACTGCCATCATCAGGTTTTGGCTTCCATCTATAACCTAATGCTTATTTTTGAAACAAATAATATTTGAAAGTTCAATCAGTATCAATGGTGAAATTTGTACTTGTTTTGAGTAAATGCAGAATGACTTGTTGATTGTGTGTAGTGAGGGCGAAGAGCGTGTGGAGAGTAGTTCTTATAAGTATAGCAGTATATGATATAAAGAACGGATGAAAGTGACTTTGGGTGAGTATAATATATGGTAATGTAATACCAGAATATGATATTAGCTTTGCAGATGAATTTTATTTCAAATGCTCTTTAGTTTGTCAACCATTCCGACCCAGGCCTTCGCGTGGTTGTAGAAAAACAATGAAAAAATAAAGCAAATGAAGTTAATAGTAATAGAGCTGTGATTTCGCAGAAGCAAAGAGTAACGAATCTAACGAGTTGCATTCATTACTCCCTTCTTACCATTAAACTTGAGTTTTATTTTTATCCCTTAGAAATGGGAAAAATAGATATCTGTAAGTTACTTTGAGTGATTATACCCACTATAAGTGAAGCAAAAATGAAGTCGATGACATATTTTACTTCATGCTCATATATCATGTAATAAAACATACAGGAAGCATTTTGCTTTGTTTCTTTCTAAGCAAAATATTTGATTCAGTATAGTTTCAGACCATCAAGACACCAGTAATGTATACTGTCATCTGAAAATCCTAAAGGCGATGTTCATACACCGTACATAAAATCATTAATTTATCACAAAATAACTGGCATGACATAGACTCTAACTACCAACCCTAGGTACCCTAGGAATGATAGTAAAAAGGGCTGATTCCTATCTAGCTCAGATACTGGAAAACCTCAAAATGGCAGAAATTCAAAAGATAGTGCTTATGGGAACTGCCCATATCCTACGTAATATACTGTCTATGTAATCTGAAATTTTAAAACAAACTTATAATGTTCTTATGTTTTGCAAAACCAAATATATGACACCTTAGGGATAACACCGACTTGAACTTCTAACTTGTTGTCTTTTGAGGTCTCTGGGTGAGACTTGGAGTCAACTTGTACAAATACAAAGCAAAAGTCAAACAAAAATATCATAATAATAATAATAATAATAATAATAATAATAATAATAATAATAATAATAATAATAATAATAATAATAATAAGAAGAAGAAGAAGAAGAAGAAGAAGAAGAAGAAGAAGAAGAAGAAGAATCCTTTCAATAGAAGGTACAAGGCCTGAAATTTTGGGGAGGAGTTAGTGGATTACATTGACCGCAGTACTTGATTAGCATTTATATTATCGACCCCGAAAGGATGAAAAACAAAATCGACCTCACCTGAATTTGAACTCAGAATATAAAGACAGACAAAATGCCGCTAAGCATTTTATCCAGCATGCTAACAGCTTTACCAGTTTGCCGCTTAAGACTGTTTATATATAATGGTAAATGTCATTATTGACTGTTCATGTACAATGACATTTATTAGCCGTTGTTTTCATGGCAACAATTCATTGAGCAATAAGCTCGATACGTTTTGGAAATTTGGTAAAGATTCGTTGAGAAATGTAATCATAATATATTATCAAGTATACTGAATGTTTATATGTCAACACTGTGTCCTAGTTTGTGTTTGCAGTGCGTTGTTTTCACTTTTTTTACGTGTATCCCTATAGACTTTCTGTAGAATTTAGAGACAGCACTAAAAGTTATGTTTCGTATATGCTCGTACCAATTGTCAAGAATATGTTTGATATGTAATTTAATATGCTGGCTCTAAATTCTAAAGAAAATTTGTAGAGTTACAATTAAATAGTGAAAACAACGCACTGCTAACACAAAGTAGGACACACTATTGAATTATAAACTTTAATATACTTGGTCGTATATTATGGTTGCAAAACGAAATGCGATGTTCTTACCAGCAATTAATACGTAATTACCAGTTTCCGGGAATGTATTGAATGTGTGAATTGATCTATCCATTTTTGTGTCACACCGCTAAACTTAGTGGTTATTTAAGCAATGTATTTTTTAATGTGGTGCTGAAGAAGGAGCAATAACTCCCGAAATATGGATATACTCCAATAACGTAATTTTCTTATCTTCGGTTGCATAGTTTACATAGGCGTATTCGTATACGAAACTTCGTAACTGGCAGAGCTGAATCTAAATTCTATAAAAAATATCTGTCTAGATAAACTTACAATATATAAGTATGTGTACACGCATATATACACACACACGTACAATATATATATATATATATATA
>NC_068983.1:67567256-67572237 GCF_001194135.2 Octopus bimaculoides | reverse complement strand
CAGGGAGAGAGAGCAAAAGAGCGAGAGAGGTAGGGGTGGAAGCAGAAAGTAAATGAGAATGTGGTTGTGTGTTGATTTTGAAATAAACACATTGTAGTACTTCTCCAGTTAGTCTTCAGAATCTATTTTCTGTATAAGGATTTGTATTGAACCAAAGCCGAAAATTTGAATACGGTTTGAATCATGTTCGTTCTTTACACAATCAATATACATGCATATGTATCTACACATACATATGCATGTAAATACACACACACACACACACACACACACACATGTTAGTGTGTGTTTGCCTCTTGTGTATGTGCTTGCACGCGTGTGTGTGTATATGTGTGTGCGTTTGCATGCGTGCGAGTGTATGTGTGTGTGTGTATGTGTATGTGTGTGTGTGTGTGTGTGTGTGTGTGCATGTGTTCAGTAAGAGAAAGGAAGGGGAAATGAAAATATTCACTTTAGAGTTTGATTTTATTTTTGTAGCAAGAGCGTCATTCTGATGTTCAAAATAGTGACTATATACAAAGTAATTATCTTTTCGCAGTTAATCGGTAGATTAACTTAATGGTTACCTCGAAGATTGTACTGCCAAATGATCTTTTAATTGTCTAATCTTATAGTTATAGCCGTCTTTCTAACAACATAGTCATCTCTCCATACGATCATTCTAGAAATAATCCTGCTCATATAAGTGAGGATAAACGGATTAGTTTCAAAAGCCTTCTTAATGAAAAACAAATCACGGTAGACAAAAATGTCTGCGACCAAAGGTCTGCTTGAAAGGGAAAAAAGTTGATCCCGCCAGTCGTCATTGGAAAGAAATAACCACTTTGTTGTTTTTTTCTAGCCCTAGGTCAACCCTGAGTTGAGATATGATCATAAACGTGTTACAGCTCTGACCATTCCGATATTTTCCCACATTGCATATCTATAACCAGATTGTCCAATACACCTTCTCCTCGACTTACGAACGAGTTCAGTTCCGACTGACAGGTCGTAAGTCGATCTGGTTGTATGTCGGATTTATATTTTTCAACACTATTTTCATTCATGCAACTTATGCTTGAAAGCAACTGAGTGAGAAACAGTGGCAGGCAGTGGATGCCTGGGTCTGAGGGAGGCCTGCGATGCCTGTTGCTGGGATAGTTATCGTACGTGCAACTGCCCAACGTCGGATAATCGATTTATATACTTATCCTTTTATTATTTTTTTTTTATGGTCGTAAGTGCCGATGGTCGTGAGTGCGGAAGGTGTTGAGGTGTAACTTGAGGGAAATTTGACCGTTCTTTCGGGATGTTCCTGCAAACAGAACTTAACTGAATTTAAATATTGGAAAGCCCAGCTACCAGAAGCATAAGATTATAAAGGCACCGCTTCTCTGCGTTTGATTTATATCAGCCCTTCCGGTTTATGTTGCTTTGCGCATAAATTATATATTCTTTAATTAATGGCAAGCCATCGAAAGCATAAACGCGCAAATTAAGCTATCCACTAAGATGATAAACTAATTTATGACTGCTTTATGTAACAGATAAATATATTCATTGCAGAAGCACACGGGGTACGGTTTCTTTGAGTATCGCCTTCTCAAAAATCCATGAAATTGTACGTCAGAACACTCCGCTTCCTTTTTTTTTTTTTTTTTTTTTTTTTTGCACACCGAAAACTTGAAAGAAATGTATTTGCATTCTTCTCGGTGTTGCAATTAGACTTATATATGTATATATATATATATAATCTTCTGCTTGTTTCAGTCATTGGACTGCAGCTATGCTGGGGTACCGTCTTAAAGGGCTTAGTCGGACAAATCGACCCTTGTACCAATGTTTAACGCTATACTTATTCTATCATCCTTTTTTACTGAACCGTTAAGTTGCGGAGACATAAACACACTAACGCTGGTTGTTTGGTGGCGTTGAAGTACAAACACAAGCACGAAGATAAACACAAACACATATATACGCACACGCATGTGTGTATGTAGGTGCATGGCTTAGTTGTTAGGGTGTCGGACTCACGAACGTAAGATTGTGGTTTCGGTTCCTAGAACGGATGATGCATTGTGTTCTTGAGCAAAACGTTTCATTTCCCGTTTCTCTTATCCACTCAGCTGGCACAAATAAGTATTCCTGCCACTGAAACCGGGAAACCAATCATATAAGTCTATATGATGCGGAAAAGAGTTATAAGGCATGTGGTCGAACAAGATCTACAGTATAAGACATTTGCACAAGGTGCCTGCAGTGGGATTGAAACTGAAACTACATATACGATATACTGAATTAGAAATTTGGGGAAAGATAAGAGCCTTGTGGTGATTGTTAGCAACACTGAAAGAAAAGGGGAGATAATTTTAATATATCAATAATTTCAATCTTACACTTAATTCATGAAGGAGTAGTGTGATCTTTGTCTGCAGGCAAGGAATAATTATAGACATATTTTGATCTGTTATACATCGTCAACATAGTATAGTCTATACAAGCCTTCCTGATCAATTGATAAAGATTTTTAAGATATAGAGTTACAAATATCTTTTGATTAGTATAACTTCTGTTATTTCTCTCAGATTATGTTTGGCTTTTAATTGCTGCGAATTATATATTGGCCGAAATTATTCGTAAATATTTTTCTAAGTGTAAAAATCATTCAGAACTGAACAGGTAAGCTAGCGTTATCTCCTCTATGATGATGAGGTCTAATAGACATGTTTTCTCTCTCCAACTAAGAGGGAAATTTTAGTTTACAATTTTATTTATTTATTTTTGTTTCAATGAAACAACTCTTAACTGTACCGATGGCATAGTTGAGGTGTTTCAGTCATCTCATTTTATTTTTCATATATACGGAGTCTGTCAAATATCGTATATGACTACTTTCTCTGCGTTCCTTCTCTTTCGTTTTAAGATGTAATGCTTCCCTATCATAGGCTCTCACAATGATGAAAACACTGACCAGTAGCGATGGCTTGACCAAGATTCCACTTACCAGATACCTTCAGTGAAGGCCGCAGTCCATAGGTTACTAGTGTATATACCTATACCGCACCTTCCATGAGCCTTCTCGGCCAAGAAAACAATGAAAGCCGTAATATTTCATCGTCGTAAATACGCATCGAAA
Source organism: Octopus bimaculoides (assembly GCF_001194135.2). NCBI lineage: Eukaryota > Metazoa > Mollusca > Cephalopoda > Octopoda > Octopodidae > Octopus > Octopus bimaculoides. The sequence goes on along the minus strand of NC_068983.1, from coordinate 67,569,122 downwards.
AGCGAGTAGTGAATGACCTAGTCATTGGAAGGTTGCAATCCGAGAAAGAAATAACAACAAAAAAGTGGATGAAAACAGAGAATAGAGAAATGTGTTTGAATTAAAGCGGAGAGAGAGAAAAAAAATCATAAATAGCGGCAAGAAGGGCGGACGAGAGTAAATCAAAAAGGAATGGCCGTGATAAGTTAAGAAGAGGCATAAATGATAACAATAAAACTTGCAGACGCAACAATGATAAAATGATCGGTCAAAACCTAAAAGAGAAGAAAAGCAAGCGGAATAAACAGAGACATGAACACAAGGATATATAAACATTCGAGATAGAGACACACAAACAAATACAATTATGATCATGCTGCACAGCCTATAATAACGGACAGTAGAATCTGACTGGTGAGATTACATTTAGTGAGCGTCAGTAGCAGGGAACTAATCACTAAGGAATACCCAGGAATCGTAGATATAAAACAACTGATCACTCTGGGGGGCGTTTGATTTGGAGGAGGTAGAAGCGGGGAAAAAAACATTTCTTTAAACCCTAAAGAGAGATTTAAATGTGAATAGGAAGCATGGTTCCTTGAGTTTTGTGGCAAGTGAGGCTCCCTGGTGAACAAGAAATTCTGAACACCAAGAGGTGCTTCGATAACGGCTAAAAAAGGGAAGGATCTTGGAGATCTGTCTTGCGAGATAACTTTATGTTTCATTTAGAATCCATTTTGCCTCCTTTGCTTGATTGCAATGGGGGTATAGTCAAAGCACTAGTTCAAATCTATGTCCATCTCCAGTGTTTAAACATCTCGCTTTGATAAACTGAACAGTTTTAAGTTCATGTGAGTTCATGTACTATATAGCTTCCGACAAATGTTTAAACGACCCAAATTTATATCACGCATGGAGAGCATTTCGAAAATATTTTTTACTCTCTTAGTTATATTTTCCTTTGGTATGCAGAGTGACCAATTAATTCTTTCTTTCGTTCCTGGTCCATTCATATACCAAACGCTTGTAACACTACTATATATTATCAGGCTAAACCAACTCGTTATTTGAAGCAGCTAATATGGTGTGTGTGTGTGTGTGTCTGTGTGTGTGTGTGTGTCTGTGTGTGTGTGTGTGTGTGTGTAGGGAACACAGTTTCATTTACCCATGCAATTTATAGAAGCTGGCATCTGATTTAACCCCCCCCCCCCGTTGATTTGAGGGTCCTAATTTCTCAGCGTTTAATCATTGAAATAAATCACTCCACATACACCTTTAAGCTTAGTTTAATCTTTAATATTAGCTTTAGCATTAGAGCTGCTCAAGAGCAATAAGGTCTCCCTTTGGGAGAATCACAAATTGAGCGCAACTGACGGGATTCTTTACTCCATTTTATCGCGATCGACAAGAATTTAATGAGCATCACACACGCACAGATATACGTAAGTATATTTTACATCGTAGACAGGGTCATGGGGGTTTCGGAATCAATCCTACAGTGCAGTATTTTGTCGAGAGTCTTCTACTACAGCCATGGATCGACTCGAGACACGTATATGAAATTTGGCCTGTCTTGAGCGATAAACATGATCTACCACCCTGTTTCGCACCATCCCCATGCCTAAGGATACCTTCAGCGGAGCCAATCCTATTGCTAGCATTCGAGCCACTTCCCGCCAGTTATCAGACAACAGAAGCACAGAAAATAGGTCATTGGTACTGTTCGTCCTCTGTTGACTAAGAGACTAAAACATACCCACAACTACACACACACACACACACACACACACACAACATGCACGCATAAATCTATATATCTATTCCCTGTCATTCTCTTTCTAATATGTGTGTGTGTGTACAAATTGAAAGACGCACAAATCCCTTGGT
>NC_068983.1:67565299-67566298 GCF_001194135.2 Octopus bimaculoides | reverse complement strand
ACACATGTATATTCACACACGCACATACACACACTTATCCATGTATCGATATATGAAAATGTGGAGGTATGAATGTATATGAGAGAGTGGTGAGTAGAGAACAAGAACATTGAGCTGATCCACCCTCGAATTATTGAACAAAAATATATATATATATATATCAATGAATAAATAGATAAAAAACATTTGTGAACGACTTAAACAAGCGGCGTCAGAGATAGTATCTTCGCTTTAAGTTGTCTGTGTTTCACTTAAGACTTACGGAAAACAAAACTTAAAATGTCAGACACTGCAACTAGCCAGGTGCCACTAGACGCCATAGTGGTGGTGATGTTGCAGAGATTGATCGACTCTTTCAGTGGTAACACATACATTCATACATACATATATACATACATAAGCATATCTGTGTGTGTGCGTACGTACACACACACACACACACACACACGCATGATAGTCTGGTCAGATTAGACAGCTGACTTGGATTAAGCTTGTTTTATAAGTACGAATCCAGATTTGGCTTCTAGCTGAATCTATCTAATCTATCTCATTTGCGCACAATTAAGCCAACCTAGAGTGATGAGGTTTTTTTTTCTGTTCATTTGTTACTTTTTTACGTTTTACTTTTGTTTTTAAATTCTTGTTACATTTTCTTCGGGTTAGATCAACTTTATGTTGTTGTTTCTGTTGTTGTTATAGTTCTAAAAGTTGTTATGCTCGCTATTGCTTTTTTTTTTTTTTTCGTTTTTTTTTTCTTTTTTGTTATTATCTCAGTCACGCCGGTTACGTTCTTTTTTTCGCAAGGACATTCTGGACAACGGAAGAATCTATTCGGATTTCTTCATACTTCTTCCACAAGTCCTGGTAAGAGGAGTAACAGCATTTATTAACATCTATTTACATATTTAATATATTTATCCGTTTTCTACATTTCAGTATATTCATTGATATATGTACATGTCTATATCTATATAGATATATATGTATATTTATATATAT
>NC_068983.1:67559421-67563970 GCF_001194135.2 Octopus bimaculoides | reverse complement strand
GTGTGTGTGTGTGTGTGTGTGTGTGTGTGTGTGTGTGTGTGTGTGTGCGTGCGTAAAGATATACACTAGCGGTGCAGCCAACATTTTATCGGAAAATAAACGACCTAACCAATACGTCCAGGAGGGAAATATATACGCCACAGAATCTGGGAATCCAGTCATATTAGGCTATGGCTCAAGAATGACTACTGATATTTTTGAATAATACGGTCTTGAGTTTCTTGAACATTGGGAAAACAATGATCACAGTTTGATTTTTTCATCATTGAGCTGCTTCATCAGGTCATCATAAGCATCAGTAATGCGAAAAATGTTTTGGCTTCTTTTATCACGAGAAGGATCATCCATCATCCAACATAGATCTGCCCATAGGAGTAGCAGGTCTACTGAACGTGTGGTCATTTGATTTTGTTCATAGACATAATGATTCTTAGGCATATGGGAATTTATAGGCATTTGAACTGGAGAACTATATTAGTAGGACAGAAATACAAAAGTGAGAAACTCTTACCTAGTGAAACGTTTGTTAAATTCATCAGATATGCTAGTAAGTATCACATTAAGGTTTGTAGGAAAGCAATTCAAACCATGGATTCTTACAGAGTAATATGCATAAGTACAAAGTAATATACTTAATAGGGAAATCCCTTAAAGTTTAGAAACGTGGAAGACCATTTCTCTTTAATAGTAATTTAACAACAAAAGAATACAAACTGGATAAATCTCGCTTCACTGTGAAACACGTGAGAAATGTTTTCATTAATAATTCTAATGTTGTTAATTACATACGTAGTCGCGCGGTAGTAAAATCTCTTCCATTGTAAGATGTGAAGGGAAACCATTCATAACTAAAGGTCTGTTGAAGATACCCAAAAGAATATACGTAGGAATCTAAGCCAGTCATTGCGAATAGCTTTGTTAATAATGGTGATTAAGCTATTGTCCCAGGAAAGGCGAAATAAATGGAACAGCTACTGGATAGAAATGTGTTGGTTTTCTTATTTTACGAATATCTTAAAATAAATAAGAAAAAGGGTAGAGGGTATAAATATCCCAATGCACGAGAAGTAAACAGTCAGTATGAGACGCTTAATAATAATGGTGATGATGATGATAATATTAATAATACTAATAATAATAATAATAATAATAATCCTTTCTATTAAAGGAACAAGTCCTGAAATTTTGGGGAAATGGGCTAGTCGATTATATCGACCCTAGTACACAACTGGTATTTATTTTATTGATCCCGAAAGAATGAAAGGCAAAGTCAACCTCGGTGACTTTGAAAAGAATATATATATATATATATATATATAATTTTCACTCGTAAACAACAATTGGTGATCGGAAAGCAACTTGCACACATATTATCAGAAATTAAAACATTCCAATATTCGTACATGTGTATGAGGTATAATTCGTGTTAAAATGACAATGGGGAGAATGGAATTTCATCAACCTATGGTATTGAATGTGAAAGGAATTGAAATGGAGGAACTGCAAAATCCGGGAAAATTCCGTGTGTGTTATCCTCATTTAGTTGAAGCATGATCAAAGCAATTTGTCCAGTTCACTTTTATTTTCTTCAAAAAATATCTTCTTTTGTTGTCTAGGAGACCAATTACATTTTTACTCGTAGTAAAATAATTCAACTAATGAAAAATTATACAATTTTCAACAATTAGTTGTATTGCAGTTTTCATCAAGCGAACATATTTATTTATTTGTTTTTATTTAAACGCAAAAGTCATTAACTGCTCCACCTCTTTTCGATTCTTTGACAAATCTGAGATTTAGGCAGTTTATTACATTGTTTTCTGACCTTGACCATAGAATTAAAGGAAATTGTGTTGATTCTTTGTATATTACAAACACTTGTTTACTTTCGAAATCTTATCCTTTCCGTTTCCATGCTATTGCGATGATTAGAAGAAAGAAGTATAACAAGAAACGAACAAGAAAAAAAGAAAGCGTAAAAAAGAAACAAAATAAATAATGCCATTACAATTTTGCCTCCATTTCGAAATAGAACAGTTGTCCACTTGGCTCAACTTGTTTCTCTGGCCGGAACTGTGCCTTGCTATGAATCTGCTCTCAGTGCAGGAATAGTCTCTTATATTGAAGTTAGTCATGATACTAGAGCTGTGTGTACTATTTGATTTATCTTTCTCTTTGAAATTATTTATTCATAATCCACGAGATGTCTCCAGAGTAAGAAATATACCTCCATAATAGAAGCAGATATTTAACTGTTCTCAGTGTGGGTGCTGTTACCAAGTTTTAAGGTCTATTTAACCGACTTAACGGAAGTAGATGGAAGAAATGACAGAGTGTCAGACAAAATGCTTTGCGGTATTTGATCACTTTTTTTTTCATAGTCTGTGTTCAAATCCCACCGGAATGAAATTTCGTGCTTTCGGACTTGATAAACAATCAGTCTAAATGATGTAAGTGGTCTTGTAGTTATGTCCACTCGAGAAGTTTCATACTGTGAAGGAACTGCTTTTTGTACTTGGAGTTGTTTCTACGTATTAAAACTCCTGATGTTGCTGTAGATATGTCATACATCGTTGACCTTTAGCAGCCAGGCTGACATTGGAAACATACTGTGCAAAGTGATTATACATAATAGCATCACCATCCATTGTGCTACCATAAGTAGCGAGGATCAACTTATTACTATTGCTTACTCGGTTAAAATTACAGGTAGTAGTGGCGTTGGGGGGCGTTGATCGGAGAAGACAAAGATAGGTGGAAGGTTAACAGCACTATTGCACATGCTGAAACTAAAAGTACCTGTGCGGTCACAGTAAAGCTGTTGCATCAGAGTTACTGTAAGGTGTAGTGATGCGTTTATTTTGATGTTGTTATCGCTGCAACTTAATAACAACAGCATCAACAATTGCTGCTACTGCTACCGTAACTACTGCTGCTACTACTGCTATTGCCACTGCTACTGTTGCTAATGCTGCTGCTACTTCAAAGTTAAACAATAAGAGGAAAATTTATGAGAGAAGTATCAAAGTCAAACTCGTGGAGATTTTGAAGTCAGAACTTGAAAAGAAGTTGTTTCAAGCTAAGTCAGACTTCACTGAGCAGATAGACCCTTAAGCGTTCTAACCATGACAAACCTGCTTTCCAGTCATTTTTGTCTTTTTCTTTTCTTGGCTTTATTCAAACATCATGTAAAATAATCTTATTTGCAATTCAGTTGTCATGGTCAGCTGTGATTTCAGATAAATTTGGTCGTATTTTTTCTAGCAGGCTGCTAACGATTCTTGCCGCCTTAATATATATATATATATATATATATATATATATATATACACACACACATACATACATACATACATACATATCTTGAAGTACATGTCTACATCTTTGGGAACTCTACCACCATGCAGTACTTGCTTACTTTTGTACCTACTTACGTGGCCTAATGCATTGAAAGCAAAGTGTTTAGGCTGCGTACACAATCCTTTTCTGATTGCAGGATACATGGACTTTTTCCTCTTGTTCTCATAGCCCCTATTTAAAAAAAAAACTACGTATAAAATTTCCCGCATGACATCTGAAAATAATTAAAGTTTTAATCCAAATACTTAAAAATTCTCCGCTGAAGAATTTCGTCAGGAAATAGATTAGAAATATTTACAAATTTTATTTTTACTTTCTAGAATTTGCTAATGTCTATACAGATATGTACAGTTATTAATGTTTGAGGAGAAGCAAGAGTGTATCATTGCTACTGTACTAATTTATAATTAGACAGCTTGACATATTTTTTCGTGTCATAATGACTTCTTTACTATTACTAAACCAGTGTAATTTTTTCATGTCTCGGCTCGCTTCTCGGTGGCATAATGTCATGCAGTGTCGTTCTTCGTTGCTAACACAGAACAGCTTTGAAGGAGGTACTGTCAATAATGGTGTTAATAAAGGAGAGAGTGTTGTTTTTGTTAAGTGAATTTAGGTTACGCTTACGCTATAATGAACAAGATTTTTACTTAACGTCCACAGGAACTATATATGATGGGGAAAATTATATGTATATATGTACATATATATGTGTGTGTGTGTGTGCGTGTGTGTGTGTGGATATGTATGAATACTGGTATATATACACACACATACACTCGCACACATACACTCGCACACATACGCATATTTATATGTGTGTGTGTGTGTGTAGAAATATATAACAAATATTTTATAGAACTTTCTTTTTCAAGAAATCGAGGCAGATATCTGGGCTTGTGTGTGTGTGTGTGTGTACGTGTGCACGCGTGTATGTGTGAGTGTGTGTATGTGCCTGCGTGTGTGTATTTAATTCAGTCGTTAAAACGTTTCAGTTCAACAGAAGCATGTTAAGATAGTCTTAACTATTATTCTGATCGAGGAATTTAGAAATTTCACTAACTTCTTGGGTTAAAATTATTCTTTGTCAGAAATATGCACAACGTTTTCAAAACAGGTTACGTAGTAGTAGTAGTAGTAGTAGTAGTAGTAGTAGTAGTAGTAGTAGTAGTAGTAGTAGTAGTAGTAG
>NC_068983.1:67557938-67559411 GCF_001194135.2 Octopus bimaculoides | reverse complement strand
AGTAGTAGTAGTAGTAGTAGTAGTAGTAGTAGTAGTAGTGGTGGTGGTGGTGGTGGTGGTGGTGCTGGTGGTTTACTCCTCCAACAATCTTGATTGAGTAGACTAATAATCAAAGACTTCAGCTATGATTCTCCCCTCTTTCAATGGATTTGTAGAAAAACTTCAAGTAGAACCACATCACTCAATATGTCCTTTCCTTTCCTACGGTTGTAAGGTGTAGCTTGAGGGCGATTTGACTACTATTTCTGGCAGATGAAGCGATCAAGTAGAAGCTCCGTCGTTGGCTTGAATTGTGGGGTTTTAGTTAGGGATATGGGCCATAAAAATATAGATACAGGAAATACAGTATCGTACTCTCAAGCATTTCTGAGTGTAAGAAAGAAAAGTTTCAGAACTATGTGGGTATATCGGTGAGAAAAGGGAACTTGATACTGTGTATAGAATAATATTTATTTCAGGAATTGAAAGAATCATGGGCGCAGGCGTGGCTGTATCTAGGCGCAGCCGTAGCTGTGGAGTAAGAAGCTTGCTTCCCAATTACATGGTTCCGGGTTCAGTCCCACTGCGTGACACATTGGGCAAGCGTCTTCTGCTACAGCCTCGGGCCAACCAAAGACTTGTGAGTGGATTTGGTGGACGGAACCTATAAGAAGAAGCCGGTTGTGTGTGTGTGTGCACGTGTGTGTGTGTACGCGCGTGTGTCTGTCTGTCTGTGTTTGTCCCTTCAACAACGCTTGACACCCGGTATTGGTGCGTTTATGTTCCCGTAATCTAGCGGTTCGGCAAAATGCCCCGATAGAATAAGTATCAGGCTTCAAAAAGAAAAAAAAAAAGGTCCTAGGGTTGATTCATAGAATAAAACCCTTCAAGGTGGTGCCACAGCATCGCCGCAATCAAATGACTGAAACAAGTAAAAGAATCAATATATATGCGTACGTATGTATGAATGTGCTATAATTGCCATGAATATATTTAGCAGCAAGCAACCAATCAATCACACAAGTGATCCCCAACTTTTTAACGAAATGATAGCTGAATTATTGATGGGCGGTGAGCGATCGGATTATTGTGAGTGGATTATGTGGATTATATGCCACCCATGCAGCAGCAAGAATATTAATAACAGTTCGGAGCCGGTATATAAAGAAAGAAAGGAAGAAAGAAAGAAAGAAAGAAAGAAAGAAAGAAAGAAAGAAAAAAATAAAGGAAGAAAGAACGAAAGAAAATAGGATAGACTAACAGATAGATGGCGGGAAAAGCAAATGAAGAGAAACAGAAATATTAATAATTTTGAATATTTTATTTTATCTCAGCACAATGTTAGTAAATTACAAATGTTGGGCATTTTGGGTATGTATATATATTATATTTTATCTTTTATATTTTTCTTGTTTCAGTCATTTGACGGCGGTCATGCTAGTGTATCTCAGTACTTAGTTTTTTTTTTTCAGTACTTACTCTATCGAACCGCTA
>NC_068983.1:67556778-67557683 GCF_001194135.2 Octopus bimaculoides | reverse complement strand
CACACACACACACACACACACACACACACACACACACACGTATATATATATATTCAATAACGAATTAAAAACAGCGCTAGTGTTGTAAACATTATCGACCACACATACTCAATGCATGTGTTTTCTTTGTTCGCCGGTTCGGTGTCGTATAATGCCTGAGGTAAAACTTTCTCATTACTCTGGGTGTTAAAACACCTGATAATCATATACAAGCGATACATCTCACTGCCAATCCATTTCAGGAGTGATGGATACCAGTATTTCGCCATTTATGTGGCTTATCAATATCACATACCTGAATCGATCAGGGGACGAATTAAATTGCCAGTCTACGACTATACATAAATAGCATAAGAACTAGTTGCAGGTATGTCGCGGCGATGCTTATGTAAAATTAAATTCGATAACGAATTAAAAGCAGCGTTAGTCTTGTAAGCATTATTGACCGCACATACTCACTGCATGTGTTTTGTTTGCTCGCCGATCAGCTGCCGTATGTCACCTGGGGTAAGATTCCTTCATGATGCTGGATGTAATCAGCAAATGGTTTTTATACCGTTTATAAATAGCGATTCGAATCATCCCCGGTTCTATTCAGGTATGTGATGTTGCCAAGCCACAAAAATGGTGAAATATCGGTATCCATCACTATATATATATATATACCCGAGTAAGCACATGAAATGTGCAACAAGGTGGAAAAAAGAGTACTCAAATGCCAGAAGTAGAGTAATATACTTTATTTAAAAGCAGTAGAAACATAACAAAAGACTGTTACTCTGAGTTCCACGTTCCCGTTCACCGGACAGTTTTGTTAGAAAACAAAACTGTCCGATGAATGAGAACGTGAAACTCAGAGTAACAGTCTTTTGTTATGTTTCTGCTGCTTTTAAATAAAGTATATA
>NC_068983.1:67554703-67556606 GCF_001194135.2 Octopus bimaculoides | reverse complement strand
ATATATATATATATATATATATATATATACGACGGTCTTTCAGTCTACCAAATCCACTCACAAGGCTGAAGCTATAGTAGAAGACACTTGCCCAAGGTGCCACGCAGTGGGACTGAACCCAGAACCATATATATTAGTGCGAACACGCTGCCTTTAAGATAGCACGTTTTACATTGCCTTGATATCATTGTATCATATATTCTTATAGTGAATTTGCGTAAGTATATATATATGACATACAAGTAAAGGCATTTTTGTGAATTAACACAAAGCAGATCATAACTTATATGTATTTAAATATACTTAAATTTACCTTTGTAAAGAAAAGTTTGCAGGGCAAGAATAACTACTAGTGACATTGAAGATAAGGCCCTATATGTCCCATCAGCTTGATAGAAATTGCAGCCAAATTACCCTCAATAGTCCCCTTTTACTTCTTTAGAAAAATGAAAGGACACGTTTGTTAATTAGATAATGTAGTCCAAGATACATTGTGATTGAAGAAGTAACATGGTAACATGGTAACGGAATGTTTATGTTTGCTCAATGCGAGTGGATTGACTTGAGGCTAAACGACGATAGTAACAACAACAACTACTACTACTACTACTACTACTACTACTACTACTACTACTACTACCACAGTGTGATCTAGCCTGTGTGGTTATATAAATTAGTGAACAAAATAATCTGAGACGCTTCTTAAAATTTTGTACCTGGACATGATATTCAGATTGAACAGGTCTATAATCAACGGCATAAGATAGCATTATTTCATTGTCATATCTTATGTAAGACGGTGCTGGTGTGAAGGCAAGTAGATTTGACTACTATATCTAGCAGTGCAAGCGTTGACTCGTCTTGAGGATGTTGACAGTTGTGTAAGATGTTGAAGAAAGGGGAATAAAAAGCAGCTTTTTGGTGCTGATGTGGATTAGAGCTTATAGGATAACGTGTCACGTTACCAGAATAATGGCGTAGAAGTTTTCTCAATACCTACAACAGCGACATCATAATTAACACCAGCAGCAGCAGCAGCACCACCACCACCACCACCAACAACAACAACAACAACAACAACACCAGCATAGATGCAGCGCTTGAAATATCTGATCAAACTTATCAACTAACATCATAAACAAATTGCAAACACCAAAAGTATCAGCATCGGGTAATCTTCAAGTTTAGGGGGGTTAAAAAAAGTAAATAAAAATATTCAAGGGAAATAACTGAACGACTTACCAGTATTATCCGTTTTCTTCTAGCTGTTTATAAATAAATCACACCCTCACCCTAACCCTAACCCTAACGTCAATCAAATCACGTGTGTGATTTATTTATAAACAGAGATGTACGGAGAATACTGGTAAGACGTTCAGTTACTTCCCTTGAATATTTTTTTTTTACCCCCCTAAACTTGAAGATGACCTCAGCATCGTTATCAATAACTGCTACAATTATCATAATGCAACATGAACAACAACAACAGCAACAACAACAACAACAACTACTACTACTACTACTACTACTACTACTAGTAGTAGTAGTAGTAGTAGTAGTAGTAGTACTATGCTAGCCCCAATATCTACATCATTATTGTAAGAAACAGCATGTGTGTGTGTGTGTGTGTGTGTGTGTGTGTGTGTGTGTGTCCGTTCATGTTTATCGGGTAAAAAACGACGTAAGTAGTTGATACATGTTTTAGAGTAGGGTTTCCCAAGGTGGGGCGTGCCTCACACCGGTGCAATATTTTAGTTGGGTGTCGAACTTCAGAAAAGGGAGTAAATAAATAATAAGTGAAAACTTGCAATCAAGTTTTAATTAAAACGCTTCTTCATACATACATACATACGTACATACATACATATATATACATATATATATATATATATATATATATATA
>NC_068983.1:67551026-67554395 GCF_001194135.2 Octopus bimaculoides | reverse complement strand
TATATATGTATGTATATGTATATATTACTTTGCCCGTTCATGTTGGGGTGCACTTTTTTTTATCTGTGTGGGGGAAGTGACATGAGACGTAAGTTTGAATATTTATTTAAACTGAATCACTCTTCTTGCAACTCAAGTTTCGCGTCACTGCGAGCTACAAGCAAAACAGTTTTTCTTTTGCTTTTCGGGGTTCATTTATACACGCTTAAGTCGATTGGTTCTTTTCACTACAGTTATCGTTCCCACTACTGTTTACGAGCGTTGTATATTGCTGACATACATGTATGTGTGTGTAGGCTTATATAACACGCGCGTACGTGCAAAAAGACTTGCAACATTAAGAGCTAGCTAATTCAGGTCATATAAATGCATAGAATAAAATATAGACAAAATCAGGTACGAAAAGTATCAAATCGTAACATGTGATGACTGAACTATAGTTAGCAAAGCAAGAAACCATTTGAAGAGAATATTTTTATGGCATGTAAATAGCAGCTAGCAAAAGTACCTTTTAGCGATTCTAAATAAGCAAGATGTGAAATAACTGAACTGAAGCGAGAAAAACATGTTAGGGACAGAACCGTGATGGCAACGTAGACAATTTCAAAACTACTAAATGATGCATAGATTGACAGCAGTTATAATGGCTAACGAAACATATTACAAACAACGAAGTTACAAATAAAACAACTACCAGAGTAAAAAAGAAAGCAACACAATGATATAATAAATGAAAATTTTAACTATAAAGAATGTCCTTGAAAATAAAATCTCGTAATATAAAAATTGGATAACATCCGCTGAAAAGAATGCCTATAGTCAATAGAACGAACAGAATCCACTGAAGACGAAATTCACCAGGTCTTGCATTCATACATTTATAATTTTGGGGAAAATTTTGATTAAAAAATCTACCTCCCTAAGACTAATTATGGGGTGGAGTATGTATGTGTCATGTGTGTGTGTGTGTGTGTGTGTGTGTGTGTGTGTGTGTGTGTGTGTGTGTGTGTGTGTGTGTGTGTGTGTGTGTGTGTGTGTGTGTGTGTGTGTTTGGGTGTGCATAAATGTGATTGAATGTTTTTATACCAATGTAGATATTGGCCAACTCTGTCATGTCTTGATTTGTACTCTACAGGTGCTAATGCCTTACACACAGAGATTAGATGGTTCACTGTTTCAATCCCTTCGTTGCAGTATCTATTTTTCACCACCATTTTTCATCACATTGGCTTGATAATTCCGAGTCAATAAGCTCTGATCTTGAGCAGCCAATATAAAGCTTTCACTCTGTGCCTTTAGCCGTGAGGTCCGTAGCCACTGATAGGTGTGCTTCTTGTCTACATCAGCTTGTTTGCTACGGGTCACAAATTTGCCATGCAGAGGTTTTTGTTCCGGACAATGTCCGGACACTATCATGGATAATTTCCAGATGTACTTGGCCTGGCAGTGCTACCGGGAGCGCTACCGATTCGAGATAAACTCTACAGGCACGGATATGATATCAGACAGGCTTGTATGTTGTGCGCGCAGAGTAAAGAAACCGTTCTGCACGCCCTCGTTCAGTGTCCGGACACTGTGGGGTTATGTGGAACAGCCGCTGTCGCGTGTGGGAGGGATCTGTCTGTCGGCCGAGTCTGTGGTGATAATTGCACCGCCGACCTCCTTTAGTCGGGCAGGCAAGACAGTTTTCCTTTGTCCTGGTGGCTGTGGCGAAAGAGGTTGTTTCGTGAATAAGGCTGAAAGGCATGAGGACAGATACATTCCTCTCATTGATTTCTTCAATTTTCACTTGAAAAGGAAATTGAGATTGGAGAAGGAAGTGCTGTCCTCGAGTGAATTTATTGAAAGGTAGGTGAAAGTTGCGAAAATGGCATGAGTGTAGACCTGCGAGTCGGAGAGAAGGAATTGGAGACGGTACTTACTCTTGGTGTTCAGGGAAATCTCAAACAGTGGGGTTCTTCGGTTATCCCAAGCGGCCTTCCAGCATCAGGAGGGCCGTATCTCTGTGATCCTTCCCGCCACTTTTTTTTAACCTTTGTATGCTATGCATATGCTCCTTAGTTTTCAGTGTACACCGTGTATACTTTCTTTCTTTACTCTTTTTTTTTTATCATTTCATTACATTTAAACCTATACACTTTATGTCTGTCTTTGTATTGTCCCTCTCATACTTCAACCTTGTGACAAATAAATGAAATCATTAGGAGTAGAAAGATATATTTTTCAACGCCTAAGTACTGATAGAACAGCATATATAGGATATGTCAGACTTTTATCCTATATATGCTGTTCTATGAGTACTTACGCGTTGAAAAGTATGTCTTTCTACTTGTACTACAATACATTACAGCGCATCAAAAGCAAACTTATGTGTGTTTACATATCACGTGAAATAATAATAATAATAATAATAATAATAATCATCATCATCATCATCATCATCATCATCATTAATATTGCGAATGTTGTGAAGCTTAGTTTGCGACATTTCTGAAGTGCTTCAATGTTACTGAATCAACATTATGGAAAGTATTATAAATTGTCAAAAAATTTTTAATGCAATTTATCCAAAACATCGTCAATCATGTTCTTCATTTGGTATTAGGTGCAGCATGTCTGCATTGTTAAAAAGTTTGTTGCACAATCATGAGATCATAGATTCAATATATAATAAAGGTCAGTTGCCCCAGCTTCTACGCAACTAGGGCGATTGTCTTTTACCAAAACTTCCCATCAACCCAAGCCTTACAAGTGAGGGAAACTGGAAGTATTTTGGATGGCTTGTATCTGTAACTGTCGTTCACCGTGTACCGATGATGATTCACAATAGGAGATGTATTAAGAGTAAACAATGAAGTGCTCTGCCAGTTAGATTCTTATTCGATGAGCAGGTAGTTCAGTTCGTGGAACTGAAAACTGATCGTTGAAATCTGGCCACTTAGTTTGGGCTTTAATACAGACGATCAACGCCGCATTAGGTGCTAGCGTGTGTATACGTACACACACACATTCATACATGTCCTATACATACATGCATACATGTGTAAACATTCAAATATACCGTATGTATATATATATATCAATTAGAAAATGGAGGATAATATGCTGAACCCAACGACTTGCAGACAGTGTATCCCGTTGAATTCATTAATTCAATTCATAGCTAATTGACAAAAAAACCCCACAAAGTACAGGTGTTTATGACTATTGGATAGATACTATCCCTTAGTGGGTTGGATCCTCAACCCCTAACTCTCTCGCATTATATATATATATATATATATATATATAGTGTAGTATATTGCCACTTAAGTGTGGCTGACCCCTAGGGGTGGATGTTACTGTTGCTTTTAGCCCCAGGAGGACATC
>NC_068983.1:67548326-67551016 GCF_001194135.2 Octopus bimaculoides | reverse complement strand
GGGTCAGCCACACTTAAGTGGCAATATACTACACTTTATCGTGCAGTTACTGTTAATACTTCATTTAGAGAATTAACATTGCTTATATATATATATATAAACAAATAGTAAATGAGTATATGCATATATACGTACAGGTATGTGCATACCGACATCCACCTGTATGTATAGGTGCATATCTGGGTACAGGACATTGCAAACAAAACGTAGACGAGAAAACACACAAGCCACATAGAGAAGTTAAAGCAACAAAATCCCCTTTGTATTATTTGTCTCCTGTCGCTTCACGGCTGGTGTTGGTAGCTTAACAATTCGACGAAAGAGACCGATAGGGTTAGTATCAAACTTACAAAGAAAAATAAGTACTGTGATTGAATTATTCGGCTAAAACACTCCAAGGCCGTGCTCCAGCATGGCCGCAGTCCAATAGCTGAAACAAGTAAAAAATAAAATTAAAATAAAAGATATATGTGTGCCACTGTTTCAAATATTGTTTACCAAATCTTGCTATTGTTGGTCTTGTTGTGATTAAATAATGCCGAGCCTCGTACTTCTATTATAAAATAATTCTCATTATCATTAATTCCAGCTATAACTTTCTAGTGTTGGGTGTTTCTTTCCTTTCCTCCCCCGTTGAAGCAGGAAAATATATATAGTTTCGTCTCAAGATGCAATAAACAAAATATTCGAACAAATTATAAACAAATAAACAAATTAGATAAATAAATAAATTAGATAAATCATTTCACAACCCATTCCCTTCAACCGCAGCTCTCCTAACAAAGGCCACCACCACACCGAACAGTTCAAGGTTAATTGTTGTTGTAGACGTTCTTAATTGCTGCTGAACTTATAGATCATCACCATCACTCGCTTCTTCTTCTTCTTCTTCTCCTTCTTCTTCTCCTCCTCTCTCCTTTCTCCTCCTCCTCCTCCTTCTTCTTTTTCTTCTTTTTTTTCTTCTTCACCACATTTCATTTTTATTTCTTTTCATTCTTATTTCTCTACCTTTTCCTTCTCTATCTTCTTTCTACTCCTGTTGTTGTTGGTGTTGTTGCTGTTGCTGTTGTTTGTCCAGTCTGAAATGTTTGGTTTGTTTGTTGTTATTGTTGTTATTGTCGTTGTTTGGTTGCGATGTCAACAGATAGATGATTACAATAATCTAATGGGTGGAATGTTGTTTATCTCTAGGGTATCCCCGATCGAGCATTGACCATACAATGCCCGACGTACCCTCTTTTTTTTCCCTTTTCTTTTCTTGAAATGGATATCTAAGAAGCTTACGTTGCAGCCACGTAGCTTCGGGTTCAGTCCCACTGCGTAGCACCTCGGACTATTGTAGCATCGGGGCGACCAATACCTTGTGAGCGAATTTGGTAGATAGAAAAATGTGAAAAACCTTCACGTGTGTGTGTGTGTGTGTGTGTGTGTTCTCGTGCCCCTCTTGACAGCCGGTGTTTGTTTACATCCCCGAAACCTTGCGATTCGGCAAAAGACCCGATAGAATAAATTTCAGACTTTAAAAAGTCAAAAACAAGGGATCTTTTCTGTTTGGCAGCCAATTTTCAATCCCATCAATTCCTGCTGAAATTGATTTCATAATTCGGTGTGTGTAATGATATGGTTATATAAGCTAATCGCTCCTTTGAAATTCATTTTCGCGTGGCATCTTGGGCAAGTGTCTTCTACTATAGCCTCGGGCCGACCAAAGCCTTGTGAGTGGATTTGGTAGACGGAAACTGAAAGAAGCCTGTCGTATATATGTATGTATATATATATATATATATATGTATGTGTGTGTGTGTTTGTATGTCTGTGTTTGTCCCCCCAACATCGCTTGACAACCGATGCTGGTGTGTTTATGTCCCCGTAACTTAGCGGTTCGGCAAAAGAGATCGATAGAATAAGTACTAGGCTTCCAAAGAATAAGTCCTGGGGTCGATTTGCTCGACTAAAGGCGGTGCTCCAGCATGGCCACAGTCAAAAGACTGAAACAAGTAAAAGAGTAAAAGAGAGAATAAATCAATAAATAGTTATTACCTTTTTAAAAGTTTGCAAATGTCATCACTGGTAACGAAAGCTGGGGCTACTGAATTTGCAGATGTAGAGGAGGTGAAGATAAAAACGACAGAAGCATTGAAAGGCATCACTTCGCAAGAGTTCCAGGACTGTTTCGAATATTGGAAAATGTGTCTGGACCGATGCAGTGTTTCAAATGGTGAATACTTTGAAGGCGATAAAAGTGTAAGCATGTAAAAGTTAGTGAATAAAATAATATTGCAAAATTCCGAGGTGTTTTTGGGGTACCCCCTCTTATATGGACTCACACTCACACGGGCGGGATCACTTACGATGTTCACTTCTGGTTTTGTTATTGGGTATGTATATATTGGCTAAAATATACTCTTTTACTCTTTTACTCTTTTACTTGTTTCAGTCATTTGACTGCGGCCATGCTGGAGCACCACCTTTCTTTAGTCGAGCAAATCGACCCCAGGACTTATTCTTTGGAAGCTTAGTACTTATTCTATCGGTCTCTTTTGCCGAACCGCTAAGTTACGGGGACGTAAACACACCAGCATCGGTTGTTAAGCGGTGGTGGGGGGGGACAAACACAGACACACAAACACACACATAT
Source organism: Octopus bimaculoides (assembly GCF_001194135.2). Taxonomy (NCBI): domain Eukaryota; kingdom Metazoa; phylum Mollusca; class Cephalopoda; order Octopoda; family Octopodidae; genus Octopus; species Octopus bimaculoides. Next base: position 67,548,378 of record NC_068983.1, on the reverse strand, counting down.
ATACATATATACATATACATATATACGACGGGCTTCTTTCAGTTTCCGTCTA
>NC_068983.1:67538299-67542881 GCF_001194135.2 Octopus bimaculoides | reverse complement strand
ACACACACACACACACACACACACACACACACACACACACACACACACAGAATACGTATGCAGATAGAGAGAGGGAGTAAAAGCTGATTATCAAATCGTAATAGAAAACACATTGTATACAACGTTGTGTTAAATTAGTTTAACTGTGTTGCATATTGATCCCCAGAAAAAAATCAGAATGTGCATGAATGAATTCGAATTATGTAATGAAAACAGTTCTACAGTAGAAACTCTATCTTTTCATACCAGCATAAAACTTATAACTATCAGTTTATACTTCAGACTAGTTGATTCGATTTCGTTTCAGAAATAACACGTGAGACTGACAAGCCGCAAAAACGGTGAAATACATATCTATCACCATCGCGGTCGCTTCTGGGGCGATTTCATTGCCCTTAACTTTGAATTATATTATGAATTTTTATCACAATACGCTTATGAAAGAATTTTTCCCTGATGAAAGCCTCAGCTTCTGGTACTTCAAGTACACACATACATTATGTTACATTGACAGTGTTTTTAATATGGGCGTGTTGTGTCTGTATGTGTTAGTGTAAGGAATGTATGAATTGTTATTAATTGTTCAATAATAGAGTTAAAATACATTCATTCATAGAGTATTTAAAACTACTGATCTTCCACGAAGGCACCCAAGCTCGAATTCTATATATGATCGAGAGTAACTTCGTGGAAAATCCGATGCTTACTCTCTTTACTCTCTTTTACTTGTTTCAGTCATTTGACTGCGGCCATGCAGGAGCACCACCTTTAGTCGAGCAATTCGACTCCAGGATTTACTCTTTGTAAGCCTAGAACTTATTCTATCGCTCGCTTTTGCCAAACCGCTAAGTTACGGGGACGTAAACACATCAGCATCGGTTATCAAGCGATGTTGGACACACACACACACACACACACACACACACACACATATATATATATAGACATACATATATACGACGGGCTTCTTTCAGTTTCCGTCTACCAAATCCACTCACAAGGCTTTGGTCGGCTAGAGGCTATAGTAGAAGACACTTGCTCTAGGTGTCACGCAGTGGGACTGAACCCGGAACCATGCGGTTCGTAAGCAAACTACTTACCACACAGCCACTCATTTTTATAAACATTATCATGAAATCATTAGTAACAATGCATTAGTTCATAGATTGACTATGCCACACACACACACACACACACACACACACACACACACGCACACACACGCACACACACACACACACAAATACACACATCTTACTCTACAATCTTATTGAATACTCTGTGTTTTGTTCGTGTATTTTCATTTGTAACATATGTATGTGTTTGTTTATGTATGCATTGCCTTCATCTGATTTTTCGTATGAAACGTTCACAAGTTATAAAAAACCGTGAGTTAACAGGATTTCACTGACAAAACTTTGGTCGATTCGCAGTACGATGGCACCATGCAATACACGATGGCGAAGGGATTTCCTTAACCATATCGCCATGTCCCCACATATATTTTATATATGCACTACTGTACATTATGTCATATGTATTTATTTATCTAGATAACGGAACGTGTGTGTACGTCCGTGCTAGATTGTTTACAAATACATGAATATACCTCTTGGTTCTTAAAAACAACTGTGACAAATCCACGAGTTCTGATAGAGCATCACGAGACAATAAAAGAGTAACACGAGAATAACACGAGACTGCAAAAGAAAAGTCTCACCAACTAACAAGAAAGTATCTACGTAGTTGTTCGATCTACTAGAAATAGCAGTTAAATCTTCCTCAAATCACCCATAACATTCCACAGTCTTAAAAAAAACAAGGTGCACATTATATGATATAGTCCTAAATAGACCTCTAAATAACGGTATGACCATTGCTGGAAAGTATAAGCTTGCATACAGACGGTCGTTGGTCTTATGCTATCGTCCGACGAAACTATTCAACAGTAAATTAGTTTAGCCATTGACTTGAGCAAAATATTTTACTGCACAATCTTTATGAGCACTCTATTTACAGTATATTACCGAGACTCGATAAACACACAGAATCTGTCATAAAGACAAAACAATAATTGCAATATACCATATGTACCATCAATATATATCAATGCTAACAACATATTCGACATTAGTGCTAACGATCTATTACTATCATCACCACCATCATGCTGTTGCTGTTGCTATCACCGCCACCAGCACCATGAACTGACTAGGGACCATGTATATAATCGTTCTATTTGCTAGAAATAAGAGTCACACAACCCTCAAATCACATCTTATCGTTTCAAAAGAGGAAAGAATACGTCTCGCAATGCTAGCCTAACATCATTATGAATACATCACTAACATCATTATGAATACATTACTAACATCATTATGAATACATCACTAACATCATTAAGAATACATCACTAACTACCATCAGAATCATGAATACGTTACTAACTTCATGAATACACTCTGACCAATATGAAAACCTTATTATCAATATTAACACACCATCATCATCATGGACACACTACCACCAACATTAGTAAGTGACCTCCATTCTGAATATTTCACCACCAAAACATTTAAGTACGAAACAAATTCCAAGCCATGATATTGATTTAATGGAGAAAAGTCATACAAAATACCTTGCCGTAAGATATTACCTTTAACCGTATAACACCATCAGTTGTTTCTTTCTGTTTATCTCTAATTTACGTATAAAACTCTCCCGAAAGCAAGTCCCTCGTTATCTGATAGTCTACTAGAGATTATCTTAATGTAAACGTCCTCAAACGCTCGCTAAACCTCCCTTCATTTTATCTAATGACGTCATTATGACGTTTAAGGTCTTTCAAAGGTGATTTCCGGTTGTTGGTAAGATTTCATAGGTAAGGTCTTCTGCTTCACTGATTTATACGCAGACATGTTCTGAGAGACAGTAGAGAGTTGGTAGACGAGACTTTAGAGTGCTGGTTATTCAACATGCTTTTAGTGCATGTGGAACAAATAGCAATAATTGTACTGTAAACTTGTAGATACCTTTTAAAATCAATGTCATTGCGTTCAAATTGGAGGGTAGTCGAAAAGATTATCACCTTGATAGAACTATTGAGCTATAGCTGAATTCATTCATTAAATAAGTTTCATTCACTCAGTCTCTACTTATGAAGAGTAAATAACTGAACATTTCTTTTCCCTCCTCATCGTCTCTCTTTCATGTAGATAACTAAATATTGTCTGTCAGTCTATCTTTCTTCTCCGTGTGTTCGAGTGCGTATTGGGTCGGTGATGACGTACTCAAACTGAATTTAAAATTGCCTTTTGGTTACAAAGAGAAACAGAAAACCAAGCGGCAATCGTTAGAGAATCACAGAGACATAAAAATATAAGAAAAAACTATGAAAAAAACGTTAACTCTCGACGTTAAGAAAAACTACGATCTTTGTTAGCAATGCCACCAAAGTGAAAAATGGAAGATATACAACGGAGAGGATGCAAAATGATTGAGGTAGTGTGGGAATTGTAGTAGGAAGATGGAACAAAGGCATTAAAAGGCAACAGAAAGGCAACAAATATTGAAATAAAATAGTCTTAATAAGAAGACAGCCAACTGAATCAGTGACAGCGTTCTTCCTTGTTCGCTACGTGTTTCGCCTCGTAATGAATACACGAACAAGTAGCTGATAAAGTAGGCATACTTAAGAGAAACCAAAGGGTGTATGATGTGTGTGTCTACGTGAGAGAGAGAAAGAGAGAGAGAGAGAGAGAGAGAGAGAGAGAGAGAGAGAGAGAGAGAGAGAGAGAGAGGGAGAGAGAGAGAGCGTGCGTGCAGGTGTGTGTGTGTGTGTGTACATATGAGAAAGAGAGCGTATGTACGTCTGTGTGTATATGTTCATGTGTATAAAAATAATGGTACTTACAAGATTAGTTCACTTTGTTCCACATCAGAATATGTCTAAGAATAAAGTAAAAAAAAAAACACTTTAATAACTAAATATACTCGTTCAGTCCCAATGCAGAGAAGTTCCTGCACTAAGATCCGAAATGTAAGATCCTCTCAACCCTGATGACGGAGGCTCGTCTCATCTAATGTTAACTGCATCCATACAGCTGCCATATTGTGATGAGCTAAACGACCAAGATTATAATGGATCACCGAGCTTCCAGAAACAGCTGTTGGACTTATAACACCTTTCTTTCACTCTTCTGATTTTCTCTGTCGTTTGTACTCTGTGTAAGTTGGACCTGTGGAGGCGCAATGGCCCATTTGTTAGGGCAGCGGACTCGCGGTCATAGGATCGCGGTTTCGACTCCCAGACTGGGCGTTGTGAGTGTTTAATGAGCGAAAACACCTAAAGCTCCACGAGGCTCCGGCAGGGGATGGTGGCGAACCCTGCTGTACTCTTTCACCACAACTTTCTCTCACTCTTACTTCCTGTTTCTGTTGTGCTTGTAATTCAAAGGGTCAGCCTTGTCACACTGTGTCACGCTGAATATCCCCGAGAACTACGTTAAGTGTACACGTGTCTGTGGAGTGCTCAGCCACTTGCACGTTAATTTCACGAGCAAGCTGTTCGTTGATCGGATCA
>NC_068983.1:67530679-67535158 GCF_001194135.2 Octopus bimaculoides | reverse complement strand
ACAACCACCACCACCACCACCACCATCACCATCACCACCACCACCACTACTACTACTACTACTACTACTACTACTACTACTACTACTACTGCCGATGCCTATTATCAGTCGTGTGCATCACGTTTATCTTCCGCTTGTCCTTCACCTGTCTTTCTTTGCCTGGGCTTAACTTTCCATTCACGGTTATATTCATTGCCCTTAAACATCCTTCCCACCCAGGGGTTAGTCTGTTGGCGATAACCGTCAGCTAAATAACACAGAGCTGATACTACATTGGAATGGTTTCAATATATAAAATGGAAGGTGGGATTCAGATTTTTCTCCGCCCTTTCCTCCTCCGCCTCCCTTCAAGCCTTCTGCTTCTTTATCCTCCTCTCATAATCTCTATCATTATCTCCAGCAATACCACAACCTCCATTAACATCGTTATCATCATCATGATCATCATGATCATTATCATCATCATCATCATCATCATCATCATCATCATCATCACCACCACCACCACCACCACCACCACCATCATCGTCGTCGTCGTCGTCATCATCATCATTCCATTTGCTTTACCAGCTTTGCCAGTACAACTGCTACCACCATCAACATAATTGTTAAAAGAAACTCTACACGGTTGTTCGATATGCTAGAAGTAACAATAAAATATTTCACAAATTAGACAAAGAAAGGAAGCATCAGATAATGCAGACCTAGATACTTCTAAATATATTGGGAAACCACTGCTGGAACCTCATTAACTAAAGGTTTGGTAGACTAGGGTAAATCTTGAGTTGAATAGTAATCGTTCGTTCGTTGGCACTCCATCGCTTACGACGTCGAGGGTTCCAGTTGATCCGATCAATGGAACAGCCTGCTCGTGAAATTAACGTGCAAGTGGCTGAGCACTCCACAGACACGTGTACCCTTAACGTATTTCTCGAGGATATTCAGCGTGACACAGTGTGACAAGGCTGACCCTTTGAATTACAGATACGACAGAAACAGGAAGTAAGAGTGAGAGAAAGCTGTGGTGAAAGAGTACAGCAGGGTTCGCCACCATCCCCTGCCGGAGCCTCGTGAACCTTTAGGTGTTTTCGCTCAATAAACACTCACAATGCGTGTTCTGGGAATCGAAACCGCTATCCTATGACCGCGAGTCCGCTGCCCTAACCACTGGGCCATTGCGCCTCCACTGAACAGTTATAACAACAGAAATAACAATAACAAAGAACTGACAATAAACAATAACAAGAAAAAATCCCAAGTAAATAATATAAAAACGAAGTGGGAGCAGGACGCCCATCAACCTCTACCACTGAAGTGAAGATTCAACAAGCTCTAGAGATGGTTCTGGCGAACCGAGGAGTGACCATCGATGAAGTGACATGTCCTCTGAAAATTTGTCGTTGATCTGCATACGAAATCGCTTCCATAAAGTCTGTGCAAGATGGTTGCCAAGAGAATTTACAGAAGAGCATAAGCACTGTCGTGTGGAAATCTATCAACGCTTACTAGACCGCTACAACGATGCAGGCAAAGCTTTTTTGGAGAGGATAGTCAAGGGGTATGAGATCTGGTTCCAATACTTTGAAATCTGGAATGAGATCTGGGTCCAACGCTTTGAATCTAAAAGGCAGAGTATGCAGTGAACACATCCGGAATTGCCATTAAAAAAAAAATGAAATTGAAGATTCAACTATCCACAGAAAAAATGCTGCTGTTTTTGTTTTCAGAATGCAAAAGAGTCTATACTGAAACATTAATTGATAAAAGTGGTCTACAGTTACCAGTGTAGGCTACAGTGAAATCTTGGCAAACAAACTGAAACCAGTAATTCATACCAAACATCGTGGTCTATTGTCAAATCAAGTGCCAGTGTTACACAACAATGCACGCCCACATACGGCCGCCTACACCGTTGAAACCACTGAAAGATTGGGTTTCGAGTGGCTAGAACGAGTTACTACACAGAATCCACTTCTCAGCCCTTCTGACTATCAACTCTTTGGGCCGCTCAAACATCTTTTACGAGGTCGTCGCTTTGCTACGAATGCAGAAGCACAGGAAGCGGTGAATATATGGCTGCGCGACCAGCAGAAAACTTCTTTCTCCGATGGAATAAGCAAACTTGTGGACCGCTGGAAGAAATGCATCGAAAATCAAAGGAACTATTTCAGAAAATGTTTGTAAATGTTGAACCACTGCTTTTATTTTAATAAATTACAAAAGGGTGCATATAATTTTTGCCTTACTCTCGTGTGTGTGTGTGTGTGTGTGTGTGTGTGTGTGTGTGTGTGTGTGTGTGTGTGTGGTGTGTGTTTGTGTGTGTGTGTAAGTGTCTTATCTTTTTATTTCAGTACTGCGGCCGTGCTGGGGCACCGCTTTGAAGGGTGCTTCAGCATGACTAGAAAACGGTTCTCTTAGAAACGAAATTCAAACAATATTTGCGATATTGGCTCTGTACCAAGCTACTGACACTCACTTGTCATTCGCAGAAATTCAGTGAATCAGCGATTTGTCCATTAGAATCCTGTAACCAACAACACTATTGCTCAGCAGTTATATTATAACACTCATATTATATGTATGTATGTATGTATGTATGTATGTATGTATGTATGTATGTATGTATGTATATATGCCAACCTCATATCACCTAACTGTTGTGCAAATACGACACATGTCAAACATCCTTTCTTGAAATATAATTATTTTGACATTCGGTGTGTGCCGCCCCTATCGCCAACTACGAGAGTGATCTTCAGCGATGAAATTTAAAACAATATTTACATTTACGCCACTTTTCGATTGATTGACCTCCTATCATCATCTGGTATTTTGTTCTGTTTCCTAGTCCGAATCTAGTCTTGTACTGCGATACTCAACCAGAAATAAGACATCTACGACGAACAGAGATAAAAGCTTTCAAAAATATAGGCATGAATATTAATTTCTTACATAAGTATCAAATTTAAGGGAAAGGGTAGAGTCTATTACATAGACCTTAGAACCTGAGTATAGTCTCTCTCTCTCTCTCTCTCTCTCTCTCTCTCTCTCTCTCTCTCTCTCTCTCTCTCTCTCTCTATCTATCTATCTATCTATATAAACGAGGGACTTCATCACAGTTTCCTTCTGCTTACAAGGTATTAGTTGGCCCACGGTTATAGTAGAGATTTCTTGTTCAAATTGCTGTGTTGTGACTGAATCTGGAACGACATGGTTGCAAAGCGAGCTTCTAAACTGCGCAGCCATGTTTGTCACTATATACTGTATTCTTGACACATATTTTGAAATGGTTTGCTTCGTGACCATTAGACCCTGCGTTCTATCCCACTGTGTTGCATCTTGGGTAAATACCAAGGTGTAGTTTTATATATCCTTGTCTTTTCCCTCTCTTTTTTCCCCTACTAAATGTCTTCTCTCTTTGGTTAGCTCACACATGAGCATCTTTAAATGTTTTTTTTTTTTTTAGCTAAGCAATTTTTAGTTACAACGAGTAATTTCTCACGGTTGAGATCTTTAGCGACAGCAATTTCGTAAACTCCACCTTTCCAAACATCTTTCTTGCCAGGCTGAACTGGGTGGCGGGGTGCAATGAGGTTTCTGTTCTCTGATTGTTTGTTTCTTTACTTATTTATTTCTCGTACTTGACTTCAATCATTAATAAATTCTATGTACTTCTCACAAACTACATATATAACTCATCTCACAAAATCACTCAGTTTTGCTTTTATTTCTCTCTTTCTCTCTCTTTCCTTTCTAAGAGAACCATTTTCTTTTCTTTATCTTTTTCCCCGATATTCACACCGACACTTAAACACACACGCGCACGCACACACACACACACACACACACACACACACACACACACACACACACACACACACACACACTCACACACAGACAGACACACACATTCATGAGTGTATGTACATACGTACGACTTGCAAAGGTATTGGGAAACCTGAATTTATAATAAGAAAGATTTGCATGAGCTGGTTTGTAGTGGGATTTATCTAAAGAAGAAAAGGTAAAGCAGAGAAACAAATATTCGTCGCTGGAAATATTTATGAAGTACTTCATTCATACTTAATTTCATATCGCTTGTCAATTTTTTCCCAAAGCATTTTTCACAGCAAGTGACATATGACGCAAATTCAAAATAATAATGATTATTTATTCTTAAAATTATTTTTTTTACTTGTTTCAGTCATTGGACTGGAGCTATGCTGAGATAATTTTTCGCTAAGCCCTTTGTGTATTATAAGCGATTAAGACGGATAGAAATATGCAGTGCCTTACTGTCCATAGATAAAAGCTAGTCAAATTTTTTTTCTTATGGCGATCGCTTTACAACGTTATACATAATCTTCCGTTAGCACATACAAAAAGAACCAGCGCAAACAAGCATCCACCCCATTATATATATATATATAACGTTGCTACATATCTCCAAACACAGCTACATACTTCATTTTTTATTTA
>NC_068983.1:67529647-67530287 GCF_001194135.2 Octopus bimaculoides | reverse complement strand
ATTTTATCATTATTAATAAATTATAGGGTAGCAAAAAAAATTTTAGAAATTTTATTTACCACCAGTGGTCTAGCGAGAGTAAAAATCAGTCAATAGACTATGTATTATTCATTTAAAATACAGAGATGCCTATAATAGGACATCTAACCCGCTAGAAAGAGCAGCAAAAGACTACATACCACAAAAATAGGGCTAATTTCGAAAGGGAATGAAAAATAAAGACATTTACCAATCTATATTCTGTACCATGGTTTCAAGTCAATTATATATATATATATAACGTTGCTACATATCTCCAAACACAGCTACATACTTCATTTTTTATTTATTTACCATTAACTTTCATCTGTATATGCATTAAGGTTCAGATATAAATATAGATTCTCTACAATACAAATTCACAAATATATATTATCATCAATTTATAAAATTATAAAACATTGTTGGTTTTTTTCCCCTATGCCAGTTCTTTTGAACTTCATAAATTTCAAATTTAAATTTATAAAATTATAGAACATTGTTGGTTTTTTTCCCCTATGCCAGTTCTTTTGAACTTCATAAATTTCAAATTTAAATTTATAAAATTATAGAACATTGTTGGTTTTTTTCCCCTATGCCAGTTCTTTTGAACTTCATAAAT
>NC_068983.1:67519098-67529220 GCF_001194135.2 Octopus bimaculoides | reverse complement strand
ATATATATATATATATATAAGTATGAATAAGAATGAATACGTGTGCAAGTGCGTGTACGATTGCGCTTTAACTGTGCGTGATGTCTGCGTGTGCAAGCGTGAGTGTAGCATCGCTAAATCTGTCAAGAAGGTTAGCCGGATCTTGTTAAAATCGATTAGTGTCAATGGCTGATAATCTCTGTGAATATCTTCAACTGTAAAGCTTTCAATATCTATTTCAGTCAGATCCATAATTGGTTCATAAATTGTTTCAAGATAAACAGCTATATTAAACGTGTCTCCAGAGAACAAACGAGAAACAACAGAGTTTAATTATAGCAGTTTCAGTGCATAAGATAGATAAGATTGATTAGTTTATTTAAGAAGGCATGTATCTAAGTGAGAAAAAGAAAGATCCGGAATCTTTTCCACTAAAATGCTACATTGAATGTATGGCCAGTTCTCGTTTGCAAATATGGTATGGTACAAAGGCTCAGAGAAAGTTAGCAGAACATATTTTTCAGAATAGCAAATATAATCTAAACTCTATTTTTCGGTGACTTAAAAACATTAGAAACAATACCACATAAAAATAAAAACAAGAATAATCTTCTAACGATAATATGTTTAGCCTATGTACACATGATATGGTACTTCTAGCCTTTAACGAAATAAGTGATTTAGCATGTCACCTTTTTAACAAAAGCATTATGTATATCTTACTTAAAGTGGATAATGCAATTGCTAGAGGATATTTACTACTGATGACGTTAAAAAAAAATCCAGAAATCTAGATTTAGCAATTTCACCGCCGCTACTGAACACTTTCCCTCTGCTAACGATATGATACTATGCTTTTTAGTTCAATACGTCTGTACGAGATGCTGTCTCGAGTCGAATACCGCAGTTAGTTTTGTGGCTTTCTATACTATATCCACGTTAAGATGCACAAATGCCACAAAATACCATAAAGTATTTTTACTGTGGTTCTACTGACTCAGGGACCCCCAACTCCTATAGCCAGTTGAACTGAATTCAATATAGCACAAATCCGTATTGTACTGAATCTGGAGCTGATACCGGTGGAAATTGTACTTACACCACTAAGGGACAAAATTTAAGATCGTTTCTAACTAATATGTCTTCGATAGTATTAATCGGAATGCCAGAAAGAATAGGATGGCTATCAAATGATGTAGTTCTTTAATGTTAATGGATTACAGGATGATTGAAAGATAGCTTTCACCATATAATCTGTGCTATGTGTATAACGTGTAAATGAAATAACAGCAAAAATAGATTAAATTAAATGAATATTAGATTATCATCCGAATATAGAATTATAAATACAGTGAACTGAATATATGATATTTAGTATCAGTAATACATCATATTTAATAGTCTGTTAAATGTCATTCGTATGCCAATTTAAATTTAACTGATTACAATTAAAAGCAATGTTAACTATATAATTTGATAATTTGATATATTATATTAAATGGGATGTAACATCAACAAAGACTGAAGTACATCTGCCATGTAAACAATCAAATATTCGGATAACAAACAAGTTAATACAGTGTTAAAGTTAGTGCAGTACAGTAAGTGAATTTAACACGATGATTCAAGCAATACTTAGATTCATGTGGAACTTAGATCGAAGTTACACGCAAACCCGTTTCCTACTTAATGTAAGGATCTATTATAACTCAGTCAATATTCTTGCAGAATGATTTAAAAGCAGCTTTAAAGATAGAACTTAATTTGGAGAGACACTCCAATATCGGCGGAAGTTGAACTCAGGTAGTTCGGAGAGGAAACCTCAGCCTGTTGAAGCCTGATATTACAAGAAGCCAAGGTCATTTCATGGAAAAATAATAACAAATCAAACTTTTATTCAGATGAAATTATTTACTTCTTGAGTCAGTGTGGACTTTATGGTCCTTAGAAGAGTTTATAATCCACTGACGAGTTTATGATCCATTTTGCGCTTTTTGGTTCACTGAACATTTTATGATCCACTGACCAGCTGATGTTTCATTGAACATTTGACACGATTAAGGTAATTACATCGTCAACTCAGGTAAATATTCTGGTGCATCACCATAAATAACGTAGATATCAGCAGTGATAGGAGAGAGTGCTCAATTGTCAGTCCCTCTCTTTCTCTGTTCACTAGCAACGTTCCTTTCGTAAATCAGTTATGTAATGAATTTGCACCTGGTCAATCGTACTTCTGACATACACGTCTACTAATGTTCTCTTCTTAGATTCATTGCACCTGAAAGAAATAAACTTACGGACTCTCTACCTCACTTTAAGCCCATGACACCAGGTAAATCTAAATTAATTCCTATTGATAGCTACATGTCACGAATGACACGGGCATATAGTAACTTCAGTTTACTACATGACAGCTTATAATCATCCCGTAATACATTATTATTAAACAATTAGACCATTTATTAACAATAATATTCTATCTGGCACTGAAAAAAATAGTTGAGATGGTAACATTGCTATTCTCTGTGGTAAAAGGACATTGCTGAAGAATTTGTATCTATGCTGTTTAGTAAGAACAAGACAGTGCTGTAGAAGCACTCTTCTCTCATCAAGCAAGTTTCACAGGAACACTGGATATCACCTCCGAAAGCTAACATAAAATCAATCAATTTTAAGCAATAATAGAAAGTAAGCTCGGGATGTTAAATGTAGTTTAGGGAAATTCATTGAAAACTTCAGCGTCTGATTGCAAGGTTATGATTGTCTGTTTTAGACATTTGTATTATAATCGGGAGTTAAAATCCACTATGGTTGGTCAAAATGAATGAAAAAGACGGATGTAGGCAAGACGGTCGATGTAAATAACAGAATGGGAAGTACTGCACCTTGTGTGCCTTTAACAGTCTCCAGTTTGAGGATACTTTCCTCCTTCCATCAACCAGTCACCGAAGTCCTGTAAAAGGACATAGGCACTGTATTTCCTCCTGACTAAAAGATAAAAAGAAAGGGAGAAAGAAAAAGAAGATAAAGGAGAAGAAGAAAAAGAAGAGATAGAAATAGCATCGTTAATATTTTACATTTATTACCATAAAGAGAATAGAGGAGGGGGCATGACAGAGGGGAGTTACACAGTAAAACTAAACAAAAAAAAATTAAAAAACACATGGAGGACATTAAAAACGTACGAAAACAATGCGAAAGAAATGGTGAAGACGAAAAGCAAGAGATAGAAGTAAAAGAAGGTCGTTGAGAGACAGAAGATGCACTATTGTAAATATCGAAACATGAGTCAATGTCATTCACTGTAAAAGTAAAAGAAACAGAAAGTGGTGAAGCGAGGTCTTTTGATACATGTCAAGGATTGGCAGAGTGTGTGTGTATGTGTGTGCACGTGTGTGTGTGTGAGTGTGCGTGTACGTGTGTGTGAGTGTGCGTGTACGTGTGTGTGTGAGTGTGCGTGTACGTGTGTGTGTGTGTGAGTGTGCGTGTACGTGTGTGTGTGTGTGTATGTATGTAAGTGAGAGATGTGAATGTATGCATATATATTATACACATATACATGAATATTTAAGCAAATATAAACATACGTACCAATATACATGCAAATATAGATAGTCACACATGTATTTACTTATATGTGTATGTGCACACCACATATATATATGTGTGTATTAAAGTGTATTAAAGTGTATTAAAGTGTATTAAACTGCTATATATATGGATGTATATATGAATATATATATATATTTATATATATGGGAGAATATACAAATAATAACAACAGACGAGGACAGGTGGTGTAAATAACAAAAGTATATATTAGTATGACGCTCGGGAATACGGAAAGTCTTTGACGTTTCGAGCTACGCTCTTCAACAGAAAGAATACGGAGACAAGGAGAAAAACACGGAGAAAAAAAATTGAGAAAAAAAAATTGATATATTTATATATATGTATATATACATATATATATATATATGTATATATATGTATTATGTATATCTATCTATCTATATATATATATACATACAGACATACATATGTATATATATATATATATGTATATACTAATATAATATATAAATCATACTAATATATACTGTTGTTATTTACACCACCTGTCCTCGTCTGTTGTTATTATTTGTATATTCTCCCATATATATGTATATATATATATAATGCAAACACAAATATAATAATCTATGTATGCACACATACACAATAGATGCACACACAAACAATAATGCAATAAACCACAGTCGCCATTCAGAAGGCAGTATGATTTGGTATAACATGTAATTGTGCTACTGCTAATTATTATTATTATTATTATTATTATTATTATTTATTTATTTATTTATTTATTTATTTATTTATTTTGGTGCCCATATAGTCATGTGCAGACTTGGTTACCCTTCCCTCCCTTCATCCAAAATGTGAGAGCAGTATGATGAAAGTGTTACACCAGCACTCAGTTGGTCCGCCCAAGGTTATAGTAGAAGACACTTGCGCATGATGCCAGGTAGTGGGACTGAACCCAGAACTATGTGGTTGGGAAGCAAGCCTCTTACCACACAACCATGCCTGTATGCACAAACTGATGGAATAAACGGACATTAAAAAGAACTAGTGAATACAACAGAAAAAAAAAAAACAGCAGGACTGTAGCAAACCTTCACAGCAAAATGTTTTCAGCCCTAAAATCTATTGACAAAAACCTGTAAATGAACTTGAATGCTTTAAATGTAACACACAGCTAAGTAGACTGGGAAATCGCGAAATACAGTTCCTTACTCAAGGACAAATCGGATTTGTAATTGTTTGTCCAGTGCCCAAACGACAGGGTCATGTACTATATATGTGTGCATTCACACATATCTATCTATCTATCTATCTATCTATCTATCTATCTGTCTATCTATCCATCTATCTGTCTGTCTATCTACAAATAAACACATACACACACAGGCGCACACACAAACACACAAACACACACACACACACACACATACATACATACATGCATATATACGTACATACATGCATACATACATACATCCATACATACATACACAAATGAGCATGTCTAGACATGAAACTATATGCATGAAAATACATAAAGCAAAGTATACAAATCTGCACATGTACATACATACATACATACATACATACATACATACATACATGCACAAATACCTAGATGATGTTGATAAAAGTTCCAATGAAGGAGCCTTGAATCTATGTTAGAGTCTGGCTCTTTCTCTATGGACAAGAAATACAGAAATGAAACTGATTGATAACGTACATACATACATACATACACAATTCTATTAAATGAACCTTGAGGCTGTTAGAAATCGGCTCTTTCTCTTATAGGCAAGGAATCTTGAAATAAAGCTGAATAATGACATACATACATACATACATACATACATACATACATACATACATACATACATACATACGTACATACATGCATACAAAAATCCCTCGGTTTGCTATGGGGAAAACTTTAGAAGAGTTCTCAGATCAAAATCAACTTTTTCAAAAATAAGTTGTCATAGTAATTATAGGTAGAAACGTTTTACAGGCGTGATAAAGGTACTTCTTTTATGAAAAACAATTAGCATAGAGATCAGTAAAAGAGAAAATAAATCAGGTTTAGCAGAATATTATAATGATTTATTGGTAGAAATAGAACGAAGACACTTGAAAATGAAGCGAAGCTACATTGAAATGCCTGCATATAAATTCTGTATCTCCTCCAGATATTTGTAGAGATATAATGCTTTCATCATAAATCTTGAGACAATGCTTTCATAAAATGTCATATTCAAAGAAAAATATAATTTCCATGCAGTAGAAACCGTTGACATACGAAGCAGTCGAAATATCAAAGGCATAAATACGATCGATTTGTTTTGTAAAAGATTTTATAAGAATACTGATAACCGAAATTAACCTCAAATATGGCAACAAAAGTCAACGTACAGAAAATTATAGGTAAAAATAGTTCGCAATCGTTACAAAAGAAATTAGCATCGCAACGCATCGCAGAGAAGCTTCCGATCACGTCAAACAAAGTTATGTTCCCCAAAGGTTTGCAATTCTTGATAATATCTATCGGTTGCAGTCACTGCCAGAAATGTAATCAATTTTCATATCCAAGTGATATCTACACTTAAAACAAAACAAATACAGCAAGGCGTCCTGTTTGACGCTTTGTATATACAGGCAACCCACCGGCATGGGATGATACTTAACTTACTGACTCCCAAAGGATTAAACGAACACACATACACACACAGGCGCACGCGCGTATACATATATACATAAATACATACATATATAACGTATATGTACATATACAAACATATACGCGTGTATCAATAAAACATTTCCTGTAGTTGCTGGGAAAAGATTCGTTAAAGTCTTTCAATTCTATAAGTTTTATGAACTGCTACTGACTGTATTGGTAAATAGTCCGGTAATAAATCAAAAAGTACACAAAATAGTACGGTTGATGTGATACAATGCCTAGTTTAGTTTGAGCTAAAGAAGCAGAATCTTATGATCTCTCAATCCGCAGAGACCTCAGAATAACTTAAAGGACATTTATGTTTTCAATTTTTGCAATGCCTAGTAGATATTTTTTTAGCAAAGAATTTTCGAACTTTACATAGTTTAGGGCTCCACCACGTCTAAACCCAATTCTACTGTGATCTATTCTTAATAAAATTTATTGACCCTGTCATAGCTTAATTTACCTAGCAGTAACTGATAATCTTTCACAAATACAGTCTCACTTTATCAATTTAGTCAGACGCTATATTTTTGTCAAGGGTATCGGTATATAATGTCAGTTAAGCATTAACTCTGTCTCATCCCTTTACATTCAGGATGCCTGAGAGCTTTCTGTTTTAACAGTTATCAACTCTGCCGAAACAAATCCTGTCAGTGTGACATTTACAGTTAGTTAACAGCAACAAGTCCCCTACCCTAGCTCTTACTTCCTTGACATTGAAATCACAGCAGCAAAACTGACCCATGAACAATTTGGATTAAGCTTTTAGGTCATAATGATGCCAGCTTGATCGGTTGGGTAACTACTATAGGCAGTTATTGTGAGGATGTGTCAGGGGTAGGTCTCAGACCACCCAACAACTTGACAATTGATGTACTCGCAATTTCAACAAAAAGCCCACCCCCGCCGCAAAAGATAAGAACGTGTTGGTTTGATGTCATCTTAGTACAAAGATAATATCGTTGTTAGGTTTACACTCAGCTACAAATATTCTAACACTTGTTAAAATATTCATCTTTTAATCTCATCTAGTTTCTTGAAGCTAGGTGCGAGTATTGCGAAGAGATAGTAAGCTCCTGCTGGGTAAAGTCAGCGAGCAGGTTTCGTATATTTGATTGTGTCAGTTTCACTACTCACACTCCTAATTCTTAATGCTACTAGTTTCTTTGTTATACCGCATTCGAAACTGCATCTAGCGTTTCTCTTTTTTTAACTATCATTTATTTATATTTTAACCTTCTCAGTGAAAGAATGAAATTATGAACATTAATAATCCCTGTTGAGTAGGGAGAAAATCATTCCAATCGTAAAATGTGGCGGTTATCGATTCCAATTGAGATCAGCTATATAAATGCATTGGGTTTTGTCAAATATATTTAATATATTGATCATCGAAAAAGGAAGCTGAAGTAATGTGCGACGAAAGGAAAACGAACAGCATTAGTCATTGACAAATAATATTGCACATTGGAGGACATACTTCTGGACATTTTTCGTTATTTCATATGACCTAATCAGCGAAGCATAGACTTCAATGTACTCACCGAAGTAACGATGAGAAAATCACGAAGAAAATTACCGGAATGTAAACTAGTAGAGATAGAAGTCTAAAACTTTTTAGAGAATAAATTAGAGAAACTATCGACTTGAAAAGCCCTAGTTAATTTATTGTAAATGTATTAAATGCAGGATGCATTAAAAATCTTGTGGAAATAGATAAATATTTACAAATGTTAATATAAGTGTTTAATTATTTAAGTTAAAACACAGCAGTGAATTCAATTTGTAACATGTACAATTATTCAATCAACCGAGTACAAAGCAATAATTTCGATTCTTGGTTACTTTTCACGTCGCTGTTTTTGTAGCAAATATGAATTGTGAATTTTCAATACAGCTCTGAAGTAATTGTAAATGAAGTTATGGAGTCACTGCAAGAATTCACGAATGTCTCCTACAACAATACAAAAATTATCAATAAGTAATTCAGTCATTTTAATATTAAGATGCATGTTTATATTGGTAGTTATATAAATGTATTATCTCAGAACTTCTGGGTGGATTCGTATAAAATGCTGGGCGAATTTGTATTAACTATATTGAAGGGAATATAATCTCAAACTAAAAACTTTTGGTTGACCATCAATGAAATTTTTGAAAGTATTAATCATTAATGATATCGATCAGTTTATATTGAATATACCATTTTTTTCTGAATATGAGAAAGAAATAATGTTTTGCTCAGTATGAATGCAATTAATGTTGTTATTAATGTTGATTCATAAAATTGAAGTTTTGAGAGATAGGAAAATTGAGGGCTACCATACTCTTCAAAGGAAATATCAGGCCACATTGTTCTGAGATGAGATCATTGCAAATACACATTATGCTATCGATCGTATAAACAATGAAATTCTTATAGAAAATGTTCCTCTTGGTGACAGTAAACGAGACTCTCTTTCAGTGGGTGTGCAAAAGACGGAAGATCTCAGAATACATTGATACTATAAAATAGGTGGAAATTAAAGAATTTATTTAGACTGTTTCCAACTCCACGTACTGAATCTAGATTGTAGTTATAAACATTTAGTTTATATAAAGCAATTGATATATACTTTGGGTATTTTTTATGTCTGCGGTGTTTGGTGTATTTGTTGCGTTATATTTATGCTGGTGTCGTTCTATGGCTTGTTAGATTACGTTCTTGATAAGTGTTTATTTTGTTCTGGGAATTATATCATTGAGTTGTTCGGTTGTGGAGGCGTATTTAAATGCTCTTAAAAGTAGGGATGTCATTACTGACATTTTATATCTGTGTAAGTATTTGCTTTTTTTCTACGTTAGTATAGACATTTATTTCTATCTATGCTCTAAACGGACCTGATGTTTTTGTTATTTAGTTGTATTTAAGTTGAGAAATTCAGTCATTGTATTGATAAATTTTGATATGGAGTTGTTTGCCTCTAATTTCTTGACGTCATCTTGTGTCATACTCCCAAATCACTTTATCCAGAAAATAACACCGTGAAGGACTGGAAACATTGATGAGAGTATTCAAGAACTTTACTATTCCCAATACAATGCAAAGAATCCCAATGAAAATATGGGTAAAAAATCTTGATAAAAATTATAAAGCTACACAGTTATATTTTCTATACGTATATAAAAGAGAAGCTGTTCTCGGAGAGAGAGAGACAGAGGGAGAGAGAGTGAGAGAGAGAGAGAGAGAGAGAGAGAGAGAGAGAGAGAGAGAGAGAGAGAGAGAGAGAGAGTATGTGTGTATGTGTAGGTATGTAGGTATGTCATTATTTAGTCTTATTTCAATAGAGGAATAGTCGGTTTCTAACCTAGTTCCTTCACTGGAATTTCAACATCAACAGGGTATTTTTGCAGGTGTATATGTGAAATATTTGGAGCCAGTGCAAGTGCAGCTTTATATGTTTTGCCTTATATATGTATTCTCATGTATATACTACCATATCTATGCATGGTCATATATACTAAAATAGTGTCCTGGCTACAACATCATGTCTCATCGGTAGACAATATCGCGGCGATATTTTTGGACAACTGATTATGATGTGGGTGTTAACTCCACAAAATCTGCATCGGTTTGACATTCTTTTCATATGTTTCAAGACGCAAGCTTGGCTGTGCGGTAAGAAGCTTGCGTCTCAACCAGGGTTCAGTTCCACTGCGCGGAACTTTGGGCAAGTGTCTTCTACTATAGTCTCAGGTCGACTAGAACCATGTGAGCAGATTTGGTAGACGGAAACTGAAAGAATCCCGTCATGTATGTAAATATATATATATATATATATATATATATATATATA
>NC_068983.1:67516816-67518551 GCF_001194135.2 Octopus bimaculoides | reverse complement strand
ACAAATGGTACATATATATATATATATGTACCATTTGTGCAGGTCGTTCGGCAAGAAGTGTTGAGCTTCTTGCCGAATGACCTGAACAAATGTACGGTATACTAAGCGTCAGGTGGTCGCGGAGAAACGTGAGATGAAATGTTTTGCTCTAGGACGCAATGCACCACTCGGTCTAGGGATTGAAAACACGATCTCACGATCGTGAGTGCAACACTCTAACCACTAGGCCATACCGCTCAAGCTTAGTGAAATTGATAACCTGGTGTTAGAACAACACAATATACATATGCTTCGGAATAAAGCGTTAGTCGGGCACAGAGTGTAATATGAACTTGAATAAAAAAGACAAGTTAACAGAAATGACGTAATCCATTTCATTCACCTACAGGTTTTTTTTGTTATAAGAGGCAGGTGCATTTAGAGCTCAATACCCATGCATCACGTAATAGCTTTCTCCGCGTTTCCAAAGTGCACTGCATCTAACGGCAGAAACAGCTGTAAGCCAATGAAGTTGATTACGTAATTCCACTGCTCTTGCTTTTTATATAATTACACACTCACACACTCACATACGGAGAGAGAGAGAAAGAGAGTGAGAGAGAGAGAGATAGAGAGAGAGAGAGTAAGAGAGAAAGAGAGAGAGATAGACAGACAGACAGAGAGTGAAAGAGGCGGGGATTGTGTGTGTGCGTGTGTGTGTGTGTGATACTGACAAACAATTCAGTACATTTGTGTAAATAACAACAAACCAGGAGTTACTTCGAGGCACGAAATATTAACTGCTTCATTTACAGACTGGTTGTTAGTAACGAAAGGTAAGGAAGGAAAAGAGGTGCGGGGGTGGTGGGTGATGGTGAAAGACAGACAGTGGACTATAGAATAAGATAAACAGACATAGAAGTATCTTTCCAAATTCTATCCATCCATCCATCCATACATACATATATACATACATACAGAGCGCGAGCGACCGAGAGAGAGAGAGACTGAGAGAGAGAGAGAGGGGAAGAAGAGATAGGGGTAAAAAAGAAAGTAATGTGATAGAGGTGTAGACAAAACAAATCCAGCACACAGACTGCAATAGCGTCTGCTAGACAGATGTGTGTGTGTTTGTGTTTGTGCGTGTGTGTGTGTGTGTGTTTGTATGTGTATGTGTGTATGTGTGTGTGTGTGTGTGTGTGTGTGTGTGTGTGAATAAAGAGAGGTAGATAGATGACAGGGTGAATGGGCAGACAGAGAATTAGTAGATGGGAGGGAAAATCAGAAACAGGTTGAGAATGAAAGTGTGGGAGAGTTGCTTGCGCGCGCATGTGTGCGTGTTTGTGCTTGTGTATGTGAGTGTATGTGTGTGAGTGTGTGTGTGTGTATTTGTGCATGTGTATATGTGTATTGTCTGTGTGTGTTTTTACGTCTGTGCGTGTGCGTGTGTGTAAGTATGAGTGTGTTTGTGTATGTGTGTATGCATGTGTGCTTTGTATGTATGTGTCTGGAGATTATGTAAGTTGTGAAACTGCTTGCTATGGTTTCGGACAATGTTATCAAACAGATGTAGGTGCCAAATTATTGTTACATTTGTTTAATGTTATCATGTAAAACGCCTTCCGAAGTATGTGAGCGTATGTATGTTTACATGCATACATACATATATGTCTATACATACATCTATGTGTATATGTTATATAGCTGCATATGTATTTGTGCGCGCGCTCGTGTGTATATATATATATATATATAT
>NC_068983.1:67513622-67516434 GCF_001194135.2 Octopus bimaculoides | reverse complement strand
ATATATATATATATATATATATATATATATATATATATATATATATATATATATAAGTAGAGAGAGTGAGAGAGCGATGAGTAAATTGTCACCATTCTATATTTTTAATTTCGGGCATGCGCAGTTTTTAGAAAAATATTTTGTCGACTACACAGTATAGTTGGGTCCGTTGGGCACCGTCTGTAAGAAAAACACCACCGTCACGCAATTTACTCTGCCAGAAATTTGGAAACGACATGCTGTATTACTTGTTATTCGCGCCGGAAGCTCCAATACGAACATGTCAGAGTGTTTGGGTGTCAATATGAAGACAATGCAATCTGCGGACATTTACCGAGAGTAATAAAAATCAAACATCCGGTCAATATCATGGTGTTTGGAGTGATCACTAGTGATAACGACGTTATGCCTCCAGTCATCTTCTCATACAGCCTCAGACTCAACACTGAGAACTACATCGATTGCCTGGAGGAGGTAGCGCTGTCCTGGGTCAAGAGGGTGGTTGCTGGAAGACCCTATGTCTGGCAACAAGACTGCACCATGCCGCACAATCAGGAGAACCCAGCCGTGACTGTCAGACAATTTCTGCAACCACATCACTCCTAATATCTGGCTACCAAACTCCCTAGACTGTAACCCCTTTATTATGTGTGGGGGCACAAAGATGAACTGAAAGTAAGGGTTATGTAGTTTTATTGAAGTTAGTGTTTAATCCTGCCTATATATATTGATTGATTGAAATAATGTGGCTATCAGGCTTTTACTTTTACATAACACAACGGAAGACGGTTGGGATTATAATTTTTGTATGACTTAATAGAGTTGTCGTTGTTTAGTTACGTATTTATTGAATTTATTTATCGATACAGTTGTACATAGGGTAGATATGTTTGAAAGTTGTGGTTCCTTTGGATTGTTTGTTCCCAAACAACACGTATTTTAGTGCTGTTGACACTGCCAAATTAAATGGTACTGCCCAGGTGTCGAAACCATAATGATACCCGCGGGGCAGCTGATGATGGAGGTATGTTGGATTGTTGGTATGACTGTGGAATAGTATTATAACACATCCTTTTGATATATGTGTGTGTGTGTGTGTGTGTGTGTTGTGTGTGTGTGTGCGTGTGTGCGTTCGCGTGTGTATATGTGGCTGTGTGTATGCATGAATGTATTCATATATGTATGTACACATATATGTATGTGCATATATATGTGTGTGCGTGTGTGTGTGTGTGTGTGTGTATGCATGTATGTACTAGTTGCGTATTTATATTACGTGTAGTTTGCCTATATATGCGTGTGAGTATTGAGGGATCCCTCCCTCCCTCCCTCTATCTCTTTCTCTCTCCCTCTCTTTCTCTCTTTCTCTCTCTCTCTCTCTCTTTCTTTCTCTCTCTCTCTCTGTCTCTCTCTTTCTCTCTCACTCTCCATGTGTGTGCTCGTTTTGTCTGCTTGCGTATGTTCCTGAGAAAACATATAAAGAGTGATGGGGATGAATTGAGATGGGAATGTGTGGCGATATGAAATAAGAGGAGAGAAGGCTAAGGTTGACTCAGAGCATGGGTGGGTAGAGAGATTAAGAGTGAATCGACACGCTTATCATCTGAAGGAAATCAAAGTTGAAGTGTCACGGGGCGCGTTAACTGTCTCCGTTTGTGACATTATCTGTGTAAGTGTATGTAAAGAGAAGGGAAAGGGAGAAGGGGAGAGAGTAGAGGAAAGAGATGCTGCCTCTGTGCTTAGACAATGTGTATGTATGCATAACGCCATGTGCGTGTTCCTGTGAGTGCCTGTCCATCTATCCTGTTGAGGTCGTTGAAACCCCAACTCAGCCCTGGTATTGCAGCTGTGACAGTACCGTCTTATTCCTGTATGCAGGGAACTCGAAACCACATTATTCAGAGTAACCTTTACGCAGACGCCGGGTTGCGATTTAACGGAGAATTTGGCTGCTGTTTCTAGCAATTTGAACAATTACATAGATGTTCGCTTGTTGACTTGTATTTAGTTGTGTATCGTAGGTGTAATAATAATAATGACTTCATTTTACTAGATGCACAAAAGCTGAAAGTTTTGGCAAGAGGGGGCTAGCAGACGACATCGAGCCCAGTGCTCCACTGGTACTTATTTCATCGACCCCGACAGGATGAAAAGGAAAGTCGACCTCGGCGGAATTTGAAATCAGAACGTAGAAACGAAGAAATACCGCTAAGCATTTTGTCCGGCGCAGTAACGAATCTGCCAGTTCGCAACCTTAAAAATAATAATAATAATCCATATTATTGAAGACACAAGACCTGAAATTTTGAGTGGGTAGTCGATTAAATAGGCCAAGTACTTGACTGGTATCGACTCCGAAACGATGATAGGCAAAGTCGACCACGGCGAAAATTGAACTCAGAACGTTAGGACGAACCTAATGCCACTAAACGTCTTTGACCGGAGTTTTAACGATTCTGTTATCTCGCTGCCTTAATAATAATAATAATAATAATAATAATAATAATAATAATAATAATAATTTTGCCACAAGGGCGGCCATTTGGGGGAGGGCATGATTCAATTACATCGACCCCAGTGTTTCAATGGTGCTTAATTTATCGACCCCCGAATGGATGAACGGCAAAGTCGACCTCGGCGGAATTTGAACTCAGAACACGAAGACAGACGAAATACCACCACTAGACAATTCGCTCGGCGTGCAAACGATTCTGCAAGCTCGCCACTTTAATAATAATAATAATAAAATAATAATAATAATAATAATAATAATAATAATAATAATAATAATAATAATAATAATAATAATAAT
>NC_068983.1:67508193-67513282 GCF_001194135.2 Octopus bimaculoides | reverse complement strand
CTTAGAAAGACACATAGTAAATCGGGAAAATGCTGCAAGGCATTTTTTAATCCAAAGCTTCGACGAATCTGCAATCCACAGTATATATGTATATGTATGAATTAAAAATGTGTGTACGTGTGTCTGTCGTTCTATGTACGTGTTTATTGTCTATGCTTATATGCAGGTATGTGTCAGTCTCATTATGTACGCAGGAACATATACACTTGTACAAGTATCTGGCTAAGTGTGTGTGTGTGTGTGTGTATGTGTGTGTGTGCGTGTGTGTGTGTGTGTGTTTTAGTGTATGCATTTATTGTTAATGTACGAGTAAAATGCCGCTGCTTTATGTTGATTGTGGGCGTGTGGTCTATGACAATCAGTTATGTTTATATCTGATGTGTGCACGTGTGTATCTAGCTAAGTGTTTTGGGATATGCTTATGCGTGGCTATACATGTATACGTGTGTGAGTGCGTAACTGTCTGGTTAATTATGTATATATGCATATATATATATGTGTGTGTGTGTGTGTGTGTGTGTGTGTGTGTATGTGTGTGTGTGTGTGCGTGCGTGTGCGTTTGTGTATGTCTTCATATGTTTATGCACATATACATATAAACGCATATATTACTTGAATACAAATGTATATAAACACAAACACACACGCACGCGAGCACACACTAGCATAATCGCTTAGACACACACATGTTTGATTGTGTATGTGCTTGCATTGTGTATGTGTATGTCTGTGTGATTATGTTTGTGTGTGGTGGGATGGTGTGTGTGCGAAAGACAGGTGGTGATGCTACGAATTTGTTTCTGTCTGGCTGTTTTGGATCTATCAGTGTGGACACGTGTGTGTTTGTGTGACGGTGTGTTAACGCACTGTCCAACGCGTTGACACACGTATACCTGTTTGTTTGTGTGTGTTAATCTCTTTGTGTGTTTGTATGTATGTGTGTGTGTTTGTGTGTTAACGTGCAATTGAAAGTGAATTGGTTGTGCATTGTGTATCGCTGATTCTGTCTATAAACGTGTACGTTTTTCTGTATCTAGCAGTGTGTGCGGATCCGTGTCTACCTCTGTGTATTTATGGGTGCATGTATAGACCTGTGTTTGTGTCCGTATGTATTAATTTGTGTTGCGTGTTTGTGTGTGCAATGAGAAACTTATGAAAAGTATTCGCTGATTTTTACGTTTTGTTATTATCGCTTATCTCAAACAGGCCCTGTTCAAATAGACTTTTCTAATCAAAAGCACTCAACCGTGACTATCCCCACCTTCTCCATGCATAATAAACCCTTGACAACATTAATCAGTGTTTCCTAACTAATAAACGTCGTGATTTTAGAGAAATGTGATTGCTATTTCTAGCAAATCGAACGATCACTTAGAGGTTTTCTCGTTGACTCGACCTGTAAGCAGTAGTGTTATTGCAATGTCTGTGGTATGGTTGCTATATATGTCGATGTTGCTACAAGAGTGGTTGTGTTGTTATGCATGTTAGCGAATTTATATGAGTGTGACAGTATTGCTGCGAGAGAAGCAGTATTGTTATGCATGTCACTGTGCTACTAAGTGTATGATGGTGTTGCTATGAAGGAGAATATATTGTCATGTATGTCACCGAGTTGCTATGTGAGACGGCGTAACTGTTAGTATAACAGTGTCAACATGCGTGTAAATTTGTAGCCATCCATATCACTATGTGCTTTGAGGGTGGTGGGCTGATTTGCATGTCAGAGTTGCTGTTCATGTGGCTGTATGTTTGCTTATAGCAGTGTTACTACGTTCACTACTATGTTGCTATATATATATATATATATATATATATATATATATATATATATATATATATATATATATATATATATATATATATGTATGTATGTATGTATGTATGGCTCCTATATTGCTATGCATATACGGCTTTGTTTCTAAGTGTGTGGTTGTGTTGCTATGCATGTGGTTATGTTGATATTTTTGTCTTTGTTAACAATGTTGTATGTACATAATGAATAGGAAAGTGTTGCGACTATGTCGCTATATTTATAAGAGTCACTATAGACTTGTAGTTCAGTGTCAGAGTGTATATGAACATGACAATTTTACTTAGTATGTTACTGAATAGCGATACGTATTATACATCAATGTGTGTGTGTGTGTGTGTGTGTGTGTGTGTGTGTGTGTCTGTGTGTGTATGTGTATCAGGTTTCGATGCCTGTCTGTACAGAAATTTTCGTTGCTATGCATAACTGTGCTGTTATATGTGTTGTCTGTTGCTATGAAGAGCCGTGTTACTGCACATGTTTGTGTCCTGCTGTGAGACTATAAAGTGTTACGGAGGTGCATTTTGATGTCATTGTTGCCACATGTCACAAAGTGGAGTGGAATGAGCTTGGGGAGTTGGCTGCCAGAATCAGTTGTGCGCTGGGCATAAATAATGCTAAACGGTATATATTTAGCTTAGAATATCTCGTTTTTATATTTGGTTTGCAATAATCTTGATCTGAACACTTGTGTTGAAGCAAATTTTCTTCTATTATTGGCGCAATGATCCTCCCAAGATGTAACAAAATATATTTAGTTCTTTTCACGTTCTAAGTTCAAACCCCGTCTTGCTCGATCTTGTCGTTCACCCTTCCTGGATCAATGAAATAAATATCAAGGAAGTCGTGTGTGGCCGATTTAACTGACACTACCCATCACCCATGTTCCTTTACCCGAAATCGAAGCTAGATTGGCAGAATCGACAGAGCCTCGGATAAAATGTCTTGTGGTATTTGTTCCCACTGTGTACGCTCTGCACTCAAACGCCATTCTTCCTAGATCGATAAAATAAAGTACCATTGAAGTGCTTGTCCCAAAATGATCAACTGCTCCTGCTTCCTAAATTTATGGCCTTTTGCTTTTGTTGTAAATCATTATGAATAATAATATAATTGAAAAATTATTAGATGCAATTTACTTTCAAATTAAAAAATTAGAAAGTTATTGAATGAATGAATTAATTAATAGTAACACTTTTTCGTCCCCCATCGCGTTTTACTCATAAGTGCAATATTAAAAAAGAACAGCTGTGTGCACATTCATTCATCAAATTTTTAATTGCAAAAAAAAAAAGAAATAGGAGAAGATTGTCATGAGTTAGACGTCATCCTAAAGATCAAAATACGTATTTCAGACATTGATTTAGATTATTATTAATAATAATAATGGTTTCTAACACTGGTACATCATTATTATTACAAGTATAAGCAGAATTATATGATCAATATTGTTTAAACAGTAATATAACAGTAATTTAGTAGAAATATACCCCAGTACTAAAGTGCTTCTTATTTTCGCTAGGCTTGTCTCTTCTGTTTCCCTTCTTCTCTCAGCATTGCTCTCACCCAAAATGACTAAGGTGATAACTTGGCCTGTCCATATACTGTTTGACCATTTTGCTGGTTTTCAGAGGACGAAGTATGTGGCTTACCCATAACCATCTACTCTTAGGCATTTCCTCGTCTATATATGGTACTTCGTTATATCTCAGATCACTACATTTCTCACAAAATCCGTCATTTGATTTCCAAGCTCCTTTGTAATACTCTATTTTCAAAGTATCTAAAACAATTAACTATAGTTTGATTTATATGCCATGATTCTTCCATGTTTAAAAGCAACTTTTACTAGTGACGTATACAGTTTAAGTTTCATATGGAAATAAACTGAAAAATAAAGAATAAGAATAATTACATATATTAATGAGAATGTGTGAAAAAGTGTACTTCTGTTGAGTCGATTTTCACTATGCTTCCAATGTACAATAGCCCAATTTTCACTATGCTTCCAATGTACAATATGAACGTCTGAAGAACCATTCATTTTCTCACAGGAATCAATACAACTAATCACCCACAAATCGATATATAAAAATCTGAATCTTTTACGATACATATGATTCAATTCATTTCATCTGTGCATTATTGACAATTATATTCAATATCATGTTCTGGCAACAAGGGCCACGGGATTGTCCCTTATGTCTATACTGACAACCAACAACTAAACCTTCAGTGCTTTTAGCGGTTAACACTCTCTTGCAAGCACTGCTACAAGACTCTGTTGCAAGACTGTTGCACGCGTCTTCTCTTTGAAGAAAACATCTTCCCTTCCTCTTAAGGGCCCAAGAAAAAGGCTATGAGAGGTATCCTTCCTCTTCTACATTGCCATTAAATAAAATTACCTCTGTAAATTTTCTTTCAAATCTTTATGCGTTGTTAGATGTCGTAGATTAAAGTCTAAAAAAATTGTTTCCTCTCACCTCTGCAAACATATGAAGACATTGCAAGTGTCAGGCGTCAAAACCAGCATATTTCATCAATGTTCATAAAAACAATAGTAAAAATACTCATCAACTGGCCGACATCCAGTACAGATCGAAAACAGGCGTGAAGCGTCATTTTCATTAACTTTACCAAAAATCACCGACCTAATAGATATAAAAATGTTACCAAACTGCAGCCAATGGACGAAGCCTATATGTGATCGAATGACGCACTGGAATTAGCAACCAAATCTCCCCCAAACAAGCACTCTACTTGTTGTTGCTATTGTTTAACTTCAGATTAGTTCAATCGAGCAAAAATATGATCAAAAACGATGAAGCCACGTTATTAAATATTTTTTTTTCACTTTTTTTTAGAGTGGTAGATGAGACGGTCACGGTTAGAATACCTTTGATCGTAGGTTGGCTTGATTAAAATTCATCTCGAACTAAACAACAAGACCACTATATAGTTATAGACATTTATTACCTTGTAGATATTTAAACTGTAGAAATAAAATTATCATAAAATGACAAAATTACTTTTTTCTGAAATGTTGGCTTATTCTTACCTAAAAAATTAACAATTACCGAGAGGTTATATAAACCAGGAGGAATCTTCTTATTTCTGTTTTGTTGCATAAATTTATAGATTTCTATAACATTGTTTCATTATGCTAAAGGATGCAATTATGTCTTCAATTTCGTTTTTAAGTGAAGGTTGTTCAAAGAGTAACACACGAAGTTGGTTCATTAAGTTAAAATGTTCGATATATATATAAATATATATATA
>NC_068983.1:67504537-67508144 GCF_001194135.2 Octopus bimaculoides | reverse complement strand
TATACATACATACATACATACATACATACATACAACGGCCATATGTGTGTGTTTGTAACATAGACATAAGTACACAGACGTATATAAATGAAACAAACGGATCTACATCACACATATACACATACATATAAATGAGCATTGTTGCAAAGACGGAGACATGGATAGATGGATGGATATGTATACTGATGAATTTATTATATGGATGATCGATGTATGGATGGAGGATGTGCTCGTATGCGTACTTGTGTGTGGTATTGTATTTATATGTTAATCTGAGCCTACGTTTGTTTACGGGTCTATATAGAGAAGTCTATATTGGAATGTGAGTTCCAGTTAAAAATGCGTCTAATTAATATGCGTATATTCCAAAAATTAATTATCTGTGCCATACATTCAAAGCTATCTATTTGTAGCCATATTTGTATCTATACCAAGATCTCTAAATATAAATATAACGTTCGTGGGAGTACATATATATGTATGTATGTATGTATGTATGTATGTATGTATGTATGTATGTATGTATGTATGTGTGTGTGCGTGTGTGTGTGTATATATATAGGTATACATGTTTATAATTATGTACATATACTTTACATATCTGTATCAGTTATCTATGAATATAATTATAAACGTCTGTATAAATATACATGCATAAATACACATCAGCATCATTAATCACTATAATTATTTTCATCTATGTGTATCTATATATGTGCGTTTGTGTTTATATATGCAGATGTATATACATGTAGTGAGGTCTATGCGTATATATTTATACACATGTATATATACATGTACATGTGTGTGTGTGTGTGTGTTCCTTTCCTCATTTTAATTTAGAGTTAATTTTGATCGGCCATCTTTCTTGATAGCAAGGTTATGAGGGAAAGCGTCTTGTTTGTCTTTTTCACCATACTTTAAATTTTAAGAATGTCTTAAAGGTTTTTATGGCGTCAAATATCGTGGTCATTTGTAGCATATAAATGAAGGAGCTGCTTTCTTTCCTCAAGAGCCCATGTTCCGCCATACTTTGCCGCAGGCAGGTTGGTACATGCCCTGTTCCTCAGATAATAATAAGCATGAAAATAAAGGCGTACCTTTAGTACTGGATTTGCATAGTCCTTATCAAGTTACTATAAACGTTTTCTTTTACTTGCACTGGCCACATTGGTACCCAGAGAGCTGTTGATTCCACAACAGGGCATATTTTTTTTTGTAATCCCATACAACAATATATGGCCGGTTGTTTTAACTTTGTGGCTGTTTTAATTTTTAAGTTCCACCTATATATTCTTTTGAGATTTCGATCTCAATTCGTTTGTTGGTACTTACTTTTGTCTTACCTTGCTTCAAACTGTTCTAGCCACCGTATCATGCATTATAAGAAGATAATATTTAGAAAAATTTCTTTACCAGTTGACCGTAATGTGGTTGATGAGTTCAGTTGTTCCCTATGTTTTCTGCCTTTAATGCTGCAGGTACTTGGTGAATACCATGCCAAATTCCATGCCAAGCTTTTGATATGGTTTATTCTTTCCAAAAGCTTAGGTCTCTCGCGCTATGTACGTACATAGTTAAGTACATTTATATTCACGAAGCATATAAAGATACAAATATATATATTCTATGTACGTATATTTATGTACATATACACGTGTGTTCCTGCGTATACGAGTTCCTTTACATATAAAATTGTATATTCGTCCATACATGTGCGTATGCGCATGTATCTAGTTGTATGTATATATGTCCATATACTTGGATGTGCGCGTGTGAGCGCATATGTATATGTGCGTATATGTATACCTTTATGTATGTATATATGCGTCGAAGCATGAACACAAAACTAATGTTCGCCTAACTATTATCTTCCTTTCAACTTCTACTTCCTTTTCTTTCTCCTAAGAGTTACAACAGCGAAAGCTGATTACGTCATTTTCTCTAAACTAGAATAAATACTTTCCACGTTCATATTTGAATTTTTGTGTTTCAATAATTTTTCTCTGATTTTACTCATTCTCGAATTTGATGGATAACTAATGTATGTAATACTCTTCTAATGCTGGCCATTGTAGCAAAAGTATAATTCCGAAGTTGCCTACATCTTGATAATCGAGTGGTTCGGTAAAAGGGAACCGATAGAATTAATGGCAGGGTCTTAAAAAAATAAGTGCTATGTTCGAATTGTTCGACTAAACATTTCAAAGGCAATGCCCCAGCATAGCAGCAGCCAAATGACTGAAACAAGATATATATATATATATATATACATATAATTCTTTTTATGAATTCGATCTCGAACTATATATACAGGGTGCGTAAGATATTTGAGGACAAATTTAAGTTTATAAAAAAAAAAACAGATATATAATAACAGACAATAACTTTATTTATTAAAAAATGCTGTGAGGATAAAAATAAACCTTCTTTTCTATAATGTTATTCAATAAAGCCACCTCCAGCTTCAACAACTGCTTCTGTATGAGATCGAAATCATCTACATGCTCAAATAAAGTAGTCCTGATTCATTTTGGACATTACTCTGACTATCGCAGCTTTCAAAGGATCTTTGGTGTTATGGACATGTTCATTGACCCCCCCCTCTCTCTCTCTCTCTCTCTCTCTCTCAACACTCCACATGTTATAGTCCAATGTATTTAGATCTGGGGAATTAGAAGGCCAAATGTTAGGAGTTATGTGATCATAAAAATTTTCAGCCATCCATTCCGGTGTTACTAGAGCCACGTGTGATAGTACAGAGTCTTACTAAAACACATACGGCCTTCCATTGTATACACTATCTATCCAGGGATTAACAATTATTTCCAGGACATCAGTGTAGGCAGCAGAGTTAACTCTAAGGCCTTGCGGAAAGAAGTAAGGAGGCATCACATGTCCTTCATTGCTGACAACCCCTAAAACCATGACAGTTGCAGGAAATTTTGTATGCATAACACTTTTAACTTCAGAAGGGTCTGCACATAAACATCTGTCATTTCTTCAGTTAACTTTTTGATCTTAGTCGAAGCTTTTCTCGTTTGATGTAGTGATTTTCTTTTGCTTTTTCTGACAAATTGACCTTTCCTCATCATATAAATCATGTATCTGATGTCTTCGTGGACATCATTTCTAACTGTTCCTTCTGACACATGGAAATCTTTTGTAATTGACTTTATGGACTTTCTGGTATTGTAATCAAGGGTCTGTTGAATTTACTAGATAAATTCAGGTGTTCTGATGATTTCAGAGCGTTTAGAATGCTTTGATACTAGTGATACGTTTCCATCTTCAGTCTCTAGCTCCTTACAAACTTTTTAGATGAAAGATCTGGCAACTTTTAAACATCGAGATATTTCTAAATAAATATGCTCAGCCTTTATAACCACGATGATAGCATGCCTCTTCATTTCTTGAGTATGCTGAGGGTCTGGCATTATTATTTTCTGAAACAAAGATTATACAGACTTAACAAAAAATGCAGCAATGACCCAAAAAAGGGTTTTTATAGCTAAATATTTACATGCTACTATTTGTAGCTTTATATGTACATCAAGATAAAATTTCCACGTTCGAACATTTATACATTCTTTTGACGTAGAATATA
>NC_068983.1:67503364-67504262 GCF_001194135.2 Octopus bimaculoides | reverse complement strand
AGAGAGAGAGAGAGAGAGAGAGAGAGAGAGAGAGAGAGAGAGAGAAAGGGAGATAATGTAAAAATGTATATATGTAGGTATATATATTTAACTGTATACATATATATGTACATATATGTTTACATGCGCATACTAAACATACAGATATATATACATAAACGTATATATATATTAATATGTATATGTATAACTCTATGGTTTTTCTACAAGTCCACCTGTTACGTTATATTCTACAATACACACGTTGCCTTTTTTATTATACTTTCTCTCGACCTGTTACCATTTTTTAAAACATACCCGTTAGCTTTTCATTCTTATTTCATATAGACCTGCTTACACATTGATATATCTGTCTTTTTTTCCCTTTCGTCTCTCTTACTATTATTATTACTGTTATTTTTTCCCCTTTCAAAACTTGCTTGCAAATATCCAATTTTTCCCCCTATTACACCATTTCTTCCCCTCCCTTATTGTATCTTATTTTAATTTACTTTATTTTATGAAACCTTTTTGATGTCCTTACAAAAATTCCTTACACTGATGAAAATGACAATGCATAGATTTAGTTATAATTACTATGGTTATAATTTTTTCTTACATATTTGTATTGTCCTTTGAAACGCGTGTATGTATTGAATCCTATTTTGTATTAAATCTAATTTTGATTTAACATCTTTTTCTCCTCCATTTTTCTATAATTGGTTATGGTGTTTTTATACTTATAACGATATTTTTCAACTACTATTTTCATATTCTTATTACTTGCTCTGGCAGTTTTTTTATGAATATGATGAATCGTTATTAGAAATCATTCTTTCTCTTTTTTTGTACCTCTCAAAAAGTTTAAGTTGTTCTGTTTTGAACCTATTTTTCCCATATATATATATATATATATATA
>NC_068983.1:67501889-67502115 GCF_001194135.2 Octopus bimaculoides | reverse complement strand
ATATATATATACATATATATACATATATACATATATACATATATATATATATATATATATATATACATACAAACACACACAACACATAAATATACATACATACACATACATCACACATATACATATACACATACACATACATTTAAATACATATATAAAAAACACTTACACACACACACACACACACACACATATATATATATATACATATATATATATATATATA
>NC_068983.1:67498908-67501002 GCF_001194135.2 Octopus bimaculoides | reverse complement strand
GATAAACCATAAACTATCTTGTTTTTTAGAATTATAACTTACATTATTATCCATAAAAAACTTAAGTCCACCATTATCAGTCCTTGATATATTACCGTTGGATTTTGGTTTATGCTTAATCTTTCTAAACAAGTTAACATTATCAACATCATTATTATTATTAGTAGTAGTAGTCTTATAACTACGCTTACTCCTATTATTAACATCTCTTCTCTAGAAAGCCCAGCTTTATTGTGCATAAACCACAATGCTTTATTAAGAACAGAAGGATTAATAGAGGGATAGAAATTAGCTATATCAAATTGTATAAATTTGACATTATCCTTATCATTAATGCAATTAAACCAATCTATTACTTGCCTAGAATTGAACCAGAGTTGTAGTTTAAGTTTTCTAATTATTATAGGGATATACTTATCTAATATATTTTTACTCAGTATCCCTATATCCGATTTAGCCGGGCAAATAAGCCTTAATGCAGGATCAGTCCCAAAATTTTTCTTATGATCTTTCAAGATGAACCTCGGTTGTTTTGGCACTATAGGCTCAGTCCTATTCAAAAGGTTAAATTTCTTCATTAATTTTTTAGTTTCCATATTTGCATTTCTTAGTGTATTCATATTAGTTGTTTTATAGTTCTTCTCAATTTCATTTTTAAGAAGTTCAAAATAATACTGTTTCTTTAGTTTATACATATTACCAGTTTTATCTGATTTAACTAAAACGCTGTTTAAACTGCTAATCTCCTTGGTAATTTCACTTAGGTAATCCAAATGAGGGTTCTTTCTAATGTGCTTCTTCATTTTAATGTTCCTTACTACAGTCCATAAACAGAGAGAGAGAGCGAGAGAGAGAGAGAGAGAGAGAGAGAGAGAGAGAGAGAGAGAGAGAGAGATGGGGAGAGAGAAGAGCAAAGCTGACGTAGGTATGCACATACCTGCACGTATATATGCATATATTCATTTATTATTTGTTTTAGATATATATATATATATATATATGTATATCAAGTATATATATATGTGTGTGTGTGTGTATCAAGTATATATATACTCTTTTACTCCTTTACTCGTTTCAGCCATACGGACGCGGTCATGCTGGAGCACCACCATAGTCTTTCTGACTTCATCAGTCTAGGTGTTTCACATCACCACTCCTGTATCTGCCTTTGTCCCAGCTGTTGGTACATTTGGTGTATAAGGCAGTTTGATTCCGCTGCCCTCGTCTGTACCTCGTGTTGGGCTGTTGTTTTATCCGGTATTGTGGAGTGGACGATGTCTAGTTCCTTTTTGAAGACATCTACTTCCACCTTATGCAAATTTCTTAATTTTTGTGGCAGGGCATTGAAGAGCTGTGGGCTTTTGAACCCTAGACTATTGCAGTACCTGGTCCTGAATTTTGATAGCGTGGTTGGTATCTTTGGCGGCCAGTTCTGGCGTTTTTTTAACACTCAATGCCAAAGTTAGGTACTAGTCTTTCTAGAATTTTCCATATGTATATTATGACATATCTCTCACGCCTTCGCTCTAGGGAGTAAAACTGTAGTTTTCTCAGCCTTTCTCTGTAACTCATCCACTGCACTGTTTCAATCTTTTTAGTGTTGAACTGCTTCAAGCTCTGATGTTAGTTTGGCCATATGTGGTGACCATAACTGGGAGCAGTAGTCAAGGCGGATGAGAACAAAGGTTCTCCAAAGGCTCAACATAGTTTCTTGGTCACTTGTCTTGAGGGACCTCAGTATCCATCCTTCCAGTTGTATGCACTTTGCTGCCATCTTGCTCCTGTGCATATGAAATGGTGCGTCATTGCATATGCTGATCCCCAAGTCTTTCACTGCCTGTGACTCTAGGATTGTAGTGCCTTCGGGTCCTGTATATGTAGATTGTACTGTATTTGCGAGTTGATAGTTCCGGTGCTTGAAATTTTCTAGCATTAAACTGCATGTTGTTTATTTCGGCCCACTTGTATATTGAATTTAGGTGCCGCTGTAAGCTTGTGACATCATCTTGGTTTTTTATTGCCTGTGATAATTTTGTATCATCGGCATAGATAGTGACAGTAGCAGTCCGAGTGGCCGTAGGCATGTCTAAGAGG
>NC_068983.1:67495878-67498898 GCF_001194135.2 Octopus bimaculoides | reverse complement strand
TAGATAGTGACAGTAGCAGTCCGAGTGGCCGTAGGCATGTCTAAGAGGACTATTATGAACAGTAATGGCCTCAGAACAGTTCCCTGGGGGACACCACTTAGGGTTTGAGTTTTCTCAGAAAGGGCACCATTGGCTACAACTACCTGACTTGTGTTTTTAAGGAAGCCACTCTCCCAGTTTACCAGCAATGTCAGGATCTCGAAGCTTATGACTTATCATGCCGCGACCTACCTTATCAAGTGCCTTTGCGAAGTCAAGGTATATCACACTGACATCTGAAAGGTCAGGCAGCTATTTCAAAAGCCAGCCATAGTGCTGTAGGAGCTTGTGAGATAGCTTCTTCCTGGACGGAAGCTATGCTGTGTGTTGTTCAGTAGGTCATTTTCTTCTAGGAACATTATCAATTTCTTTCTGATGATTCGCTCTATGACTTTACTGATATGCGAAGTCAGAGAGATTGGCCTGTAGTTTTTGGCCTCTACTCTACTTCCACCTTTGTGGATAGGGCATATAATGCCTTCTTTCTGCTTTTTAGGAAGTATACCACTTGCAAGGAAACTTTGGAAAAGTATCTGAAGCGGTTTCGCTAAAGCCTACTTACATGACTTTAGGAGAATAGCCGAGAAGCCATCAGGACCAGTGGCGGAGCATGAGCTCATTTCATCTATGGCCGCTGTTACATCTGTTTCCTCCCTTTTTAAAGCTGCAATATCAAAGAATTCAGCCGAATTTTTGATCTGCATGTGTCCAAGGTGGAAAGGGAAGACACTTTTAAACTGTTCACTGAGTATTCCACTTATCCTTCTTGGGTCCGTCGTCAGTGAGCCATTCCCTTGGAACAATGGTCCTATTTTATATTGTATTGTGGCTGTTTCCTTTGCGAATTTATAGAAAGCTTTGGGACTTGTTTTTATGCTTTCCACAGCCCTTTTCTCTCGCTCTGCTCTTTCCCCTTCCGTGTTAAGATAGACTTCTCGTTATCCTTCAGTTGCCTATTCAGCCGCTTTGAGATCTTTGACCTGCGTCTCATGAGGATTTTTCTGTCCCTATGAATCTTGTTTGGTAGTGTGCTGGCCTTTCTTTCTGGGATATATTTAGTGCATATAGCTTGCACTGTTAACATAAACTGGCTGAGTTTCAAATCAATGTCTTGCATACACAGAATATTGGACCAGTTTCGTTGATGGATCTTTTTGCGGATCGATTCCCATTTTGCCTTATGGGAATTCAGGTTGGATAAGGCTTGAGTTCTCCTGATAGGGTAGATACAATAGTTCGCGCAGGACCACACATAGTTAGTTGTGATCTGAGAGTGCCGTTGATGTCACCTTCACATTATGGATAAGGTCCACATTATTTGTGAAGCACAGGTCCAATATGTTGTTACCCCTGGTTGGCCTGAGTATCACTTGCTCCATGAACAGTTTATATATCTATATATAAATGTATATCAAGTGTCATGAAAATTATAACTCCGATGTTTATAGGCTAATTACAAGACAATCATTCTCCCTCTCTGTATATGTATGTATGTATGTATGTATGTATGTATGTATGAGCCATTAGGGCCACAGGAAAAAAGAATTAGGAGGAAATAATTAAAATTGCTACAAATGGATATTATGTAAACAAAAGACTCTTCAATTGTTAGCTAGAAATAACAGCGGCAAAAATAATTATGAACAAAAATGGTAGGGTAATAAGTGTTATATATGTATTAGGTTCAAATGATAACAATTTACAATATGGCTGCATAAACTAATTCAATCATATTAAAGTATTTACGCCGCATATGTACATCTATGTGTTTGTTTGAAGCTCAAACACTATTTTGAAAGTTGTTCAGATTTATCGAGTGTGCTCAATCATATTTTTATGAGCATCAGACAATGGGTCGATACAATTTGAAGAATGTTTGGACACAATGTGAGTATAATTAATTCCTTGATGTTCAATTTCTCGGTTATTCTTCGACCTACACAAACACACACACATACATACACACACACACACACACACACACACACATACACACACACACACACACACACACACACACACACACATGGAGTTTAAAGTTCACAACACCTGTTTCAGCAACATATTATTGATGAATACTTAATTTATATCATGACTAAAATCTGCTATCTTCACGTGATTTTAAACAAAGTTAGGCAGGTACTAAACTTGGATTGAAATGCAGATATGCACGCGCATACTTTCAGAATTCTGCTTGCTAACAACAATTGAACATTACAAGCCTAGTACTCTACCTTTCCTGTCGTCCTACACGTTGAAATACCCAGATTCTAACGAATCTTGAGCTCGCGCGCTTGTGTGCGTATAAAACAATGCGTAAACAGGAGAAACTGGATTGAGGAAACGTTTTATTGTTTCATCTTCCCTTTACTAGCAGATACTTACCGAATCTATCTAGAGGAGTTTGTTTATATTTTTTGAATGTGATGAAGCATATATTCTGTGAAATATGATTGAATTTAGCGAACACTCTGCGCTCATACCTCAGGAGTTTTTATTTGCCAATGTTACTGAAATGTTGCAATGTTGCAGATGCTATATAATGAATATAACGTATTTATTATATCACAAGTAATTTTTATTTGCCTGTCGTGGTACTTAAATGAAAATTAGATGTAAGGGGACAATGTTTTTGCGAGTCCGGTTCGAATGACATGAGTGTTTTTGTTTCACTTTTGACACGTAATACTTAAATAGTGGAAGAGATATAATATTGCTGTGGGCTGGAAGTATGCAAGAAGTTAAAATTTTTTTTTGACTAAAACACAACCGGGACCCTAAGTAAGGTTTGTGTAAAATTTGAATGAAATTGGTTGTGTACTTCCGGAGTTTTAGGAATTCTCACAGACACACAGACATACATTCTCAATTTTATATATATATAGATAGATAATATTTCGTCAATTATCTACTGGTAAAATAAAGATGAAATTATTTTAGTACTATGTCACAAAGTGTGTTTGCTCTCTCCTGTTTTCACA
>NC_068983.1:67493633-67494766 GCF_001194135.2 Octopus bimaculoides | reverse complement strand
GGTAGAGTTGGAAATTCTTCTGCTAACAATGTTTACCAGATTCCCAACAACGAGATTTACGAGGTGAATTCCTTCGTAT
Source organism: Octopus bimaculoides (assembly GCF_001194135.2). NCBI lineage: Eukaryota > Metazoa > Mollusca > Cephalopoda > Octopoda > Octopodidae > Octopus > Octopus bimaculoides. The sequence continues at coordinate 67,494,687 of NC_068983.1, read as the reverse complement.
TTATAGAACACTTTTCAATCATATTCGCTTCTGGTATTTATCTGTGTTCACTTAAATAAATCCATATTTGTGCGCGCGCACGTATGTGTGCAATTGCTCTGTGCACGTGCTTCTGTGTCTGTCTGCATGACTATCTATCTATCTATCTATCTATCTATCTATCTATCTATCTATCTATCTATCTATCTATCTATCTATCTATCTATCTCTCACTATATATATCCCACTCCCTGTTTCTCTTTTCCCTTCTTTCCTTTGTGTAATCATAGATATGTTCACTTTCCGACTATGTGTACTAAGGTTTATGCGCAAGTGTGTGTGATATGCATGTATTATGTATGTAATGTACTAACAGAAAAGAACGCCCTCCAAGCAGATTTTAGCTAGCAAATGTGGAGGGCTGTTGGGATTTCACCCTAAAGTAAGATCGCAGAAAAAGGAAAATATAAGAGAGCATCAATAATTTTACATTTGCGTAAATTTTTCGAGTTAAAACTTTGCCCAATCGTCAACGTTGGTCCTGCTGAAATTTAGTTATTGTCCAATCTAAAACTTCACCCGATCATTTCGAGCCAAACTTCTTTCGACCTTTTCCCCATTTTTCCCTGTAATCCCTAGTCATTTATTCTAGCTTTTAACTTTTTCTCCCCAATATATCACATCTTGAAGTGTAGTTTCATTCCAGTAGTAAATATCCGTGTAGAAATCCGTGTAAAGTAATCCTTGTGGGGATAATCCGGAAATTTATGTTGGAGCGAAAGTTGATACAGCATATAGCATAGTTGATATAGTATATTCTTTTATTCTTTTACTTGTTTCAGTCATTTGACTGTGGCCATGCTGGAGCACCGCCTTTAGTCGAATCAAATCGACCCCAGGACTTATTCTTTGTAAGCCTAGTACTTATTCTATCGGTCTCTTTTTGCCGAACCGCTAAGTTACGGGGACCTAAGCACACCAGCATCGGTTGTCAAGCGATGTTGGGGGGACAAACACAGATACACAACATATACACACACATATATATATACATATATACGACGGGCTTCTTTCA
>NC_068983.1:67492475-67493222 GCF_001194135.2 Octopus bimaculoides | reverse complement strand
TATATATATATATATATATATATATATGAATTTGTCTATCTGCGTATACTTTAATACGTCTCAATATCAATTATGTTGTTTGAATAAGTTTAACAGTGATATACCGTCTTAGGGTCTGTGACGTATTAAATTCTTTAATAACTAGCAAATTAAGCAACAGGTCATTTTGCGATGTTTCTAGAGAAATGTGTGGAACTGAAATTGCTTAGCTGCAAGGCTTATGAATATACTTTCTCAGAATGTTGCAAACAAAGTAAAGAAAAATTTAGTTAAGACATTGTATACTTCTATGTTACACTGTGTACTTTACTATGAGATATTTCTTCTATTATTGAACTTCTTAGTTCTACTTGTAGGATCAATGTTATAGATAGAGATATTTTTCTTAAAACCGCTTCGATGAAAGGTTTCATTGTAGCATTTAGATGATTCATTGAATATTGGTTCATTTCTAGACAGATTTTACAATCATAAGAAAATATATAATGTGTATACAGGTGTCCATATATACATATTTATCTACCTTTGTCTTAATCTCTCTCTCTCTCTTCCTCTCTCACTCACTTTCTCTCCCGCTATATATACATACATCTGTGTGTGTGTGTGTGTGTATGTGTGTGTGTGTGTGTGTGTGTGTGTATGTGTGTGTGTGTGTGTGTGTGAATACGATCCTTAGATCCGAAGTGTAAGAAGTTTGTAAGCTTCAAGTAGTAGAAACACACACACACACACACCCATACATATATA
>NC_068983.1:67490608-67491538 GCF_001194135.2 Octopus bimaculoides | reverse complement strand
TATATATAGATATATAATATATATATATATACATAGGAAGGACAACAAAAGAAAGAAAGAGACCTCGATATTATGTAAATAGAGGAATTTATCTGTAAAAATATGTGACACTTATTCGGTAGGCATGATAGGACTCCAAATTTCGGATGCCGGGTCGGGGGCCCACGCTAACATCTCTTCAGTTATCTGGCCATGGAAAATTCTTGTAAAAAAACACTTTCATTTAACATTTATTATGTATGTGTAGGTTTGCGCGGGTGTGCAGTTTATGCGAGTATGCGTGTGTGTTAGAGTGTATGTGTGTGTTTGTGAGTGTGTGTGTGTGTATAATACATGTGTATGTTGGTGCTTCTCTTTATTTGCATAGTGCGTAATATAAGTATAAGTTTTATATATAATTTATAAAAATATATTTAACATATATTTAGTGTATATACAAAATGTGTATATGAAATATATAGCAGAAATATACACATGTGGTTCCGGGTTCAGTCCCACTGCGTAGCACTTGGGTAAGCGTCTTCTACTATAGCCTCGGGCCGACCAAAGCCTTGTGAGTGGATTTGGTACACAGAAATTGAAAGAAGTCCGTCGTATATATATATATATGTGTGTGTGTGTGTGTGTGTGCGTTTGTGTGTGTGTGTATTTGTGTGTGTGTTTGTCCCGCCAACATCACTTGACAAACAATGCTGGTGTGTTTACGTCCCCATAACTTAACGGTTCGGCAAAAGACACCGACAGAATAAGTATTAGGCTTACAAAGAATAAGTCCTGGGGTCGATTTGTTCGACTAAAGGCGGTGCTCCAGCATGGCCGCAGTCAAATGACTGGAACAAGTAAAAGAAAAAAAGAATAAAAGAACATACACACATATATACATGAAATCTATTTATAACATGTATATTATATATATATATATATATATAT
>NC_068983.1:67485199-67485938 GCF_001194135.2 Octopus bimaculoides | reverse complement strand
TATATACATATTATATACATATATATATATATATGCATAAATAGATATACTTGCATATACACATGTATGTATATATATATATATATATATATATATATATTTAAACACACGTACATACATACATGTATATATATATATATATTCATACATGTCTTGTTTTTTTTTGTGAATTCTCCCTATATATATGCACACATACATATATATATATATATATACATATATAAATATATATACATACATATATATAGATGCATATATACATTATGTGTGTGTGTGTGTGTGTATATACATATATATTTTAGTCATTAGACTGTGGCCATGCTGGGGTACCGCCTTGAAATGCTTAGTCGAACAAATTGACCCTAGTACGCAAGCACGCACATCACACACACGTACATATGTATATATATATATATACACATACATTCGAAACGCGGAGTAGATAAAACAGGGGACAACTGATGAAGGGAATGTTCATTATGCTGCCTGTCTCGTTTCTCTATTTGTTTCTTTCGTTGTCCGAAAAGGGGGTTTGTTTTGCATGTTTTTGTTTTTCATGTTCTCGTTTCTCATTTTGTTCAGGGTTTTTTTTGACGTCCTGCACCCATGTATGCATGTATATGTGTGTGGGTATGTACATATATGTATGTATATATGCATATATATATTATTTATATTTTATATATATATATATGTATGTGTGTGTGTGTGTGTGTGTGTGTGTGTGTGTGTTTGTGTA
>NC_068983.1:67472012-67484731 GCF_001194135.2 Octopus bimaculoides | reverse complement strand
GTGTGTGTGTGTGTGTGTGTGTGTGTGTGTGTGTGTGTGTGTGTGTGTGTGTGTGTGTGTGCGTGCGTGCGTGCGCGTGTGTGTGCGTGTGTGTGTGTGTGCGCGCGCTTGAAAATGGTTATATATGCTTGTATAACATAATGTGTTAACTTGAAAAGTTTGTCTTCGGAGATAACGAGCCTGTTGTTAGTTGAGACTTTTTACATCAAGCATCCCCGTTGATGCAACCTTCATTGGAAACATTGAAAAGATAACTTAGAAAGTACCTTTAGGTATAACAATACTAGTTTTACTCGTAGGGATACTAAGAAATGCATTACAGTTAGGGATAATATTGCCATAAACATACACATTCATTATATTTCGATATCACGGGAAAATAATACATCTATTACATTGAATGCTAAACATTTATTATTATGTCATTCCATTATTTAAATATGTCAATCTATTATTTAAATATGTCAATCTATTATTCAAATAAAGGTTTTCAAACTTTCTCTGAGTTCTCAATTTTCGCTTTCCTTGTCGCAACTCACATTCTTTAAATTGTAGCTGTTGTTCTGGTCGCTATTGATGTAGTTTAGTCCAAGGTCAACATTTTAACAGTGGCATTTTAGCTATTGACCATCTTGGCTTTTAAGAGAGATATCGACGACTACGCAGGCAGGTGCGATGCGTTAAGCGATATCGCTGCTATTTCCAGCAGGCCGAGCCATCACATAGCAACCCCCGCTTCCTTGGCGCGTAATCACCGATGTAGTTGTAGTTGCCGTTGTTATTGTTGTGAATGATATTGAGTTTGTTGTCGTGGCTTTTGCTGGTTGGCCTAAGGTTAGTCCTGACTGAAACCGGTCTGTAGTAAAAGACACGCCAGCCATGACCACCCCTAGCCATTATAGCTGCTGGTGTATCTATCATCGTCGTCGTTGTTATGTGTTTTTTTCTGTTGTCAATTATCAAATAGTTTTCGTTGTTGTTGCTCCTATTGTAATAGTTATTTTGTTGTAAATATTGTTGTATTATATCGTTATTGTGCTTATGAATATATTAGTAGTAGTAGTAGTAGTAGTAGTAGTAGTAGTAGTAGTAGCAGCAGCAGCAGCAGCAGTAGTAGTAGTAGTAGTAGTAGTAGTAGTAGTAGTAGTAGTAGTAGTAGTAGTTGTTGTTGTTTAGTTGCAGTCGTTACTATTGATGATGATAATGTTGCTGTTATTGTTATAGCTCTTACGAATGTAGTATTTGTTTTCAGGATAGCCTTGATATATGGCAGACATATAATCAAGACCTTCCAGTCGTGACCTTCCCGCCTTTCGTCAGACGTAGGATAATAAAGTTCATGATACACTATGTTCTTCCCTTTTTACCTTTTTACATTTCTATTGTGATTTTTATGGAGAGGTTTTTAGTTACTGTTTCTAACAGTTCGAGTGAACGCATAGGAAATCCCCCGTTGGCTGGTGTATTTGTGTTGTTGTTGTAATAGTTGTAGAAATAGTTGTTGCCGCAGTTCATCACTAGGTCAACAATGATCGAGTAAACGCAAGATCAAAGACATACCAGCCTTGATCATCCAGCCTTTTAGTGAGCATCTAATACGAGATTATCTATAGTTTCTCTTTTTTTTACCTATTCAAGTAAAGGCGAAAGAGATTTGGCTGGTATTTCTAGCACGTCTATTGACCACGTTTGGAATTCTCCGATCTCTTACAAATAATATTCGTTATGCTTAGTTATGACTTATTATTCGTAGTTAACATTGTTGTTGTTTTCGTTACTACTGTTGTTATGGTTATTGATGTTGTTGTTTATCATAATTATACGTGTGGTTTCATGTCACTTGTTACAGTTGTAAAGAGTTCGATCATTACCGCTGCTGTTATTGTAATTGTTATCATTGTTGTGCGGTCATTTGATATTATTCCTTGTTTATTACTGTCACCGTGCTTTTGTGCCACTTTCAACCACTTGTCGAAGTAATAATACCTTGTATTTCTAATCCCAACACTTATCGAAAAGAAAAAAAAAGTGCATAAATAAACATCACACAATCTCATTAATTTTCCTCTGTATAACATATAATTAATTAGCTGCTATTTAGGGTGGTGCATAAGCAGAAATGTTAGCGCATTGGGCAAAGATAAAGTCTGTGTGTTTTCTTTTTCTTGTTCTTGACGTTCTGATTTCAAATCACGCTGGGGGCAACTCATCTCTCCCGAGTCGATAAAATAAAGTACAGTCTAGGGCTGAAGTCGATATAAACGACTATTCTCCGAGTACCAAATTTCTAGCCTTGCACCTCATCTGATGCCCTTGTAGCAAATAAAAGAAATCATTATTATTAGTTGTTCTTGTTTAATACCAGGTCAGACCTCATCGAGCAAGGCTATTGTCATGAACATTCCACCTCTGACCATCCCGTCATGTTAGCGGTGTCTAGACATTAATTAATGCGTCCTTTCTATTAATTTAAGACGGTAGAGTGCGACTTGAATAAGACGTGACTGCTATTTCTAGCGCATCGAGAAGCCACTTACAGTTTTCCTTATCGTGGTGTTGGTGGTGATTGTGATGACGTTAATGTTGATGGTTGTAGGAATACCGGTATTGAGGGTGATAGGTGTGGGGATGGTGGTGGTGGTGGTGGCGGTGGCGGCGGTAGTAATGGTTGTGGTTCTATTATAATTGTTACGATTGTTGACGAAAGGAGTGGCAAGGATGGTGTTGGTGTTGTTACTGGTGACGATGATGATGGTGGTTGTAGTGGTAGTGCTAGTGGTGAATATGATGCAGGTAGAGGTGATGGTAACGACAGAGGGAGATGACAATGAAATTGGCGGGTTGATATTGATGACGATAACTATGCTAGTAGTTATAGTAGACGGTAGTGGGGTATGATAATGATGATGATGATGATGATGTGACTTTTTGTTGTTGACGGCGGTGGTAGCGGTAGTAATGTTGTTGTTGTTACAGTGACTGCCATAATGCAGTAGTAATGGGATAAAGTAGTAACGGCGAGAAGTGCACTGGGTTTCGATTCCCAGTTGAAACAGTTATAAGTACTTAATAGCATTTGGGAAACTTATTCCCTCTCCTTACCCCACTCTTCCTAAACCCCTTATCATTGCTATCATGATTTTATTATTGTTATGGTGAATTGACAGGATCGTTAGAATGCCGAACAAAATGTCTTGTGCTATTTGTTCCGGCTCCTAAGGTCCTGAATTCAAGAACCGCCAAGGTCAACTTTACCTTCCAAGCTTCCAGGGTCGATGTAATCGACTGTTCCTTTCACCCATATTTGTGACCCCTATGTGTAGCTTAAAAACAATTGTAGTTATCATTGATCAGATCGGTGAGAAGTATCTGAATCGGTAGAGCGTCGGATAAATTGCTTTCTGGTAATTTAACTTTATTAAAATGCCTTGTCTTATCTGAAACACGTTCTGAGTTCAAATTCCACCGAGGTTAATTTGCTTTTACCCTTCCGGGGACGTCGATAAAATAAGTACACGGTTCGATATAATTAATTCATGCTGGCGTCTGTCAGGGTTTCTTCCAGTAAGAGTCTACGGCTAAGACACTCGAACGAATCTTCTTCGAAATGCTGTTTATGCTTCAAGGGTCTTTGATAGTAAAAACCACCCCCTCCACCCCTCCTTAATCTTTGACTTAGTGCCTATGCTACAACTCATTATTGCAGCTGAAATTGTTTGTTTTCATTGTTGTTGTTGGTTATGAAGACGTTGTTGCTACGCTCGCTATTATTGTAAGTGCTGTTAATTGTTTCTACAACTGTAGTAGCTATTTGTAGCTGATGTAGGAACTGTTGTTGTTAATATTGTTTACGTTGCCGTTGTTGCTACAGTAGTAACTGTGTTGTTGTCATTGTTACTACCGTGTACGTTGTTATATAGTAACTGTTCGTATCATTGTCATTGTTGTTTTTGTTGCTGTTGTATGTTGCTACTGTAACGCAACAACTGCTGTTGTTGTTGTTGTTATTGTAGTTGTTGTTACCTTTGTTGTAGTAGTTGTTCTTGTTGTCACCGTGTTCATGTTGCGACAGTAGTAGCTATTACGCTTGTCGCTAACTGTTTATGTTGCTACTGTAGCAGCCAATGTTTTTGTTGCTACCGTTTACTTTGCTTTAGTTGTAGTAGGAGTTGTTCTTGTTACTATTATTGTTGCTATTATAGCTGTTGTTACTTGTTTTACTGTTGTTACTACCGCTCGTATTGCTACTGTTGTTGTTGCAACCGTTAATGTTGCAACCGTTCATGTTGCAACCGCAGTAGCTTTTCTTGTCTTTACTATTGTTTATCTAACTGCTGTAATTGACACAACTATTCATATAGCTGTTATTGTTGATACTGTAGTAGGTTTTGTAATTACCGTTTTTGCTGCTGTTTATTTTACTATTTTAGTTCTTACAATCGTCCATGTTACTACTACTACTGCTGTTGTCGCTACTATGACAGCTATTGTTGTTGCTACTGTTATTGTTACAGAATTCATGCCCGCTGTTATGGTTGCGATTGTAGTAGGTTTTGCTATTATCTTTTTTGTTGTTACTATTGTGGCTGCAATTTTTGTTACTGTTATCAACGCTGTTGTTGCTACTGCTTATAATTGCTGCTGTTGCTGTTGCTGTTCTTGTTCCTACTGTAGTAGCTGGTGTAGTTGTTATTGTTGCTAGCGTTCATATAGCCACTCTGTCGTTGCCACTGCAGTTGTTGTTGTTGGTGGTAGTTGCGTGTGTGTGTGTGTGTGTGTGTGTGTGTGTGTGTGTGTGTGTGTGTGTGTGTGTGTGTGTGTGTGTGTGTGTGTGTGTGTGTGTGTGTTAGTGCAATTACTATTGTGATGGTTATTGCTGTGATGGCGACTGTTGTTATTATTGTGACTTGAAACATCTTTTGTTGTGACTGATGTTGAGACAAAGCGGGAGTCTTTATATGGTTGCACGATCAGCTAGAAACAACAACAAGATCTCACCTAAGCCAAACCTTACAATCTTAAAAAAAAAGGACACGTTGAACAATTAATCTTAGATACACAATGCGACGAGATGGTCGTGATTAGAATGCCTTTGACCATAAGTCTATTTTGATGAAGGCTGACTTGGGGGGCTAAGCAACTTCTAATCGTGACAGCTATTGTTGAAACTTACTGTTGTGACTGCTGTCGTTGTTATGACTAGTACTATTGTTGTTGCTGTTGTCACTGATGTTGTTGCCAGTGTTACTCGTGGGTGTTGCATTGTTGTCTGGTGTTGTTGGAGTTACGGATATTTCTATTACAGTTGTTTTTATTTTGTAGAAATTGTTGTTCTTACAGTAAAGCCTTGCATTGTCAGAATCTTTAAGGCATCACAAAATATTATTTTCCGGTATTTCTTTCCGCTTCTCAAATCCAGAGTTCAAATCCTCCTGCTGATGTTAAACTTTGTATTTCATCCTTTTGGGGGTGAATAAATAAGTAGAAATTAATAAAAAGTAAAGTCGGTACTGGGGCCGTTGGCATCGCATAACCCCCTCCCATCAAAAATTGCCGGCCTTGTGCTTAGTGTTTAGTCCCAAATCATCCCTAATCGAACATACCTATGATCAAGGACATTCTATTTGTGGCTATCCCGTCTGACGACATTATTCACTGTGTCCTTCTTTTTTCAAAGCAGTAAGGTGTAATTTTGAGAGAGTCTAATTTTTATTTCAAGCATGTAAGGTAACTACACAGAGGTGTCACTCGTTGAGCGTGGCCGATTTGTTTGTTGCTGTTAGTGTTTTTGTTACAGTAATTGTTTTTGTTGTTGTTGTTGTTATGGTTATAGCGGCTATGCTGTTGTTGTTGTTGTTACTGTTTCTGTTGCCACTGCTGCTATTGTAATTAACTGTGCATCATTTGATATAGCAACATCCCAAATATGCATATTTTCAAAGGCAACAAAACCAACAAGAAAATCTACGTGGTAGCTTAGTCTGCTAGATATAGCAGTCAAATCTCCCAAAAATTACACTACAGTAATAAATAAGAGACTAAAAGATATTTTCAGCAATATAGACCTAAATACTTTTGAAAAGACGGGATGACCATGATAGAAATGCTTACGATTATAGATTTTTTCAATAAAGGTTAAATTAAGGCTAAAGAACAACGACCTCCACCTTATATGTATTTCCACTCACCCTAACCAACACTTCCCAATTCCTCTTCTCACTCGGTCCATTCTTACTGTATGGAAGCAAGAATACATTGTTGCTGTAGTCGACTTTGTTTAACCCCAGGTCAATCCCGATTGCGCAAACTTATGATTAAAAGCAGGCCAACCATTACCATCGTGTTTTCTTTTACTGTGTGCTGGGAATCCAAGGTCGTATTACTTAACTTGTGCTTGTTAAAGATGGTAAGGTGTGAATTGAGGAACATTTAGCTGCCAATACGAGGCCTTCTTACTGACTCTAGAAGGACGCTGTCGAGGGTGGTAGTCGAGAGGAAATCTTTTCTAGAACGGTGGTGTATCAAGTGGAATCGATGTGAATATTAGGGCCTTGTTGAAGCATGTAGGAAGGAGAAATAGTTCGATTGGGAAATGATCCTTTATGTAAGGTTTAGGGTTAATGCCTGATTTAGGTCTAAACTAAGCAAGCTACAGCTTAGATCCTCACAGTCTGCATGGCTTTATTAAAAAAGGCATTTGTTTTTAATTTTTGTGAGACTTTCTGGTGAATGTTTTTTTTACACACAAACAAACAAAAACTCACCAAGTTTCTCTCAGGCACTGTTGGTTTGAGGAAAAAGTCGGATGTGATTGATGAGAAAGACAGGTGTAACAGATATGCTTAAGACTGTTAGTCTACAGCGTTCAATATACTCCAGTAGAAGTGGTAGAGAAGTAGACAGTACATTCATGTTGAAAATGAAGATTTCGATAATTGCAAAAGATTTTTTCCCTTCCCTGTTGTGTTTGATTCTGATCGAAGATATAGCAGTGACCAAGGCATGAGTGACATTCTACATATGAAAGCAGCACTCCCAAAACATAGTCAGTCGTAGATGTTGCAGCACATGGTGAAAAATGCAGGTTTAAAAAAAAATTTATAAGTAGTTACAGGTAACAGGGATGGGGTGATGTCTACGTGGTTTCTAGGCCTGGTGGAGATAATAGCTAAATCTCCCACGAATCTTATAAATGAAAGACAAACTGAAACAATAAATGACTTAAAAGACATGATGGTCATAGCTGGAACGCCTTTGTTCATATGTATTTGCTTAATTAAGTGTACACAACTATAATATTCCAGTATCCTAAATCTATTTAAAAGCTTTAGTATTGTTAAATGCATTAAATTTATTTAGTTTTATGCTGTACAAACGTATAACTGTCTAAATGTCTTGTCAATTCTGCCCTTCCTCCTTCCAAGGCCAGTGAAATAAGCAGCGCAGTCTGAAGAGGCTCTCAGATATAATATTTACCAAGAAGCTTGTTAATACAGAAACCATAATTCTATACTAAAAGAGGTAGTATAGTCGTGTGTATGTGTGTGTATCTGTGCGTGTGAATGCGTGTGAAAGTCGGTTGTAAAATGCATATATCAATGAAAGCAGCATTCATTGATAATATTGTAACAATGTTATGTATATTACGAGGAGGTCCGATTTGGGTATCCATACCAGTGAAAAGTTGAAATCAAGTACTGAATTCGATTAAATCTTGCACTCTTGTGTCTGTGTTAATAAATGTTTGAGATTTTGGCACAAGAGCCGGAACAAATGTCGCTAAGCACTGTGTCCGACGCTCTAGCGATTATGTCACCTCGCCGCCCTATAATTGTTTCAGATTTTGGCACAAGACCAGTACTCGGCTAATACTTATTTTATCAACCCCGAAGGGATGAAAGGCAAAATCGACCTCAACGGATTTTGAACTCAAAACGAAAAGAGGTGGGAGAAATGCTGCGAAGTATTTTGTCGGGTGTAATAACGATTCTGCCAGCGCGCTGCCTTTATCTATATTAATAATAACTGTCAAATTTTTGCAGAAGGTCAGCAATTTAAACAGAAGTGGGATAGACCCCAGTATTTGACTGGTATTTTATGGAAAGCGAAGTCGACCTTGGCGGAATTTGAACTCAGAACGTATAAAGCAGGGAGAAATGCCATTAACCATTTTGCGCGATGCGCTAACAATTCCGCCAACGCGCTGCTTATGTCTACGTTGATAATAATGTTAATACTGATAATTTTTCACAACACTGTTTTGCTTCTGGATTTGTTTGTATTGGGCCTTATTTCTAGCAATAATAGCTAATAACACTTCTTCACAATTTTTTTAAAATAGAAATAGAATAAAAAAAAAACCAAACATTTTTTATTCAATGTTTGGAACTCATACAAAGTATTGTTGCTTAGCGCCAGGTCAGTCTAGCTGACCTGGCGCTATTTCTTCTTACTATCTCTTCTTTGGCGGGAAATATTGTGTATTCAATACTAGACTAAACTACACTATCCAATATCTTCTTCCACTTTTAAGACGGCAAAGTGCAATTTGAATGTGGTTTGACTGCCATTCTTAGTAGATCGAGTCCCCCCCCCCATAAGGGTAATTGAAGAGGCTGAGATATCATGAAGTTTCTGGTTTGACAGTACTTAAGGATGTTATTCAGTTTCGAATTCACTCTAGATTAGTGGTAATAGTTCTCGCGTTCAGAAGTAGAAGATAGTGAAACGCTTGGCAGCTTTTCAGTATTTCCACGACTTACATCGGTACACCACTTCCTTCTTTAGTACCTAACGAGTTTTGTTACCACAGGACAGTTGAGAGCTAATTAAAAGTATTGATTATGGACTTAACGCAGCATTAGTCGTAGGATTCGAACTATTGACTCCCTCGACGGATAGTTCGGAGACTTCGCGGGTTCGGCTAAGTCGATACTTAATTTTGAGTGGTTAGCCACTGAAAAGTTGATAACCAAGGAAAATGACAAAGGACATGTGCAGCATCAGTCCTAGGCTACGAACTGCCGACTTTTACGGCTGATAGTTCAGGTCCGGACGATTCAATATCGACTCATATTCGATACGTAATTATGCAGTAATTGAGCGGAATTTAACTAGGATGGGGTGGAAGAGATTTGTTAATGGCGTTAGTGAAATCGTAGGTACGACAAGTAATGAAGATGGTGACCTCAACAGTAGAACTACTACTACTACTACTACTACTATCAGAGACAGAGAGGCTAAAACTAAGTTGGTTAGAAAGGTAGGACGATTGCCTGCAGGTGGAGAAAATCCTTTGGCAAAAGAATCAGAACTGACAGCGGCCGTTAGATAAGAAAAGGGAATGATTTGCTTGTTATCTTAATGAAAGCAACTTTTTGCTTTCCCCTTCAGTGATTAATAAAAAGCTTGTAGATTAAAAACATAATCGGTAAATGGTCATTTCCATCTTTTGAAAGTGATAATTTCCCTATTTGTTTATTTTCTTTCAATAACGAATAACACTGGTGAGCTGCTAGAATCGTTGGCATGCCGGTCAAAAACCTTTAGCGGCATTTGTTCCGGCTTTACGTTCTGAGTTTAAATACCGCCGAACTCAACTATTCCTTTCACCTTTTCGAAGTTGATAAAATAAAGTATCAGACAAGTAATGGGAGGGGGGGGGATGTAATCTACTTGCCTTCCTTCATCAAAAATTGCTGGCATTGTGTCAAAATCTGCAAATTATTATTATTGCAATGGTTAATTGGCTGAATCATTAGAGCGTGGGTTAAAATGCTTTCGGGCATTTCTTCCCGCTCTTTATGTTCTGAGTTCATATTTCACCGAGGTCAACGTTGCTTTTCATTCTTTCAAGTTCGATAAAATAATGTACCTGTCAAGTACTGGGATCGATGTAATCGATTTACCCCTCCCTTTAATAATAGCTCGCCTTGTGCTAAAATAAAGAAGAGTTATTATTTATGTGGTTCCAGCTCTTTACGCCCTGAGTTCAAACACCACTGAAGCCAGCTTGCCTTTCATGAGTCAATAAAATAAAGTACCTGTCAGGTATTGAGGTCGATAGCATCGACGAACCCCTCTCTTTCAAAAATTGATAGTCTTTCCCCTAAATCAGAGGCTATTATTACTTTTGGTTTTTAACATGCGCCGTTAAGGCCTCTAGTGAAATCCGTTGTGGTTTCTCACTGTCCTCCTGGCACTTGTCAAAAAGATAAGGGGGAGGGGAACAAATTGAAAAGGATTGTGTCCGTTTCAATGGGAGAAGGAGTGTTTCGAGCAAGGCAGGTTTGTTGCCAGGGATAATCTGCACATATCTGGCAAAGGTCCAAGTAATTGATAGATTGGAACGATCTGCTCCTCAATATGGGGCAGATAAAATTTCGGGATATACTTAGCTGTAGTAGTGGAGGTGGGAATGGTGGTAGTGGTTGAGTAACTAATGAGTCAGTGGTCGAATAATGATAGGGTGGAGGAGAGAAGAAATTGTTTAAATGTGGGGGTATCAAATACAGTGTGTGTGTGTCTGGGAGAGAGAGAGAGAGAGAGAGAGAGAGAGAGAGAGAGAGAGAGAGACAAGGACAGAGGCAAAGAGACAGACAGACAGAAACAGAGGCAGAGAGCTTAGCTTGATGATGGAATTGGTGGTTGATAGTAGCCTTGAATTTAGGTACCTTGTGGGTAGAATAGTCCAAGCGACGTAGACCTCTTCCTATAACACTACTGTCTCTTTCACTCTTTTTCTTTTTCTTCTTAATATTGTCTCACTCTCTTTCTTTCAGTTTATCTTTGCTGTCGTATTTTATTTCATACAGTCACTATTATTGCTTGACATTCAGTTTCTTTTATCACACCAATTATCTCTCTCCCGAGATTATATACATACATTAATTCTTCGAAACGCCGGGGTTTTAATGGTGGCAGCTGATGAAGGGGATGTTTCTATGTGGCCTGCTTGTTTGTTGCACCTTGTTTACCATTTTGTCCATGTTCTTTTGCCACGTCATGTACCCAGTTATGTATCTATATGTACATGTGGATGAAGGTATATACATACATGTACATATATATGCATATACTCATATATTGTATATATATATATATATATATATATATATATATATATATATATAGCTCTTCGAAACGCCGGTGTTAAAACAGGGGTAGCTGATGAAGTAGAATGTTCTCTATGTGGCTTGTGTGTTTTCTCGTCTACGTTTTGTTTGCAATGTCCTGTACCCAGATATGCACCTATACATACAGGTGGATGTCGGTATGCACATACCTGTACGTATATATGCATATACTCATTTACTATTTGTTTATATATATCGTTCTCTATTTCACACCCACACTATTTAACAAAAATTTTTTTAAACCTTCCTCAATATGTACAAATACTTTGTCTGGTATGCACAGTCGAGACAAACAGGTCCTAAACAACAATTTTTTTGTGATAAAGGAGCAGATAATGTCTGCTTAAGCCACTACCTGTTCACTACACAAACATACTCGAACATGTGTACACGCACACGCTCTCTCTCTCTCTCTCTCTCTCGCACACACACACACACACATATATATATATATATATTTAGGCAAATACATAATATGCATGCATACACACACAGACACATGCACATAAATACATGCGCGCGCACACACCTGCTACCGCTGCATAAACATTCGCACATCACTGATTTGCTCACTGACTCGTCATCTTCGTCCCACTTTCACACACACACACACAATAAATGCACGCGCTCGCGCGCAGGAACGCGAAATATTGGCTGATAAAGTGACACATTCGTGCGTGAAAGCATTTAAACGCTCCCACGCGTGTGTCAATGCCCGTGCGCGCACGCTTGCTTCGTTTCTTAGGCTCACTTCAGCTCTCTCGTCGCCAACAAATTCTGTGTGTGTGTGTGTGTGTGGGGGTATTTATTTATCTGTTTTTTTTTTTTAATCAAGCAACCTATCTATTTACCTCTATTTCCATTTGTGTTTACATATCAATATTTTACCTATTTCCTTTTGCTTGAGTTTTTCTCTTTTTTTATAGTCTGTCTCACTCATTTTCGATTTTTTCCATCTACCCACAGTCCCCTTCACTCTCTCACTGATATATCATATGAGAGAGAGAAGGAGAGAGAGTGAAAGAGTGAAAGAGTGTGTGTGTGTGTGTGCGTGTGTGTATGTATTTGTGTGTTTGTGTTTCATACACCGACATACGCACCTACACGCACCGACAAAACAAGGATGGAGAAGAGACGGAGAAGAGATGAATGCATTTCCAGACAACGGTGTACATGTGTTTGTGTAAATTATTTCATTTATTGAAATAATTTAGTGTATATACGTATAATTATTGATGTTTAGTCCCAGTGGTCTGCTCAACCCCTATCGAAGATGCCTGTTTTTTTCTTACGTACACGAAACCTAGGATCACATCCGGGATTGGGGTGTCTCCCTTTTTCACTCTCCTGTCTTAGAAAGAACTTTTCCCCCACCACCTCCTCTTCCGGTCTTTTCACAATGTAACCTCGTGGGCATCAGTACCATTTTCCTCTTTCTCCGTTCTTCCATTCTCCGAACTTTCCATCTTTCCGACGAAGGGCTACGCCCGAAACGTCATACACTCTCTCTTTCCTTTCCTGAGCGTCCAATAACACTATCCGTATCACGTCCTCACTTTGTTGTTCTTTTGTTATTGTTTTTTT
>NC_068983.1:67463186-67470557 GCF_001194135.2 Octopus bimaculoides | reverse complement strand
ATATATACATATATATATATATAAATATATATATATATATTGAAATGAGAAGTATTTTGTTTATACGCTCTGGCATCAACAGACATGTGCTGTCTGCTTCACTCAGACTTAGGTAGAACTCTTTGGTTACGTCTGTCTGCCTCCTTCCTTCTAATCTATATCTGCGTGCGAGCTTACATCTTTTCTATCTTGTGCATGGATTTACGCTAGATGTAAACACTTCTGCGTGTAAATAATACTTGCATCTATGAATGATGAATGTGAGTGTGTGCGTGTGTGTGTGTGTGCGTGTGTGTGTTCGCATGTAAACTTTATATATATATATGTATGTATAAAATCAATGTTTGTGTATATGTGCGTCTTCGTCTGTATCTGTGTGTATGCGCCAACACAGAGCAACCTACATTGCATTCCTATGTAAACAAACCTTGTGTGAACATTTGGCATTTGACCCTAGCTTTCACATCTTTCACCGTGTGTGTGTGTGTGTGTGTGCGCGTGTGTGTTCGTGCGTGCTTGCGTGCGTGAGAGTGAAATTGGAAAGTGCGGTTATGTAATCGCGCGCACATGTGTGTGTGTGTGAGAGAGAGAGAGAGAGAGAGAGAGAGAGAGAGAGAGAGAGAGAGAGAGAGAGAGAGAGAGAGAGAGAGAGAATCAGACACAGAGAGAGAATGGGAAAGAGTGAAGGAGTATTGTAAGTGTAAAGCCGTGAATGTGGGAGACCAAGTGCTCGCCCAATTAAGCAGAACATCCTTCCTCTCTCGGCCTCTGACATATTCGCATTCGAAACTGAGAAATTAATCAGAGTATACGCTGGAGGTATATAGGAAGGGGTAGGATTACAACATATTAATAAGCATGGTGTAGTGGTGGTGGTGGTTGCAAAAGTATTAGTATTTGATGTAGACATTTGGTTTTGGTTTGAACACGATCTTTCAAATTATATAACATAACAATAGTTTTTGATTTAGGCAATTAGCACAGTAGTTTTATAGGGAAGAGAATTAGTCGATCAGATCGTCCACCGGCAGGATTTGAATTTAGTATCTAATAAGCAGAACGATTGTCGCAAGGTAATTTTTTCCGATTCCAACGATTCTGTCAGCTCTACGCCTTTAAGAAGTGTGATAAATGATTCCTCGTATTGAACGTGTTTAATCTTTGACTGAATAGATTTTATGATCAAAGTTACCTTCAAAACACATTCCGTCGCCCCTCTCCAACTTTTTTATATCTAGTATTGCATTATTTGCTGTGGTCTTCCATCTTGAAGACGGTTGGATGTGATTTAGGGAAATTTGTTGGTTAGTGCTAGCAGGTCAAGTTATCCTATAGATGCTCCTTCGTTATTTATACAAAAAAAATGTAAATTTATCAGTTCATTCAGTTGACTCAACCATCCGCAGTTTGTGATACTTATTTTAATAACCTTGATGGGATTTGAACTCTGACCGTAAACGAATTTAATTAAGGCGGTGACTTGGCCGAGTTGTTAGAGCGTTGGATAGGATGTTTTGCAGTATTTGTTTTGACACTTTGAGTTCAAACTCTGTCAAAGCCAACTTTGTTTTTAATTTTTTGAAATCATTCAAAACATACTAATCCAAAGCGACTGTAAGAAGGTCGGACTGGGTGTCTTGAGGTGTTTGTTCCGGCTCTTTGCATTCTGAGTTCAAATCTCATCGTAGCCTATTTGGGTGATAGACTTAATCCGTTGCCAAATTTAACACCACCACCTGCTACGTTGGATGCCTTTAGCGGAGTTGAGTCTCTTGCAAGCATTTGGGCCAAGTTTCTCTTTTGAGGATACTTTCCTTCCGCCCACTGGTAACAGGGGGTCTGTGAATGGTCATGGGCACTTCCAATCAGTTATTGTCGATCTCCAGCCCTCCCGTTATTGACCTATTTTTGATAGTTGTAGGTTTTCTTTTTCACTCTGGTCGATTACATTATTATTAATAAAAGATTCCTTATTGTGATTTGTCAAGGAGAACCTGTTTAATTTAATGAACTACGATCAGTAATGTAGGTTTTATCGATTTTTATCATCCCGTGGAAGGAAAACTCTGTTTTGGACGAGATTTAAAGAAAGAACATGGTTAGGACGAAATTTACTCTTCTACGGTGCTTTGGTTTTTAGTTGCCCGATCCAGGTAAGGAACAACGACCATTACCAGAGCCAACACTGGTTCTTTACTGAGTCAGTATTGGGACGTAATCACAGTGAGCACCGTCTGTCTGTCTGTCTATCTGTCTGTCTGTCTGTCTCTCTCTCTCTCTCTCTCTCACACACACACACGTACTCACACATGCAAATGTTACCTTTCTGTATTAACACTGGTTGCTGTGTGAATAAATATTATTTACTGTAAGAAACACTAATCTGGTTTCGACGTAGTAAACACTTGTGCTTAAAATAATAGCAAACACTAGTTTTTGATGTGGTAAACATAGTTGCTTATATTTTTATTGTCGTCGTTTACCTTCCCCACGTCCTACTCATGTCAGCTCTGCTCGAGCAAACATTTCACTCATCTTATTTTCCAGAGAGTATATGTACGACTGCATTATTCAATTTGTTCTTCCGCCTTTGAGATGGTAATGTGTGCTTCGAAGAAAATTTGGCTGATATTTCTAGCATTTGAGTCGCACCATAGAAGTTTCTATCGTTGGTTCCCTAATTCGTTGGTTCCCTAATAATAAATACTGCTGGATTCTGCCTTTCATTGTCATGGTAATTATATAACAGTTGCAGTAAAGACTGACTGTCGTAGTAAATACAAGATTGAAAAATGAAGTTCATTGATAACAGTAATCGCCATGTTTAATTAAAGTGATTGAGTTGTTTCCCTTAGCTCAATTTTATGTAAACAAAATAAACACAGGTTGCTATAGCTGAGTTGTCTTGGTTGTATTACTGAATCATAAGTTTCTTGTGTTGCTGTGTTGAAGTGTGTCGCGTCACTGTTTTTAATATTTTCAATGTACTGTGTAGTCATGGATTGTATTGTCCGGTTATGCATTGTGTTCCCAGGTTGTCATGTACTGTGGTGTTGACGTGTTCTCTTGCTGTATGTATTGTTCTGCAACGTAGTTACTTGTGTTGCTGCGTGTTGTGTTGTGTTGCTGTGTGTTGTGTTGTGATGTTATATGTTGTATTAGTGTGTTGTGCTGCTACGTTATGTGTTGTGTTGAAGTGTGTTGTTTTACCGTGTTATGTTGCTGTGTTGACAGTTGTTTTGTTTTATCAACTAAGTAGATGTAGATATATAACGAAAGACATTCCAGCCATGACCGACACATTTCCTATACTGTTACCTGAACTACATAATCCAGTCTGTCAAGACAGTAAAGCGGATTTGAGGGAGATTTGGTTGCCATTCGAGTGACTACCGGTGATGTTGTGTTATCAAGTTTTGCCGCTACATTATGTTGCCACGTTATGTTTGTGGTGTGTTGCTACATTGTCATATGCTGATCGTGTTATTTTGCTGCGCTCTCAACTCTGATTGTGTTACCACGATTTGTTGCTGTGTTGTCATAATGTATTGAGTTATTTTGTTGTCACGATTTGTTGTGTGTCCTGTCATGTGCTATCATGTAACTCGTTGATTAATATTGCCACATAACGTGTTATTGTTATGACATGTGTATCGTTGAAATGGCATTGAAACAACGTGTTGTATAAGCTATGTTGTACTACAACTGCCGCTGATGAAGTGTGGTTGTGATGTCACCAGTGTTATTCTGACTGTATATATTGTGGTGTAGTGGAGGCGCAATGGCCCAGTGGTTAGGGCAGCGGGCTCGCGGTCATAGGATCGCGGTTTCGATTCCCAGACCGGGCGTTGTGAGTGTTTATTGAGCGAAAACACCTAAAGCTCCACGAGGCTCCGGCAAGGGATGGTGGCGAACCTTGCTGTACTCTTCCACCACAACTTTCTCTCACCCTTTCTTCCTGTTTCTGTTGTACCTGTAATTCAAAGGGTCAGCCTTGTTACACACTGTGTCACGCTGAATATCCTCGAGAACTACGTTAAGGGTACACGTGTCTGTGGAGTGCTCAGCCACTTGCACGTTAATTTCACGAGCAGGCTGTTCCGTTGATCGGATCAACTGGAACCCTCGACGTCGTAAGCGACGGAATGACAACAACAACATATTGTGGTGTATTGTGTGTTGAAGTATTATTTGTAATTTTCTGTTGTTTGTGCTTGTTGGATAGCTTATATTCGTGTGTGTGTGTGTGTGTGTGTGTGTGTGTGTGTGTGTGTGTTGTATGTAATACCTACGTCTGAGTGTGGGATAATGTCTATGAGTGTGTGACTGTGTATGAGTGTGTGTGTTTGTATGTGTAACTATGTGTCCTTGTGAGAAAACGAGAGAATATGTTGTGTAGTGTTGTGTTGTGTTGTTATGGCATTGTGCTGAGTGGTGGAGAGAGAAAAACTGTTTTAAAATTTCATCTGAAGAGTGTTATTGATAGTGACGCAGGTGCACATTGAACCAGTCTTCGCGAGATTCTCTGAAAAGGGTAAATTTAATGCAATTGCTTATGTGCACGCGCGAGTCTGTTGGTGGAAGCAATTTGCTTAAGAAGATTACAAGCATAAATTTAGATACGTTTCCCATAGTATGTATACAGGTCTATATGTGCGTCTATGTATATTTGTAATCATGTATGTTTCTTGCGGAACGTGGTCGTGCGCGAACGCATGCGTGTGTTTGTCAATGTCTATGTGTGTGTGGGGGGGGGGGGGGGGGTGTATACATATTTCAATACACTATGATCAGTGCTGCTGCGGTGTAATATCCACTAGAATTCAAACTATCTTCACAACAACGTTTGATGCTATGTTATATTATTGTTTTTAGCATCAAACACAAATGTTTGTGCGAGCAAGTGTGTGTATGCATGTCTGTGTGCGCGTGTGTGTGTGTGTGCACGTCTGTTTGTGCGAATGTATGTATATGTATGTATATCTTACTGCACACGCTGTCTGAGTGGATGAGTCATCACTATCTTGCAGTGAACTTCAGATCACTGGACTGTCACAAACACACGTGTGTGTGTGTGTGTGTGTGTGTGTGTATATATATATATATATATATATATATATATATATATATATATATATATATATATATATATATATATATACATATAGGTGTGCGTGTGTGTATGTGTATACACACACGTATATACAGAAAGACGAACATGTGTGCATACATATATAAATAGATATGTATGCATAAATACTCGTACACACACACACGTCTTTCACTAAGTCTATATATGTACACACACTCACACACACATTCACACGCACACACAAACACATGCAAACATACACACGCACGCAAACATGTGTATGTGTGGCTGTGTGTGTGTGTGTGTGTGTGTGTGTGTGTGTGTGTGTGTACATATATAGAATGTCAGTAATAACCTCCCACTACTCAACATTATGTCACAACAAATCACCTTTTTTTTTTACCGTAACAACCAGACTTGTCTATTGATGAGATAGACTAGGACAGAAGGAGGAAGGGAGTGTTGGAGATATGAGGAAAGAGGAGAGGCCGAATAAAGAGGTGGGAGGAGTGAAGTTCAGAGAGAGAGAGAGAGAGAGAGAGAGAGAGAGAGCGAGAGAGAGAGAGAGAGAGAGAGAGAGAGATGAAGAACGTATTGGTAACGAAGGAGTGATAGCGAAAGATAGGAAGAGAACTAGACGGTGATATTAAAATAGACGGAGGGAGGGTAGATGGTAATTATGTTGGTGGGTGGAATGCTAACGGAGGGTGGACTGAGGTAGCATTAGAACACCTGCAAATGCTCTGTTGGCTCCTGCTTTCATTTCCCTTAATCCCTTAGGAATACTTGAGATTTAGGGAGAGGGGTAGAGAGAAAAAAAAAGAAAGAAAAAAAAAACGAGTGAGTAGGAGACAAGAGTTGTATGATAGCGGCTAAAATTACCCCGCACCACACGACAAATCATTCTTTTCTCGCTTCTCTCTCTCACCCTCTGTATTTCTGACTACCTGTGTATCATTGTCTATCGGTTTGTCTGCTTTCTTCTGCTTCCATCCCTACCTACAACTGATAGAAGGAGTTGATATTTTCATTGTGAAGAAAAAGCATGCCTCTTCATTTATTCATCCGTTCGTCCGTCCACTTACCTTCCATCAGCTAGTTTGTCTTCCCACATGCCTATCTATCTATCTATCTATCTATCTATCTATCTATCTATCTATCTATCTATCTATTTATCTATCTATCCATCCATCTACCTACCTACCTACCTACCTACCTACCCATCAGTTTTTCTGTGTCTAAATGTCTGCATTTGTGCGCATTTACCTTTTCCAGAAATCTAAACCAACATCACACTCTTCAAAACTATCACCACTACTACCACCACCACCTTCACCACCCCGCTCCACACATTCCATCTTGGAATATTCTAAATTAGAAGGGAAAAAGAATAATAGATACTGATCCTGATATTTTGATCTGCACTTAATCCCTGACATTCCAATGATATATCCACCCGCCTACTACTAATAGCATACCCAGACCACCACCTACATCACCACCAACACCACCACGTCAGCACTATCAGCACCACTCTAATCAGCATATAAAAGCCGCCGCCACCGCCGCCGCCACCACCACCGCTTCGTCGCCAGCCTAGCATTATCTCAGTTAACGCCACTTCTGCTACTGTCACACTGCATTCATCAGTAACACTATCAGGAAACACTGTCGACGAAATTGGGAAAGATGCATTACATAATATAGTTTTTAGATAAATGAACAGGAGGATCACGACTGGAAAGTCTTTAATTAAGGCTACCCTGGAGCTAAACAGCACAAACAATACTTAAGCCATCATCAACAACAGAAAGACCGAACTGCATAATGTAGTTTGTGATAAGATGCAATGGTCACGGTTGGAGTGCCTTAAATTGTTATTATCAATCAAACCTGACCTGATATAATGAGCCCACTGTGAAGCGTGAATGTAATCGCTCAACCATAAAAAAATAGCAGCGAACTTCATTTAAATCTCACACTATAGGCGCAGGAGTGGCTGTGTGGTAAGTAGCTTGCTTACCAACCACATGGTTCCGGGTTCAGTCCCACTGCGTGGCACCTTGGGCAAGTGTCTTTTACTATAGCCTCGGGCCAACCAAAGCCTTGTGAGTGGATTTGGTAGACGGAAACTGAAAGTAGCCTGTCGTATATATGTATATATATATATACTCTCTCTTTCCTTTCCTGAGCGTCCAATAATACTATCCATATCACGTCCTCACTTTGTTGTTTTTTTGTTTTTTTGTTATTGTTTTTTTGAACTATATATATATATA
>NC_068983.1:67462550-67462991 GCF_001194135.2 Octopus bimaculoides | reverse complement strand
CCCCCCACCATCGCTTGACAACCGATGCTGGTGTGTTTACGTCCCCGTAACTTAACGGTTCGGCAAAAAGAGACCGATAGAATAAGTATTAGGCTTACAAAGAATAAGTCATGGGGTCGATTTTCTCGACGAAAGGCGGTGCTCCAGCATGGCCGCAGTCAAAAATGACTGAAACAAGTAAAAGAGTAAAAAGAGTACTATCCAACTTAAGAAATGAACGAAATAAAATAGCAAAATAGAAAGTTTTAGACCATAGACCTGGTCACTGAAAACTGACCTTGGGCGAAGCATTAGTTACAACATCATCAGCAACAACGCGCCAACGAGAGAAGTTCGACCTGCTTGAACTCAAAGTAAGATCCCCTCACACTATACCCTACGTCTTAAAAAGGAAGGGTACATTATTGCGTGTGGTGGGGGCACACATATATCATATAATAT
>NC_068983.1:67460400-67462540 GCF_001194135.2 Octopus bimaculoides | reverse complement strand
ATATATATATATATATATATATATACATAAAATCCTAGATATACAAAATCTAATGTTGCCTGTAAAAGGAATGGTGAGATGGTTACGGAGGAAACACTTAATTATCGTTTTGCTCATTGCGGTAGGCTGGCAGAATCGTTAGCACGCCGGACAAAATGCTTAGCCACATTTCGTTCGTTTTCTTGTTCTGAATTCAAATACTGCTGAGGTCGACTTTGCCTTTCAATATTTCGAAGTTGATAAAGCTAGTACCAGTCAAGTACTCGGGTTGATGTAATTGACTCCACCCTCCTCCGTACCAAAATCTGAAATCCTTATTGGTCTGCTCAGTTAGAACTGAAATGGAGCAAAAGCAAAAAATAAGAACAACACTAAGCCCGCCAACGAACTTCCTCTACGTGGTGTTCGACCAAAAAGAAATAGCAGCTAATTTTCCGTCAAACCATAGCCTTTAATAAAGAGCGATACCACAAATTATGATTGTCACGTTGTTGAGCCTTTGGTCATAGGTTTGGGTATAAACAACAACATCCTGTAAAACTATTATCACTACTGTCATTACAATCAGTTTTATGCCCAGCACAACTCTTCTGACTATCATCAATCAACTTTCAACATGTCACTCATCAATCACTATAAGACCTCACCGAGCTGTCATTACAATCACCACAATAACTACCAATGTGGCAGCCACATTATCAATCATCACTGATTGTTTTAGTAATCATTACTACTAGTAATCACTACTGTTTATAATTAGTATAGTGGTGAATACCATCCCACCACGACAAGCCAACGAAGGAACCTCAACGTGCTCGACCAACCTGCTAGAAACAGCTGACAAATCTCTATTAAATACATTTCACTGTTGAAATCCCTGACACAGTTGAAAAATATGGCCCTGGATTCTTTGCAAATAGAGTAAAGATGAGATAGTTATTGCTGGAAACAGTCGCTACCAACTGCAAAAGGAAGCCTTTCCATAGTCGCTTAACCTGCTATCATAATAGCCGAATTTCATGGTTGGATGATCACATGTCTCTTCAATTAGGGTTGACCTGAGGCTAGGCAACAGTAACTCACCCCTCACTCTCTCTCTTACTCACTTTCTCTTCTTCATCTCAGCCTTTGTTTACATATTTTCACGCTTGCTTCATATTTATTTCAGCAATGCGATGTTATGCAGCTCACAGCAATAACAGCAGTCATTACTGTATCAGCACCAAATGTACACATGCATATACACATGAACACAACAAACCGTGAGCTATTCATCACTTTATAACTGTTGTTGCAGTTTAGCTCTACGTCAACCATGATCAAACAGACACGATCAAAGGGGTGGCTCCCAGAACCCATGTGACTTTTCGTATATCTGAAACTATATTAGCAAAATTTCAATTTTTTTCTCCTTTTCTCTCTCCTTGCTTTTTATTATTTTATTTATTTATTCATTTTTTCAAGCTGGTGAGGTCTGATTTGAGGAAGGTTTAGGTGCTATTTCTAACAATTTGAGCTTCCACATACAGAAGTTGGTTCACTCATTGGCTCGAGTTCTCATCAGCATTTTCTTCTATATAAAATATTAGTCATCAACATTAATCATATTGTTGTTGTGACATTGGTATTTCACTTACAATTATTATGACAACACGATTATCTTAAGGGGAAATATAAAACAAATACTACAAATATAACCGGCGACCCACGAACCTGCAGGAATTTCTAAGACTTTCAGCCCAACCACAAACACAGAGGGTGGAGGCAGTATACTTTGAGGATTTTATCTGGATGTTGTCGAAAATGACCGATAGTGAAACTTATTTCACACAGTCATTTTTTAGTATAACAATGAAATATTTTTGTTTTGTCCTAGGGACAGCAATTATGGTTCCAATTCGGCAATGGTTTTCTAAAATGTACAGGCTCAAAGCAATTTCAGCAGGCTAACATTTAATGTTATCCGGAGTGTGGCAACTACAATACGTTAAGGTGGAGGGTTTGTATGAATGAAATTACTTAAAAGACTGTCGAAAAAGTTGGCTCGACTGCGAGGACGTCCTGGCTTCATACAAAATTGTAACTTCACTGTCCTACACACACACACACACACACACACACACACACACACACACACACA
>NC_068983.1:67452845-67459798 GCF_001194135.2 Octopus bimaculoides | reverse complement strand
ATTTTTTGAACAACGAAAAAAACAGAGAAACGAAACGTGCAACATAAAGAGTATACTCCTTCGTCAGTTGTCCCTGTTCCATCTACTCCGCGTTTCGAAGTCAAGGACAGTACGCGACTTCGTTGGAACAGTCCTTCCCGCAAAGCAAATTAAATAAAACCTACAAAGACTACATTAAAAAAAGTTCTGTAAGTATGCTACATAACTTCTACCCAATTGAAGTGAATAGATCACGTTGGTGGCGAAACAATTTCGAGAGTTTTTCCAATATTGGAAACGATATATATATAGCCCTGAAGAATAGATAAAAAAAAGTGGGGGGAAGTGTTTGTAACAAACAACAAAAACTAAGGTAAGAATCGGCATTAACAATTTAACTTATAAAACTACTAAATGGTGATGTGGCTCCATGATTTACTTTATCAGTGATGAGAAACGTCATTGACAAGGAAAACAAAGAGACATCATCGTCAGTCAAAATGATCGAACCGAGAAGGATACATTTACGATGCACAGTGAACAAAGGCATTCTTCAATGCGCAATTCAATTTTTCAGTTTAGAAAGTGGTAGAGTTTTTACTACTACTACTACTACTACTACTACTACTACTACTACTACTACTACTACTACTACTACTACTTGTTGTTGGCACTCCGTCGCTTACGACGTCGAGGGTTCCAGTTGATCCGATCAACGGAACAGCCTGCTCGTGAAATTAACGTGCAAGTGGTTGAGCACTCCACAGACACGTGTACCCTTAACGTAGTTCTCGGGGATATTCAGCGTGACACAGTGTGACAAGGCTGACCCTTTGAATTACAGGCACAACAGAAACAGGAAGTAAGAGTGAGAGAAAGTTGTGGTGGAAGAGTACACCAGTGTTCGCCACCATCCCCTGCCAGAGCCTCGTGGAGCTTTAGGTGTTTTCGCTCAATAAACACTCACAACGCCCGGTCTGGGAATCGAAACCGCGAGTCCGCTGCCCTAACCACTGGGCCATTGCGCCTCCACACTACTACTACTACTACTACTAACAATAACAACAAGAACAACGATAATAATAATAATAATAACAACAACAACAACAACAATAATAATAATAATAATGATAAAACAGAAAAACAAAACAACTGGAAAATATTTGTATTAACAAATAGAAAAATACTGCAAACAGTAATTAGCATCATCTTCAACAACAGTGATATCACATCCAAACTCACAGTAGTACCTTCAATTAATATACCCATTCTGTTACATCAAGCAAACGTTCTTAGATATTCCTTGACTATCAACCACTAAAAGGAAAAAAACGGAAGAGAAATACGATTTTCACGGAACATGACCCTTTTTTTTCATGCAGACATCCTAAAAGCAATAGCTTATTACAGACAATGTTATGCATAGATGTCATCTCACTCATATTCTACCATTCTTCTCACGACTACATAAATGACTTACAAACCTGACTCTTAAAGTTACATCTATCAAATACAATTTCATCATAAGGTATTATCAGAGACTATCAAATATAACCAACCGTCACATTCAGTAACACAAACATACCTTTTATACAAAAGACAAAAATATTAGGGCTAACATGCAACTCCTTCACACGCTTCATAACACACAAGATATACTAATATAGTAAAGGAGGCAAAGCGACATTAACTTCTTATGGCAATCACTGATATTGCATTTGGACCTTGACTTTGACACTTCCTTCTTATTAGGCACCCAATGAAAAATCTAAACTAAAAATAACTTTTACTTGTCGAAATCCTAAATACCTAAGGCTGAAGGACCACGGTACTCACCAACAAATGTCAACTTCTCGCGTCAGCACTGTCAAATGCCCAGAACCTAGAAGCGGAGTGAAATCATAATTCTATAGCAAATACACATAGAAAGCATAGTAAAGAAAAAAGAAACAGCATAGACATAGATAGAACAATGTCGGGTATCATATTTGGTCAACCGAAAGGAATAACAACGATGGTATCAAAACAATACATTGGATTCATCGTAGATTATACCATATCTATCTAAGGCTTTTGTCTTCCATTATTGATCTATAAAATGCACAAAACGTCTCACTACACACCATGACAAGTACATACACTACTTAGAAATATACACGAAAAACTAAGTATGAAAGGTCATGTGGACATGCGATGAGCTTAGGGCTGTAAGTTTCAATCCGCACAATCTTTGTCATTAGATGAAAAATCTACGTCCTAACATAGAGCCACATATGCAACACCTATTAATACTACCTTGGCATCAGCCTAAAAAACTCCTCACTCAGCCCAAAGCATAAAGAACAAACACAGAAGCAGCTGAACTCCAATAATATCACTGGCACTCGAACACAGCGTTGGGATGCAGACCACCAACATACTAATTGTAGAGGAACAGCAATGCTTCATTCTGAGTTCTGCTTGTCCGCCTCCAGTGTGGTAGTTATCTAATTCTGCCGACCTACAAGATCGTCAATGGAGAGTGTACAATATTTTCAACCTATCACAATGAATCCTATACTATTCATCAATGCGAGACGAATAGTGCAGTATGGTCCTCAGATATGCGAAATTATGCTGTAGCTGGGAAGATGGATCGATATGTTGGACCTTATCATTCAGCTGATTGTATACCATACATAGTACAACTTGAGCAGAGCTGACGACTACAACCGACCACGACGCTGTCATTACTTCTTATGTAACACGTTTAACCTTTGATGAGATACGGCTTGGAATTTACAATGTAAGGATGACTGTTTTCTCCTTAAGTCTCAAATTCGATAATAGTGATGATGATCGTAATTATGATAATGATTGTAATTTTGGTGATAATACGTCAATTTTGGGTTATCAAGTGATATTTGCGTTAGCGTTTTTGTTACATTTGAGTAGTAATTTTAAGTTTTACTTGCTACCGTTCCCGTTGTTACATTTGTTGACCAGGATTGGATGACAACATTATCCAAATGTCACATGGTGATGAAACTATAACGTCTTTGTTTCTGACCACTTAGTTGTAAGAGATGTGCGACACGATAAAGCCATTCCTACGAGATTTGAACTTTGAACAATAATTTTACGTAATGTATTCTGTCTCCATAATTAAGTAAGATTTTCCATATCACTCCCAGCAGATTAAATATTTGATATTCCTAATGAAATGTATAATACGTTGACCTTAATTCCAAACTCAAAAGTTTTCCTTTGTCATTCTCCCTTTGCTAACATTGATAGATTTTATCCCTATCTAATGCCATAACCTACATTGCAACTAACTTCAAAGCTTCATCTGCATGCAGTTTGAGCTTCTTGGCCATTGTTCCAGTAGATCGGAATTTCGCCAACTCTGAATAGATTACATCTGGCAACAAACTGTCTTTGCTGCTAACCCTACTGAAGTGTCTGAATATATTGCATGTAGAATCGGCATTTAAAAATTCAACAATTGATGTCTTCCATCTTTCAATTGTTGGAAACCTAACACTTCAGAATGCTTAACCAGCTGATATGATGTAAGTGTGAAGAATGAGGATTTGCTGAAAATTGACAATGACAATATTTTGTTGCCATGTTACATTTGTCACGCAGTTAAAATATCTCCCCTCCGCCAAATTGCAATTATTTATTCTAGTTTATTACTAAGCACATCATCTAACTTAGATTAACCTTCCTATCCTCTTCTGTCTAATACCGATGACCCTTTCAAGTAATATCTATACCACAAAAACAAACTCCTTAGCCATGTTTTATAGCTTTACTGAACTGATCATCCAAAAGAAAGAAATTAATCTTTAAATCATTTTCTGTACACATCGGGAATTTAACTCACCCCACTACAAACGTGAAAACTTTCCAAAAACTGAGTTTCTGGGTAAAGTGAAAGCGTCGCGTTATTTTTATAAAACTGTTATACTGGTGAATAAAATTAAAATTGATATCAATATCTTAGTAAAATTAAACAATAAATAAAAATTACATGATTAAATATTCCTAAAGTACTTATTCGCCTTGACTCCCCACAGATCCTTCTCGGATTTCAGTCTTAAATTCTCAATATTCATTTGTAAGCAGTATGACGTAAGCGTTCTTTCTTCCTGTTACGACGGCGTTAAGCAAGAAACTGATGCATGGCTCCATTAATACCATCTCTTACTATGGCCATCTCTGATCCTAAAAGAGGAACTACTTCACTCTCCAAAGTATTTACCAAACTCCTTAAACTCCATTGTCTAGAAAACGCTACTCTCTCTGGATGTTGATCTAGCACGTATAACACTATTAGATGGGCATTTGTCGAGTTCCGGGTGTTTGTCAAGTATTCTTAGTGCCATTGAAAAGATAGTCACCGACATCCAAAAACGAGGTCATCTACAATGGAAGTTTCCCTAGCTCTCTAAGCAATATTGTCTAGAAGATAATTGTTAGCCACCAAACCCTAATTTCGGACGCTGAACGTGACATTTTCACTTTACCCAGAAGCTTTAAATTTTCCAAAACTTTCACTTTTATCTGAGTGGGGTTTAAATTTCCGACACCCGCTTTATTCTCTCTTTTCTTTAAACAGAATTTAATTCCAAAGGTCAAATGGCTACTTCGTTGTTACTTTGCAATAATGTGTATCTCAGAGTTAGCTCCTATCTAAAGATATTGATCATCTGTACAGCTTCCACTTCTTTCATGGAAAGATATTTCAGTAAGCTTTATTAGTAGAAAGTTACAACCGCGAAGGCATTGATCTCTTTGAAACTAGTGGTGTAGCTGTATCTTCGAGAAAAGATATTCTTCTCAACTTTTTAATTGTTGCCTTATATAATAACTCTGGGAGTGTGGTAAAAATTATCTATAAGTGAACCCACTCTCTCATTCACTTTACTTATTTACAGCCGTCTGTGTTCATCTTTTTTCATTCTCCCCTCAATCAACTGTCTTCAATATCTGTTAACAGTATCTCTCCCTATTCTCCGCTGTTTCTCGTCGTTTCTCTCTTCTCTGTTTCCTTTTTTCTGTCTATTCCTCCCTTTTCACCCTCCATCATTTTAGCCACTTATGTTCTATTTTCTTATTCGGACCATGACAATAGACAATCCGGATTCAAATTTTGCTTTGGTTCTGCTAAATTCATTGACGTTTTCTGCTCACCTACTCTTTTTCGAGGATCCATAACTTTGTGAATGACATTTTTGTCAATCGTCACAAACACCAAACACTCCTTAGTAATATTTCCTAATATTTCCTACTCATTTTTATAATTGAAACTCAGTCTATATTAGATGCTAGCAATTCTTGTCCTAGATTCATTTCTTACAATGAAATTCTTCCATTCATAAAAACTTTCAACCGTATGTCTTCCTGCAATTTAATAAGATATGACACACAAAATAAATAAATAAATAAATAAAACCATCCCTTCCCATCGAAAACTTGCTGCATTAATCTCATCGTTTTTAAAGGATAGGCAGCTGACAAACCATCCTTCTTGATTACGATTACTATATATCACTGTCGTCAACCTACTAACATACTCTCAAAATTTGCGAAAATCTCGATTATGAAACTTGGCTTCCTTTCGTATGTATTTTACGTATATATGATTGTGAATAAAAAGAAGTGTAGTCTGAGACGTTATATATATTTTTTGAAATTTCTATTTATTCTGGTGAATGACCCTTGAAAATTAGCGAATAATAAAAAAAAAAACGAGTAAAAATAACAATATATCTGAACTTAAGAACGTTCTCGAAAGAAATATTTAACCAAAATAAATATGAAGTAACAGCAGAAGTAATTTTGTACTTACAACGATAGTTTCTTTTGGTTTTCTTCTTTACTCTTGTGCACTTTGTGAAAACGACCTAACTCCCACATACTTGAACTGCCGAGACGTTCAAAAAGCTACCAAAACTTCCAGATTAAATATACACGTAACTGAAAACGGTCTAATGAAAGAATATGAAAAAGACTTCACGTTAATTGTGAATTGGTTCCAATTTCTGTATTAAAACTGTGAAAACAGGCTGTGATGACGAAGGAAAGAAGCCTGTTTTTACGGTTTTAATCCAACTTCACAGCAGGAAGTGCAAATGCGGGCAGCGGCATCAAGCTCCACATGCGCAGGAGTGGCTGTGTGGTGAGTAGCTTGCTTACCAACCACATGGTTCCGGGTTCAGTCCCACTGCATGCCACCTTGGGCAAGTGTCTTCTACTATAGCCTCGGGCCGACCAAAGCGTTGTGAATGGATTTCGTAAACGGAATCTGAAAGAAACCCGTCGTATATATATATATATATATATATCGTTTTTGGATTTGGTTTGCAAGATTATTTTATGTGATTTCATGTGTTGAAGCATATTCTATTGTGTCTGGGGAGAGTCATTTTCTTATTGTGCCTTGAAATTTAACACACTCACCGTTAAAATTTCCACTTATTTCTTATTCTTATTTTCCTAAAATTTTCGTTGTGTCTTGCAACTTTATCAATAGTCTTGACTGTCCGTTATTTACGCTGCGATCTTTTTTTTGTTTTTGTTTGTTTTTGCACATGCGTGTGCCACAGTGTGTGTGCATGTATGCATGCATGCATGTACGTGTGCATGTGTGTGTATGTATGTCTGTGTATGTGCATATGTATATATGTATGTATGTGTGTGTATACACATATGTATGTATGTGTGTGTGTGCTTGCATGTATGTATGTATGTATTCTGTATATTCCTGTGTTTTTGTGTTTTTATGTATGTGTGTGCATGTGTGTATACGTATGTATGTACCTCTGTCTCTTTGTATGTGCATGTTTGAGTGTGTGTGTGTGTGTGTTTTGCTGCGATGTACTATGTTTGTATGTATGGGTGCACATCTCCATATATGTGGACATGTGTCTTTGTGTGAAGTAAAGTGTGTGTGTATATGTGGTCATGTGTTTCAGTCTCTATTC
>NC_068983.1:67451767-67452835 GCF_001194135.2 Octopus bimaculoides | reverse complement strand
GTGTCTTTGTGTGAAGTAAAGTGTGTGTGTATATGTGGTCATGTGTTTCAGTCTCTATTCGCGTATGTGGTTGTCTGTTCATATATCCTATGTACCTACCCGTCTGTATGTAGACCTTTTTGTTTACATATACATACATGTGCATGCACACACACACATACACCCACACATACAGACATACATACATCTATTTACATAAAAGCCCACTAACTGTTCTACTTTACCTGTGTAAAATGTGGGTATGGGGGTATGATATCTATGTATATTTCCTATTTAGTATTGGGGAAGTTTCATTTATAAGGACTTACTCCCGTATTTGTCTTAGGGTTGGGTCTTTTGGGTGTTTGGATAAGATGCGGATGTCAAGTTGACCCAAGTTGCCTCCATGCTGGTCTTTGGCTTGTTGGTAGAGTATGGAGGACTGTTTTTTGTCGTCGTATTGTCTCAGATGTTCGTTTAGTCGTTCCGCAATGCTCCTAGATGTTTCTCCTGTGTATGTCATATTCAGGTCTTTACAAGCACCTTCCATGCATTTTATGCTGTAAACTACATTTCTATTTCTACAGTTAATACCAGGGCTAATCCTACATACCATGCAGTTATCATTGGTACATATGGTATTCTCAAAGGGGTACCATATGTACCAATGATATGTTCATGGTTTCAACACCATTATGATGTACCGTTGTATAACATCTCATGTCTTTTCAACTTGTTTTTTTGCATGTTTTCGCAGGTAAACGATGTATGTTGTATATGAATGTTATCTATTTTTATTGTCTGCCTCCTACTAATAAGGCCCTGAGGAGATGCAGTATCCCATATTTTATAATATGCCTGAATCAATCTGGATATTGCATCGAAATGATCATAGGTCATTATCATTATTATAATAAAGTATTTTCAATGGATCAGTTTTGAGCTCTCATTTAAATCGATATAAATGCAAAAACTCACTTGTGAGTTTTTTGCTACGTTTGTTAACAGATACAATATTTTTGCCTAATTTTGGTATAAAAATATATATAAATACATACATACATACATATATATATATATATATATATA
>NC_068983.1:67445448-67451659 GCF_001194135.2 Octopus bimaculoides | reverse complement strand
ATAAATTATATGTTAATTGTTTTGGTGTAGCCACTGATGAGAACTTTCCCTAGCATATTATTCTATTTGCTAATTAGAGTTCGAAACTTGAGTATAGATGCAAAAAAAAAAAACAAGGTAAAAGTTTTTATTTTTCATTCTCTTCGAAATATATGTATATACATATAAATTTATATATATACAATTAGGTCATGTAAGTTTTTTCTATTTTGTAGCCACCTATTTCACAATGGCCTTTTAGAAAGTAGTGTTCAGGCTTTTCCCTAAGATAGTGTCAGTGTGAGTGAACTGAACGCACTTCAGCTAAGAATCGAAAGTACGTTACAACCTCAACTTAACAGTACTAGGGCCCCTTACATTTCATATCACACCAACAAGGGAAACGCTCGATTGTCTTGAAATAATTGCTAAATCTTGCTCAAATTCCACTCTACCGTTTTTAGAATGGAGGATACATCAGATACAGTAGTGCTAATCGCAGAAATGTCACAGGTCTGATAGAATAATGTCGATCTGAGACTAAGCATTAACATACAAAATATTATGACTAATGAAAATGCGAAAATTATAAACAGCATGAACCTGGAATAATCTAATTTCTCTTTATAAATTCGATGTTTTGTTTCAGTTTTAAGAAATCAACAATTACATTTATTAATCAGCTTGAACTAAACTTAACTACAGATTTTCTCTCTTTCTTAGTTTGCGTGTGTCTGTGGCCATTCGCATCTTTAATTGACTAGCTTCATCTTCTGAGGGGTAAATACTGTCTGATATTTGTCGGGTAGACAATGACTTTCTAACATTAACAAGGCGCCCTAATCAGTCGTGGAAATTAATGCGAAAATAATGAACTGTAGATTTGTTATATGCTTATGGAAGCACCTGAACAATTCCAGCGGGTGTAAAACGGTTGTTGAAGAATCGTGTTTGATAAAGAAAATACAAAAATAAAGGAAAAAGAAAAATGAAAGGAAAAACGACAAAAATAAAGATGTGTGGGGTGGGAATTGTTTGCTACAGATATCGCTTTTCACTGTAGGGGGTGGAGAATTAAGATCATCCTGCGTCTCTTGAAATATAAACCAAGCAATAAAGATACCACATGTTTCAAAGCCTGTGAGACCCATTGCTGGGTATCAGGTGTCGGTCAGAACAAAAACCTATTTCAATCATTATTTTCTCCACGGTGTCCCGTTGAACCTGCAGTCGCTGTCTGGGCTGGAATTTGGTCTTTTGCTGAACTAGCACCATTTGACTGAAGTGTATGTATTGTTGCTAGACGCTAAACCTAAGAAATAGGTCAACATTGGAGTATCATATTCAACAGAAACAGATGGTATTTCAAAAACAGGTGGGAAGGGGGATATGATGAGAGAATTGAGGCCGATCTGTAAGAGGTACAGAATTGCCAACACAGTATAACACAGTCCTACAAAATTATTATATTCATATCTACTAAAGTTAGGTATTTTATATTGATTGAAAAAGAAATTATAATTTTATCTTGTGACGTTACACAATCTACTTACATCATATGAATTAATTGAATATACAAAAAAGAAGTATTTCTAACTTTGCTCTAAAACAACTCTGAGGAAGTGAGAGTGAAGAAAAATCAATGCAACGTACTTAATTTAGAATAGTAAATTGAAATTTATGCAAATTTTAAACAATACAAACTTGTTAGCGGTGCTCATTAGATACGAGTATAGTTTTTCCCGTTTACAGTGAACCACAGGCAAATTAAGAATTTTCTATCTCTGTAATTAGACTAGATATATTTAATTGAAAGAAACCTTATCTCAACACAGATCTGCACACGCTTCATCTAAGATTCACTTTACAGTTTATTAGACTAATGGATAGGTTAGTCGTTTCATTGCTAATGTCATAGGTTTTTGTTTACAAATTCAAATTGTTTAATATTCTTCATATTTAGAAGAACTTTTCCCTATGCTAATAAAATTTAGTGAAGCTATATTTAAAAACCGGGTTATTTCTCGTTACTAAACCATGGCTTGACAGTCACAACATTTTTGAACTCTAACACACCTCTAGAAGATTCTTCAAACTGTCAGTTGTTAAAAACCTAAATATCACCAGTTGTGAAGGCAGATGGCTTAATGGTTACTCCGTTGAGTCCACAATCATCAGATGGTGAATTCCATTCTTGGAATAGGCAGCGTATTATCTCCTTCAGCAAGGTCCTTCATTTCATGTTACCCCAGTTCACTCAGCCAGTGGCGTCCCATTCAAAGATGAGTCTTGTAATTTTATTTCTCTAACAGCCCCAGCAACATGGATAAGCCAGTCCCCTCATGACACTATAGACTCAAAATAGGCTTTAGTCTTTGATACCAACAAATTTGCGTGTAATTGTACCTGTGTGTGTGTGTGAATGAATATTTACATGTCTGTGTGTGTATGTAAAGATAAGCATATTTATATTTCTGTGTATGTATGTCTAAATACAGTATGTGTATGTAATTGTATGTATGTTTACATAACAGTGTATCAGTAACAATTATATTTTAATTGACTTCCTTGTACATGAAATGACTTACTTTATGTTTTACATGGAATTATTTGACAATGCAATTAATTTTCCTTTGTATTTATTTTAAATAAAATCCTCATGGTTTCGAGTTCTATCCCACTGCACGGCACTTTGGGTAAGTGTCTTCTATAGCTACGGGCCGACCAATGCCTTGTAAGTAAATTTGGTTGACGGAAGCTCTGTGGAAGACCGTCGTGTATATATGTGCGCGTGTGTCTGTCTTTGTGTCTGCTTTTGTACATCTTCACCACCACTTGACAACCGGTGTTGGTTTGTTTACGTGAGCTGACTAAGCAGTACGGTAAAAGAGGTCGATAAAATAAGTACTAGACTTAAAAACACATACTGGGCCGATTTGTTCGACTTAAACTCTTCAAGGTGATGCCCCAGGATAGCTGTAGGCCAATGATTAAAACAAGTAAAAGATAAAAGAACATATAACATATAGTGTCATTTCTTTATCACCTGCGTTCAAATCCCGCTGCGGTTGTCATACTTTTAACCCTTCTTGAGTAGATAAAATACGTACCAATCAAATGGTATAATCGTTTGAATCGACAACCCACTCTCTATAAGTTTTGTGACCTGTGTTTGTTACTTACAAATCGGTTTTATTCACTCTTTATTTCTTTCTAAAGAAATGGTTGCAGATCCTTCAGTGTGATAACTTAAAGACAA
The DNA here is from genome assembly GCF_001194135.2 of Octopus bimaculoides. NCBI lineage: Eukaryota > Metazoa > Mollusca > Cephalopoda > Octopoda > Octopodidae > Octopus > Octopus bimaculoides. The sequence continues at coordinate 67,448,421 of NC_068983.1, read as the reverse complement.
CACGCACCCCACCACCTTACAATCAACTAATTATGCACAGCTTCTCATTTCCTCCTTTAGTTCTATTTCTACCATGATCCTCTATTTAGAGTGCATTTATTTTTAACAAATTTTTTAGCGTCTTGTCCTTAGCTACTGCTGCTACGCTCCTTCAATAAAGACATTCTTCGTTAAAAGACAGTTTTCCACTCTACATTGATGTTCTTTGCTTTTGTTTCTCTTTATGACTTGATAACGTAATCCAGTTTTATCATATAGAATTCCTATATTTGCTGTCATCGTTGCTGTTTCAATTTAGACTTAAAGTAGCCAATTGGATGCCTATATATCCAGCCATCTTTTAAGGACAACTCTTGAGAAAACCCTGCTAGCTGTTCTTCCGTTGTCCCTTTCTCCAATTTATCTACCAGAATTGTTTCTTTTACCAAGCAACTATGTCTAACGCCATCATAAAATTTCTCTACCTGTTTCGTTTTTTTCCATGCATTTTTTAAATTCGAATTTTATGAATTTTCTTATGACTTTGAAACCATAGTTCAGAAAGTCTGAAACTAAGATAGGATAGGGAATGTACCCAGTGCATGTTTCCCTAATCACTAGATACAAGAATGCACTGGATACATTCCTGTATCTAGTGACTGGGGAAATACGATTGATGAACTCTTGACATTTCTAAATACTTCGTAAAAAATCCTTAGCTTTCCTCTCTTCCCGGTTTAGTCTATGGCGAATTTAAATAGCACATATTAGTGGAATAAGCTACTGAAGTTGTGATATACAAGATGCATTCCAGAGGTTTTCAGACTTTAATCTCCTTCAAAGTAAGATTCTCCGACTTCACTGCACCTGTAGCGCTCCAGCCGCTCCCTGAAGGCTTCATGGAAGTCCTCATAGTCGAATCAATGTTCATGCAACTGATATCACTTGTTGCAAATAAATTGATTTATTATTGAAGCAGAAAACTAATTTTTGTGGCGAGATGTATTCGATGGGAACGACTCATTAGATAACTGATATTTTATTCCGTAGATTTCGGCTGGATATGAATTAGAGACTGAAAACAGTGAAATAAATATCTCAAAGCATTTAGTCTGTAACTATTGTTACCATCCCGTGTGTTTCGTTTCTCTTTTCATTCTTCAACTGATTGAGCGTCGAACTTTCTACTCAACATGACCAAATATGCTGATATTTAACTGTATTTATTTGACGTACAGCTGAAAGATGTATGTGGTTTCTGTTTGATGTCATTGGTATTCAACTCATTGACATCAACAAAAGAGAACTGGGTAGTTAGACAGTCACATATTCTTAAAAACATTAGCAGCTTAAATGACGGGGGAAAGCTGCAGCTGATTGAATTAATTAGTTCACATTATAACTTCTCAGTATTACTCGCTATTAATTTTTTCGAAAACAAGTTTGTTATTTTTCATAGCTTTGAAGGATATATTCAGTAGACGTATAGCCGCATCATAAGTTCTTTTTTCGTAACTACTCAAAGAAAATATGTTGGCTGGATCATTTTATTTGGGAGTGCCAGTTGTACGAAACAATCACAAGATCAGCACTTCCTTGGAGCGGATAACTTTTAAGCACCACACTCAACAATTACAAGAACCTCAGAGTTCTTGACCTGATTAATACCCAGCTGCCATCTTCTCAGATTGGCAACAGAAAAATTTTATATTTGTTTACCCAGATAAGTTCTTCAGTTACGATGTATTAGTATGATAATAATACCAATTTTATCTTAATAAATCTATTTTTATGGACAATCGCATCTGTCTAAGGATACTTTCATGTTGATCGACAGGTTTACGGTTTGTATTCGTCTATCATCCACGACTTAGTCATCTGCTTGTAAAGAAGTTGTCAGCCTTGATGAAATAGACCTATATTATTCCTGAAAAATCCTATTTTGCTGGCATACCTTAACAAAAATCACACTATCAAATTTATTAATCTTTAAGACAATAGAATGTGATTTGAGTAAGATTAGGTTGGTATTTCTAGCCGATCAAGTGGCAGCATAAAAGGTCTCTTGAAGTCTTATAGGAAATGTTATTCACAGGAAGGACTGTTATTAGCTATGCACTACACTGCGATAAGTTAGCGTTCTTAGTATTTCTTTAGCATTAGCGAAAATAATTAACATTAATAAAATGGCTGGTGGTATCTAGGAATCGAAATCAGACTGCATATTCTGTTGGTTAGAATCTGTCTACTAATATTCGTCTGTCATGAAAAAAGAAATTAAGTTACTTCAGCTGATATCCATCACTGCAGAGGATATAAAGATATTTGAAGTGTGTAATACCGGAAGAGGTTTGGCAAATACAACCATTTAATCACTTGACTATTATATCCGTGATATACAGTTGTCAGAGCAACAAACGGGTTCAAAGTGATATATTTGGATAGAAAGAAAGGGCACAACTTTAGCCTTGTTGAAAATGAAATGAATAAAATACCTTATGTGTCATTGAATTATCACACATTTTCCTGAGAAAATCCTTTATCAGGTTCTCTTCAGTTACTAGTGTGTCCCAATCAGTAGTGCTGTATCTTGAGCAAGACGCTCACATCTGCTTGCTTCAACATACCTAGCGTTAAATCCTGTGAGAGTGACGAAAGGTCGATTGCTTGGACACTGAACAATGTGTCAGCTTCTGTCACACCGCGTTCCTCTTCCCAACAGGCTTCTTCTCTAATGACATATCTTAGATACTTGGATTTCTTCTACTGAGATATTTTTCAAGTCTGTCCACTAGATCAAACGCACTAGATCTGGTGTCTAATTTGGTTACTAAAGAAAAAAATTCGCAAAATCAATGCAACTGAGAGTTCTCTACCGTATCTTATAATCATTTTTACGAAGGCAAAATTTGAATTCAGAACCCGGGAGCTATTACTTGGCTTTTTGTCTGAGCTATCGACCTTTCGCTTAAGCAATGTGATCTCTAGCTATAT
>NC_068983.1:67435499-67445299 GCF_001194135.2 Octopus bimaculoides | reverse complement strand
TATATATATATATATTCATGTAGAGCTGAGTACCTTATACAAGATGAAGTATCTCTGTCGGAGACACAACAGCAACTAAAAAAAAAAAATCGAGAAAACAAACATTGTACACTCATGTTTTTAATAGTCTAATCATTAGTGTGAAAACTATATTGTTAAGCACATATAGAACTTCTGTTCTCTAACCACATTTGTCTAATCTCAATGACATTTAAAAGAATGCATAAATATTCATTTCACTATATGAAAATCTGCTTAATGTTTAAAACATTTATATGCTTTATATATTAAGTTTGAAAGAAAAATTGGATGATCAAGCCTAAGGCAGCTTTGGTTATAGATTTGTTCGATCAGAACTGAAATGAAACTAAATCCAAACAACCTCTTTATTACTAAAAAGCTTAGCAATGAATAGCAAGCGCCTTTATTAATTCAAATAGAGGAATACGATCGCTAATCTTTTGAGCTACTGATAAAAAGTCGCTAGTAGAGTTCTAACAACTGCTTTATAATGTATGCTATTTCAAATAAATAAATATTAGTTCAACGTATTAGGGCATGAGTTGGTCAGGATAGTTGAACCCTCTCAGCAGTGATGTTTTCATATTTCGACAGGATAATCAAATCGTCTTTACTTTAGAAAATATGACTGTAGCTAAAAGCATAGAGAGAGTGTGTCGCAGTAAATTCAAATATGAAAGAGAGGAACTACTAAACTAATGTATGAAATAAAGTCAGTTATTTAATCCCCTCTATTCCGAGATCATTCCCATTTATGAATAATCAGCCCTATTGTCTTTAGGAGGCAGAGTTATGACGTCCTTTTCTCAAGAATAACGAGGAAGTTAAATTGCCATTGCTGAAATTGAAACTGATAATGGTAGCAGTTTTAGTAATGGTAGTGATGTTAAAAGTGGTAGTCTAAAATACAATCTGTAAAGAGATGTCCTAGGCAAAAGAGAACTAGCGTAACAAAAGTATAGACACACACACACACACACACACACACACACACACACACACACACACACACACACACACACACAGAATAGATAATACGTAGATAGTGCCATATAAAGACGGCTTGATTGATGGGTAGGGGAGACGAATAAGCGTCATACAGGAATTTGACTGCTAGGTCTTAGCCTCAAAAAGCTAACGGAATACTTGAATGTGAGTTGGCTTACTCAGGTGTAATTGATCACAAATCTAATGTGATGTTTTATAAAGCTAACCAGAGATTGGCACAAAGGAAATAGAAAGACGGTCCCAGAGTGACATGAGTCATGTAGCTAAAGTATTATGTTATATATATACTTATATCTTTCCACAAACATGCGCATGCACGTACGTATGTGTGTATATGTGTATATAATCATTGTATCACACCGTATCATTTACTCTACATATGCAGGTCACAGTTAGTAACTATAAACCTCATGACATGGAAATCTTAGTCAAGTACCATAAAATTCTACGACAGGCTTTTCGAAAGGTTAAAATACCGAAATGAACTTTTTAAATAAAACACTTTTAAAACGCCTTCTTCATTCAAATGAACTTCCGTCCTACCCGCTTTTATGCAAATCTTCAGTAGTACTATAAATGAATAATCAATTCTTAAATGTCATGTGAAAACGTCCCAGTACTATAAGACAAGCATCTCTAGATTATGCATTTCTAAGTAGAAACTATTTCCGGGATCTAATTTCTGACTTGGAGCAAATAAGAAATGGGAATTGCAGACGCAGAAACATTGGATTTCTTCAAAATTTCTCCGTCAATAAAGTGTGTGCCATAACTTAATGTACAAATGTGTATACGTGAGAGAGGAAGAGAGGAAAATGAGAACACATCTTTCACGAAGAATAATCTTTAACAATATATAATGCGTAATGGGGGTACGTAACGTGAAGCAATAAGCAGAGATCAGATTATTACACATTAGATACAAATATTACTCAAAGAAGACCGATCGATCAAAATTGTTCTACTAGAATTATCGTTCTTACTGTACTTTGATAAAAGATAACATTGCGTATCCTTTGTGAAACGTTCTTGACAGACGTTTCAGAGTAGATTAATACACAGATAAGCACAGAATGAATCTTCTTTAGTTATTGTACGAGGATACTTTGTTCACATTATTCCAGATTTCAAAAACGCTTTCGGTTCTACTGCTTCTTAATTTCCTGGTATGCTGGAATAGAAGGATGGAATCAGCTCTATATCTAGACCGAAATGAATATACATGGTGGTTATAACTGATCTTAAGCGATTTTGCGTAAACTATGTGTATTTCCTCTCAAAACCACTCGTAGAGAATAAAGATCTTTTAAGTGAGCAATTCTGGGCAGTTCTGCCCTCGTATCTATCTATCTATCTATCTATCTATCTATCTATCTATCTATCTATCTATCTATCTGTCTGCCTGTCTGCCTGTCTGTCTGTCTCTCTGTTTGTCTGTCTGTCTGTCTGTCTGTCTGGTTCGTCAGAGCTATAGTATTAGTTATTTGAAGTCGCGGCTGTAGCTATAGTGCTGCGATAATATTATAGAGATATAGGTGAAAGCAGGGATAGAAGGCAAGCATTATATTATTGCTTCTGTTATCATTCTAACAATCAGAGACGTGAGAAATATTAGTGACGCTGTTGTAAAAATGAGGGTGGCAGTGGTTGGTTGGACCATTAGCAGTACTAATGTAAATGGTGAAAGTGGTAGGTATGTTGGATATTGAAAGTTGATAACAATTGAAACCAATTATTTCTCCAGTCACTGACCCTCGTTTTGCGAAATGTTATTTCCTTTAGTTCACTTTTCTCTGTTTTTAATTGTTGTTAGTATCTTAGAAGTTATTTCTATTATTTCTTTTGTTAGTTGTAATTGTGGTATCGTCGTCGTTCTGGATTTTAGAGTTTGCTATTGTGGTTGCCGTTGTAATTTTACAGGAGATCATATCTCACTTTTTATTTTCTGATGAGGTTAGCGGACACCTTCACTGAAGTGTCAAGGACTTGTAACAATATTATTATTGTTGTTTTAGTCCCAGGTCAACACTGAACGAGAATACTTTTGATTAAAAGGATTCATGACCACCTCGGTTACTTAGTATTAATTGATCTTACTAACACCTTATGTTGTAAATTTGGATACTATGTCTTGCAGGTAAGTATTGCGAACATCTGTAGTGGTTTAAGGCTTTTATGGCCAGCTGGACATTTGTTACCCTTTCAATTTTATAAAAAGTAGCACTAAATTCTCAAAAGTAGCGGATTTTAGGAAGCAACCCAAAATGATTACCTGTAGGACAATTCTAATTTGCTTAGTTGACAGTCTAATATAACATCTAATAGGGCCCTTCCCTTTAAAAATTAAAATTTTTCAATCGAAAATAGTACAATACAGCTTTTAGTCTTGAAAAGCAACGTAATTTGCCACTTACAGCCCAATCTAGTAGCCATGCACTCAACACTGATTGTGATAGAAGATAATTAAACACTTCAAAATGAGAACAGCTGTCAGATTCGCCAAAAGTTTGACATCGTTTTTATTGTCGGTTTAAAGCATGTTTTTTTCTCTCTGTATTTTCCCTTTACACTTTGTTCAGCTTTCCAAACGTAAATTAAGCTACACAGTTACTGCTTTCTTTATTGTTGCTTGTTAACGAATAGATTAGCTTCAAGACGATTTCCATGAATTAAACAAGTGATGTGTATAAAACGCAAAGTGTTTCTCCTATAAGTAAAATAGTGTAATGTATCTTTTGGCGGTAGACATGGGAGTTAGTTTCGAGATGGAAGCTTCAATATGCCAAACAATCGTTCAAGAGAACCAAAGTGATGAAATATTTTCATAAAAGCACTAGTGGAGAAGTTTAGATATTTAGAAATGTTTAGTTTCACACCTCCACTTTTGGAGTTCAAATCCCACCGGGAACAATTTCGTCATTTATATATCCAAGATCAAAGAATTGAATAGATATTAGAAATGTTGTAGTCGATTCAAACGAATATGGTCCTTACTCTCTCAGTTTGAAGCTATGTGCCAATTCAAAAGCATCATTATAACAAGCATTATTTCCAGCACTCATTCACACTTGGTGAAACATAAGCTATATAAAGCCTGGATATATATATCGCAAAACGTCTCACTAAAGATTGAAAACATACATACCTCTTAAATATTCTTTTCTACTCTAGGCACAAGGCCCAACATTTTTGGGGAGGGAACCAGTCGATTAAATCGGCAACAGTACGCAACTGGTACTTAATTTGTCGACCCCGAAAGAATGAAAGGCAAAATCGACCTCGGTGGAATTTGAACTCAGAAGGTAAAGACAGACGAAATACCGCTAAGCATTTCGCCCGGCGTGCTAACGTTTTTTCCAGCTCGCCGCCTTATACCTTTTTGATATTTTAATGATCCAGCGGATTATGAAGCCCAGGCTGTGCCTTGTTTAGCTTATTGCCTTAATGAGGTATTGAGTATTATTATGCACATTGCATCGTACATTTGTGCTTCATGATCATTGCATACAGTTGTAACGAACATCGGCGGATGAGGGACGACTGTGGCCTCAGCTTAGACATAATCACAATACATTTTATCACAAATGTCTCTTATATGCTATTTATCATCACATGAATTTATTGTATATTATTCTATATTAGTTAACCACCAATATCTTTTAAATTTATCACATTCTAGTGTCCATAAACATACATTTATCACGTTACTGTCGTATAAAGTTATGACAAATTATCACTTAGATTCATCATTCTCATTATTATTGTATACTTTAATTACTCCCTCCTACATGTGTGTTCTTGTATTACGACAGCAGAGTCTGATTTGAGAAAGAATTTTGCTGCTATTTCAAACGTTCACGTAGATAAAATCTCGTTCGTTCTCGATGTGCAATTTCGAACCGCCTTTGAACATAGGTCTGCTCTATCAAGTGATCTAGGGTGAAACAACAACTTAGCCCCTCTCTTTATTATCACGCAATTATTTCATGCTACTATCTACCACACACACACACAGAAATACACACACACACATACCCATTCACACGCACGTACACACGCACACACACACACTATTACAACAAATTTATCACACTATTACCACATCTGTTTGAATTTTTGTCAAGAAAATGTTTACATGGCGTTCTGTATCACTTATAAATGCTGCCCCACTTTTGTATAACCTTATAAAAATAAAAAAAAAAGGATGATGATGATGATGATGGTGATAGCGATAGTAGTAGTGGTATGGCTGAGGGCAAAATGGTAGCGGTGACAGATTATCCTTGCGGTGGGCCGGTGTCTGAGAGCATTGTCCTACATCTATGTCTGCGTTTGTGATGTATGTGCCTACGTGTGTGAGTGTGTGCGTTTTCATACATACACGCACACACATGTATGAACTCTGTAAGTCTATGCGTATATATAAACATGAACATACATAAGCATGCAGACTTTAAATATTCATGCACACACGCACACGCACGCACACACACACACAATATATATATATATATACATATATATATATAGATGGTTGTGTGTATGTGCGTATTATATATAGTTCACTATATACGCATGCATACGCATGGGTGTGTGGTCTAAAGAGATTGGGATGCAAAAAGTAGAACAAGAGCAAGCGAAATGAGGACAAGAAAAACAATAATACCAAGAACAAGAGCAAGAACAACAAGAGCAATAACAACAAGAAACAATAAGAAAGTTTTTGGTAGACTGTGATATATTTTGCAGTGGTGGTGCACACGATTATTGCAATTGTGTCTGCATGCTGTAGCGATTTCTTTGGCGCTACGTTTCAATAAAAGATTTGCCAATGTCACTGAAACCTAGGAATAAGATTTAGTCCCACAGTCTACCCCCTACCATATATGACCCATGTGTTTTAATTAAAGGCTAAAACAGACACCCGCCCATTTAGAGTTTACTAACTCTGACACTAACTATTCTGCTGCATGGCTTCCAGACATCAAAGTCACTAATCTAACCCATAACTTTTCTTTGTTATTTTATTATTGCTACTGTGTGTAATCCCTCAAATCTCCACAATTTTACCCAATCCTTCCTTCAAAAAATTAACACACCGTGGAACTCTTAATCGTCAACGTTTTCCTTTCTAGCAGAAGTTTTAAGTGAACTTTACTAACATAAATCTCATCAGTTTGATAATGACCTGAAATATTTTGCTGACTGTCTCTCCCAAAAACTAAATAAGAGCGTCTCATAGCCAGCACAAGTCACAAGTTGTAAGGAGCAGAACAATATAATACATCAGTTCTATTTTATTTTATCGGATCTAAAATTATGTAAAGAATTGTCGATACCGGGAGGTCTAACTTAAGAAGGGAAATAACTAAATACTGCATGGCTTCTATCGATTTTGCCACCTATCGCTGAGCTATCAGCTGAATTGATACTTATAATGAAAACTTTCACTCTATAAATCTTATTTCTCATTTGATGCTTAAACTTTATAGGCCTTTGATTTCATTCTATAGTTAAGTTTCTTTAAAGTGTAACACTCGAACATCATGTCAAGCAGAATAATATTATGGATAACAGTATCATAATAACTAGTTAGTAAAAATAGTGGAGTATCAAACTAAATGCCTTATAGTATTTCATTTCATTTTTCTCTTACATTGATAGAATAAATACAAGTGGATTTCGTCGACTGTAGCCTCTTCCATGTAAGGGTTCGCCTTAAAAGGAAATCATTATCTATTTCTCACAATATAGCGGAAAAGAGTTGAATGTTACATTTCATTTTGCGTTCTTTATTTCACAGTTACGAGCTCAAATTTCAACACGTCAGGGTTGTTAAATGGGTATTGGGTTAAATTCAATTGCCTATAATCCCTTGCACAGAATTTGACTTATTACTTTGTCCAAAAAACATAGTTATCTATTTATTAGCATTTTAGAACACTGTGAAACAAATTTCGATTTTTTATGAAGCCATGGCAGTTCACTTACGCTGTTAATGTGATTGGGAGGTACACAACCAGCGATTCATTTCTATCTAATCATAAGAATCATTAGATTCTTATGATTATAGGGGGTTTGAATTTTTAAATTTTTGCACAAAGCCAGCAATTTCGGGGGATGGGATAAGTCGATTACATCTACGCCAGTGCTCAACTGGTACTTATTTTGTCGACCCCGAAAGGATGACAGGCAAACTCAACCTCGGCAGAATTTGAACTCAAAATGTAAAGATGGACGAAATGCTACTAAGCATTTTCCCCGGCGTGCTAAATATTGTTTCAGCTCGTTGCCTTACAAGAATCTAATATATTGATTTCAAGTTTTGGCACAGGGCCAGCAATTTCGGGTAAGGAGAAAGTCAATTATATCCACCTCAGTGCCCAATTAGTACTTATTTTAATCGATTCCGAAAGGATAAAAAGCAAAATCGACCTCAGAACGCAAAGACGGAAGCATTTTGCCTGGCGTGGTAACGATTCGGCCAGCTCGCAGCCTTGACAAGAAAGTAATATTTTAAAACGAAAAAACTGGTGTAAGAGATATCAACAGAACCACCGGACAACCCATATGATACAGTGGCATGTATGCAAAGAAAAGTTCGACAGTTCGTATTCTATTTCCTAAATTTTTTTTTCTCCCACAAAGACGCTTAGGTCTCAACTGTTCAGTTTCGTTGTTTTTAGGTAATTAAGTATTTCAGTGTGGAATGGCTCGCTGTTTTCAACACAGTAAAATGAATGTGCATTGTGAGCTCCATTTATACTTGCCCCACTGAGGTAATCAAACTGACTATTATTCTGTTTCTCGGTCACTTCTGCAGCCTGCAACTAAGCAAGTACTAAATATCATTCAACTGCATTATCATGACTGATGGAAATGTTCTGATGTCAGAGCAACTTATAGTTTCTAAGGAAAACACTTAGGTTTCGGACCCTGGACAGAGCTTCAGTACTATATGTGTGTAAATATGTCATTATGTGTGTGTGTTTGTGTGTGTGTGTTTCTCGATATCAATGAGTACGTAAAATTGTATGTGAGAGCGTGAGTTAGCTTATGATTATATATAATTATATTGCACTTTCTATTTGTCTCTGTGGGTTTGTGAGACATATATTTATGTAACAATATATTCGTGCAGACAGAGAGAGGAAGAGAGACCATATCATATCGAATTACTTATCCTAGTGGGGTGCTCCCCAAGTTTCTGTACCGAAGCTCACACTCACTTTTCGCTTTATATTTCGGATATACGTATTTGATGACTCAGATCCTAGAGAAACCCTTTCAACAGTTAACTAAATAGATATTCCCACCACGGACCACAGGCTAAGCAAAACAACACGGCAGCTGACGTCAGGAAACATTGTTATAAAGTAATTTTGTAATCCCAGATGGTTGAGCCGGTAGATTAGAGCGAATAAATAGTCGTTGGTTCATATCCAGACAAATGTAGCTATAAATACTATGACAAATACTATTACACTTCCCAGCTGTTAGTAGAGACTGTAATTATCAGAACTGCCTACTTTCTTGGGTATGGCTAAAAGAAATATTGGGGTCTAATGGAAACAGTCATGGTCTTGCACCCCTCCGACTGAGGTTTAGATTCTTCAACTTCGGTTTCATGCAATTGAGTATAACATCATAGATGAAGTACAGGTCGCTGGTAATGATTCGTCCCAGTTAGAGGCCAGATAATATAAAATCAAAGATTGACATTCTGAAACCAATGTATTGTCGGATTTTATAACATTTTTGATGAAGAAATAATTTACTGACTTCTGTCTTTCTTTTTTTCATTTACTTTAACTTCATTGCTATCTTCTCTTACAGTTTAATACTGGATTGAAGATTTTAAAAACTAATCACTTCAATAAACTTGAGTGGTTTGTCGAACAGGTTATTTTAAAGCTATCTTTTTGTATGCTGTACGATAGAAAAGCGAACGAATTCCAACAGTTTTAATTTAGGAGAACCTTTTTCTCTGTGTTCAGACTATAATAGATTAATATAGCTTTGGTAGTTTACATTTGACAACTCTGTGGAATGTAAGGCACTGTTGATGATTCTAAAGGCAAAAAAAGTCTGTTACTACGCATGGTTTCAGCAAGAAGTTCATTTAAATAACACTTAATTCCATCTATTTTTGTCGAGAATCATTTGGTAATAAATCAACTGTCAGACATATAAACATATTAAGAAGGATGTTATATCACCTAACTTAAACATTTCTTGAAATAGAATTCATTTGTAAGTCTGTTGAAATTATAGTTAAAATGTGACATATTTTCACAGTTGTGGCAAGTCTTACACAAAATGCCGATGAAATCTAAGAGAACTAAAAAAAAATTGAAGATTTACACACTTGGCCGAAATTTGTATAACAACAATTAAACAGGTTAAAATGATTTAAAGCAATTATAACAAGGTACAATTGAATCTACTTCAATACGTCGCTTGCACGTGTGTTAGAACGGCATTAAACGCATGAGAAACGCTCGCTTCACAACCACCTGGTTCTGGGTTCGTTCTTAGTGCGCAGTAATTTGGCCAAGTATTCCTTGTTTACCTTCTGCTGACTAAATGAACGCAGCTTGGTTTACAGAAACTATACAGAAGTCCATCATAACACAGACAGACACACACACACACACACACACACACACACACACACACACATACGCACGCACGCACACATATATACTTGCATACATGTATATTTATGTAAATATATATATATATACGCGTGTGTATGGGTGTATATATAT
>NC_068983.1:67431817-67434124 GCF_001194135.2 Octopus bimaculoides | reverse complement strand
TTTTTTTTTTTTTTTTTTTTTTTGCACAGATGCGGAAACAATGAACGCATACCTTCATTTCATTCCTTTTTTTTTCTTATTTTTCTTCCAGTGTTTTTGAATTTTATCGCTACAGCCAGCTATAATATACAACACATAATAGAGATGTTAAAAATCAAGTAATACTTGTGGTTGAAGTTTTTAAAGTAAGGAAAGGTCTTGCACACTGTCAACCCCACCTCACTAAACAACGTATACATTCGCCCGAAAAGAACAAGTCTACCTCATTGAGGCAAACGAAATCACAAGTGTTACATCAGAGCTTTCCTTCTCCTAGAACGATATATAAAGAGAAGCTAGGGATCTCTCAATCTCAGTTGTTGAATGGTCGTTGACTCTACAAAGTTCATCTGCACTTTGACAGGTTTTGTTCTTCGTTCTTCCAAGTGAAAGATTTGTTGAGAAAGGAAATGACAGCTCAGCAATTTTCAGAGAAGCGCAAATGCGAAATCATTAATATTGCGTAAGCAGATGGACAGTACGTAAGTTAGCAAACAAATATTAATGAACTAGTTCTGTAAATGCTGGAAGAAAACGTAGAATTCCAAATATGCTGGAGAATGATGTGAAATCTTTTGAGTCAAATTATTGAGGAAAATTCATGCACGTCTTGTCGTGCTGCAGCACACGGACTCAATCTCCGGGAAATATTTCTGCAGAAAATTCTGAAAGTTAATTTGTATTAGGAGCTGTCATCGGTAGATTTTTACTTGATTCGTCAGATAACTATTGCTACACACCCCTCTGTTTTCATTGTAAGGATCAGTAAAAGAAAAACACATAAATCGAGCCAGTGTTATTAAAAGAGGACTTCGAGTCTAGAATTATAATTAAAATGTATAGCATTTTCTTGTGCAACTGTTTTTCTTAGTCTTCTGTTGAGACGATGTCACACACACACACACACACACACACACACACACACACACACACACACACACACACACACACACACACACACACACACACACACACACACAGCCTACACACACACATGTATGCATATTTAAGTGGGTTTTTATTCGGTAACTTATATGAGGGCGTTTAAGTGACAATAGATCACAGAAGTACAACGAAACCTTTTGGTACTTCATAACGGAGACTTCTTTTTTAACCTGCTTTGACATTTGTGATTGACGTCTATACCGGAAAGAAAAGTACGGGCAGGGAAATTGTTTCAGAAAGCTGGCGTTGGGGAGGAGAGAAATGACTGTGCATAATAGTTTTCCATGGACGTAAGTGGTTGGACAGATATGCGATGATAGGGAGTCACGATAATGGGTGAGGAGTCTTGAGTAAATGCGACACTAGACCAGCCATCTCTGAATAACAGGCTATTATAGTAGCGGAAGAAAGGATAGGGAGAGGTGACAGTACAGCTGGATATTATCTGAGAGTGGTTTATGTCAAAAATATTCAAGTGACCATTCTCTGAATGCGATCTAGGATTTTTGTGCGTGTGTAGCAATAACATCGTCACAGATAAGTGGTAGGTACTCAATGGCAAACCTCATCGAGCTTTGTTTAATATTAGCAATTGGTGGCGGGTAGAGATCAGGGTGCTGAATTATTTTCTGAAGTTGAAGAGCAGTGCCAGTCTTTGAGATGTCGTCCTAGTTATATCAAGAGAGTTCCTCGGTGACAGTAAGGTTTAACATTTAGAGCGACTGCGCTCTGATTGAGTGTACGAGTACTAATATCAAGACCTAATCAAAAACTAGATATAAAATTACCCTTCTGTGATAAATTGCTTTCTCTCACCCCTTTCCCTCCAGCTCTCTCATACCCGCTGTCTTTCAGTCTCTCTTTCTCTCTTTCATCTTCGTCTATCTTTCTCTCATACACACACATACACACATGCATGTATGTACATGTATATGCTAAAACTGAGTTGAGTATCTACAGCACTTGTGTGTGTGTGTGTGTGTGTGTGTGTGTGTGTGTGTGTGTGTGTGTGTGTATGCATGTATATATGTATGTATATATGTATGTATCTATGTATGTATGTGTGTATGTATGTGTGAGTGTGTGTATGTCTATGTATATATGTCATAGTGTGTGTATGTCTATGTATGTATGTCATAGTGTGTGGCGCCTTTTCACAGTAGCTTTCATATGTTATTTTATAATTGTCTTCACTCTAACCGTTTATGTTCTCCCTTAGTTTTTCTGTTCACTTTCCACACACACACACACACACACGCACACACACACACACACACACACACACACACACACACACACACACACACACACACACACACACAC
>NC_068983.1:67421411-67431241 GCF_001194135.2 Octopus bimaculoides | reverse complement strand
CACCATCCATCATTTCATCCTTTACTACCATAATTATTACCTCAACCACAAGTGCTACCACCACCACCACCACCATCATCACAACTTTTATACGATAAGTAGCATCAGCAACACTAGTATGGCCATCAATATAACAATAAAGTGATTTCACCATCACCATCCCTACCACCCCGCCACCGATAGTCTTCAGTTCCATGAATGTCTCTACATTTTAACTACAGTCCCTCACGCATCGCTAAAAGTCATTACTTTTTTTTTTTTTTTTTACACTTTTCTTTTTCTTTTTCATGTTCAGCTGCCACATCCCATCATTTTGAATGCTATCCTTCCCGCCACCAATCTACATAGTCTAATTTTTTTTACATGTAAACAAAACATGTATTTGTACACAGTTTATGACCCACAACAACTCGACTTTTGTATACGTCTGTTGGCTCGGAGCTGACCGAAGCTACACGACAACCAAAGCAGTAATAGTAACAACAGCAGCAGCTGTGCCGTACAGCAGCAGCAGCGGCAAGAGCAGTAGTAGTAATAACAGCAGTTTTAAACTAGCTTGTAAACAGTCTTCTTAATAGACACTTTGCCAATGTTCACTGGATAGACCCAAATTGCAGCTATTAATTGATATACTGTCTCTAACTAAACAATTGATAGTAAGTCGTCTTATTCTAACTGGAGAGTTCCGTATCTGGCTTTAGCCTTATCAAGAATTTCAAGAAAAATGTTTTAGCATTCGATGACGTTCTTAATACGTTCTGACAGATTCCAAAGTGAATTTGCTAGTTGCTGTTGGGTTTTGTATACAGAAAACAACTTCTCTTTTCAAATAATGCGTGTTCACAACACACCTGATTCATTGAGACAAGGGGACTTTGAGATACTAGTGTTTCGACCTGTTTTTATCTCCTCAGTCAAAAGTACCTTAGATCAATAAATCTAAACTAGAATTTTAGCTTTTTCTTTATAGAAATCAGTAATAAAATTATTTGATGATGCGTACTGATGTCTGCCAAACCGATAACTAATCGTCGTGTAACAAAATAAAACAGCGATTAGCATATCCATTTTCGAATTTGTCGGACCGTATGAGGGATGAATATGCACGTCAATGTTTTGCTTTTCGCTGTTCTTCGTGCGCGCGCCGATTTGTTCTATCTAATATACATTGTAAGGTACATTTAATGTTAAATAAAGCAATGTTTTATTTACATTATTTACATTATTTACATTTGACGGATATTTGTCCTCATCTTGTTTGTTGTTAACACAACGTTTCGGCTGATATACCCTCCCGCTTCATCAGGTGTCTTGGAGAAATTTCGAACCTGGGTTCTCATTCCTAAGGTATTTTTTGATATTATTATTATTACTATCATCATCATCATTATTATTATTATTATTATTGTTCAGGTCACTGCTTGGAATCGAACTCCAATAATAATAATGCTGATTCTGATTGAGAAGGACGTTATGGGTATATACCTTTTTGCGGAATACTCACCCACTTACATACTAATTCGAAGAACAGGCAGTCCAGTTTGATCGAAAAACTGAATCCTCATCGTTAGACAACAGAGATACTCATATTTGAGTACTATTTTTCTTGTTTGCACCAACATACTTATAAATATCCTTCAGAGATATACATATATCCGTTTTGTGTTGACTGTCGGAAAAAAGAGAACTCGATATCATAGTAGAGATTAATAGCAATTTTACTCGAGTGTGTCTCATGCAACTAAGTTTCGCCTGCGGGTGTACCAGATCATCAGGCAAGTTACGAGTTCTAACTTGCTGAAGACCCTGTGCGTCTTCAGGCGAAACTGATTCGACCTATATATATATAAATTTTTGTGTGTGTATGTGTGTGTGTGTGTGTGTGTGTGTGTGTGTGTGTGTATGTGTGTGTGTGTGTGTGTGTGTGTGTATTGTGGTAGATCTTCATCGTTCAACGATGAGGATTTAGTTGTTCGATCTTAGCTTAATAATTAATTTCTCAACTGCGCATCAAGAATTGAAACTGAGTTTAATTTAAATCTATAAGAAGAATGCATTCGTTTTAAATATCTATAAATCATGTTTTCGTTGAATCAAACCAGACTCACCAACTCACAGCCAAAATAACCGCCCACACAGTCGTGAAATATTTAATGTTTCTCTTTAATTTCAAAATAATCACGTTTCGAATTGAAACATTAACGAAGTTTTCGTGGAAATAAGTTTATAATGAACACTATACTGTTTTATGTGTATGTGCACATGCCTGAAAATGCACCTGCGTGTGTAATGCGTGTGTATGATTTGAGTAGGTGGAAACAGCATATCTACCTCTACGTAAATGTGGTCTTGAAAAAATGTGATTTTGTTAATATGTTTGTAAGTGATGTATACACATATATGTTCGTTATTAGATTGTAGTTATGTGAGTATATCTAGCCGCATGCTTTGTTTTCTCTTAGCGAAGCATGTATGTCGACTTGTTTATTTCGTTGTTTTTAATCGAATCTCCAGCTGCATGTCGGGATTGCTTGCTTTTAAACACACGGACACCCCCTACTCTCTCTCTCTCTCTCTCTCTCTCTCTCTCTCTCTCTCTCTCTCTCTCTCTCTCTCTCTCTCTCTCTCTCTCTCTCTCTCCTATTACCTTTCGCATTCTCTCTAACTTAATGTACCCGCGTTTGTTACTAGACCCAAGTTTCAAAGGGGTTGTTTACTTCAAGCAGCATAGAAATAAGTCATGAATAAAATTGAATTACTCTTTTCGACGAATAAAAGCTCTTAATTACATTTCACCTGTTTAGAATGGTTTATTTCATCAAGATGGCATATTTCTTGTTGTTTGTTAAACTCTTTCACCGCCCACGTTTCACAAACAATTCCACAACATTCCTAGCTCTCTGTGCTTCTTTGCTCGATCAAGGTTAAATGGCAAAAGTGTCTTCCACTCAGCTTTCTTTTGTCATTTTTCTAATTAAAATATTTTCTTTGCTTAATTTAAATTAACATAGTTATATTTAATGTTCATTAGTTTGGAGGACTGTGTTGTCGAATTCATGGTAGTCGGCTCGAATCTTGCTACAACTATTACTTGCTTCATGCTCCTCCTGACAAGATATTCTCTTTTACTTGCCACACACATACACATATACAACGCGCGCGCACACACACACACGCACTCGTGCGCACCCATACATACGGATATCGCAAAAGTAAACGTTCAGATTTAGGTAATGCATTACTGCATGAAAAATAGAGGACCACCGATGGTCAGACCAGTAGGTTTTGTGGACAGTCAGACAGTAATTCAAATCTTGCTTCCCGTACTCACGTGTCCATCTTGATAATGATCCTGACACCTGTCTTTCATCAGTGTGTGGTAATCTGACAGCTATTACAGTGTAGAAGAAAATAACTGGTCTCGGTTCTCTGAACGCTGAGTTCAAATCTTGTCGAGGTCAACTCTATCTTGTATTCTTTAGGAGTTAATAAAATAAAGTTCCAATCCAGAGAGATTGCCAGAATTGTTAGGGCGTCGAATGCGACACATTGCAGAATTTATTCTGACTATTCACGCTGTGAATGTTTTAGGTGGTAGACTTAATCTGTCACAATTTAACACCGTTGTATAGTGCCTTTAGTGAGAATCCCTCTATTGCATTTAGGTCAGGTCTCCGATTTGAGAATAACATACTCTCTTTCTCTCACCAATGTCAGAGACCCTGGAAAACAAAAATAAAAGATCACGGGTACTAACTTTCCCTCCATGATTAAACAGTAGAGAAATTAAAGCCAGTTTGCCTAACTTTAGGAGTGTGGCATATAGTGTGATCGTTTGAAGTTATAAGCAACATGAGCAACAACTCTAAAATACAAGAATGTCTCGTCTTACAGTGTCGAGTTGAACTACTCATGTGGAGTCTGATCTTCAGAAGTTTTGGGTTTCACAGGTCATATTTATTTACTAAAATGTACCAGGGTTTGAGCATTGTCTCTTGTCACGAGGAGAGAAAATAGAAAAGTTTTTGGGGAAGTTTATAATATATTTCTTGTTTGTCTTTACTATGGTAAAAGATTATCAAATGATAAGAAACACTAAAAGAAAATATATGAAAAAATGAAATTTGGTCGAAAAGACTGAAGCAGATGGATAGATTTTGCAGTGTACCAAATCCACCAAGTTTTAGCATCTTGATATTTTGTGACACCCTTTTCTTGTTTACAACTGGAAAGAGCATTTTTTTTTATCATTATCAATGTTAGAAGTCTATTAAATTAAGCGTATCTATCTTGCAGCATTCCTGACGCGTGTGCGCAAGCAGGCAAACACACACACACACACGCACACACACACACACACACAATTAAGACAGACTCATGCACAAACTTATTTGTGCATGAATGTACGGAGATATGTTTTCATGTATGCAAACAAATGCAGACACAAGAACACACAGAGAGCAACCTACCTACATAAATACATACAAACGTACACAAATTCTTATGGGAGCACGCATAATAAATAATGAATGATGTATATATATATATACATGTATGTGTGTGTGTGTGTGATATGCGTGTTTGTGTGTGTGCGTGCGCACGCGCGTGTAAAAGAGAGAGAAAAAGACATACAGACAGATAAAGAAAGAGTGACACATATAAACACACGCATACACACATAGCACACACATGAATATAATGTATTTGTTCACATACAGCAACTAGATCACCTACATACTTCCTGACATGTAGATACATATATATACTCACGCAGTTTTATATATATATATGTATATACATTCCCCTAATACATAAATAGACATATAGACACTCATGCAAGCACTTCCTTCATGCACACAGAAACACACACACACACTCCTCCTACACACATGCATATGTTTTCCAATACACAATGAAGAGAAGCCATAGATGCAATTTAGAAAAGTAATTTAATTAGAGAGATATCGCTGCAATGCAGCTTGCAGTAGCACTGATGTTGTAATGTGTGCAGTTGGATGAATAAATGCACCGACATGTTATGAAAATAATTTGGTAAACACGCCATGCATGAATGGAATTTCAACTACGAAACACATTAAACAACAACACAGTTGTATGTAGATATTACCACGCACACGCACACGCACGCAAACACACGCATAAACACATGCAAACACATACATACACGCATATATATATATTCAAACATCTACATATATGGTACACATCTATATAAGTACCCACTTATAGACAAATACACAAACCTATGAACAGACACATTTTTATGTAAATAGCTACAGCTACACACGCACACACACACACACACACACACACACACACACGCTCGCACACACACACACACACACATACTCGTACACACACACACTCACACACACACACATGCACGCACACACGCACACACACGCACACATACAGTATGGTTTACACCGACATACAAGCACATATGCCTCTTGCATCTGTGCATAGGTACCAACTCTGGTGCAGGCATACAAATATACTGGCAACAGATGCATATACAAATATTGATGGAGCAAAAGTGTATATACACACATCAAACACAAACTAAAAACACTTTATAGTCATAAAATACAGTCGAGAACAAACGTATGTCCGTGCATGGATCCACATGCAACACACGCACTCAAATACATACACACATACACACACACACGCGCGCGCGCACGCAGACGATATTGATATACGTTTAGTTAAGTATACTCACGATGACACATATTCGCACACATGTGCAAAAATGACACACACACGCACAGAGACGCGCGCGCGCACGAACACACACACACACATGCGTATGTATGTATAAATAGGTGTAGTTAATTCTAATAAACGAACAATAAAATTTACAATAACAGACAACAAGAAAACGTGCAGAAGGAATGTATTAATTTGACGCTCAGTAAAAAGAGATAATTTTTGACGTTTCGAACATTGCTCTTCGTCGGAAAGGAGAACGGAAAAAGTCCAAAGAAGGAAATGAAAACGCCAACAGCGTGTGTGTATGCACAGATAACTCAGACCAGCGATGCACAACATAATTCATAGCAAAATTTTGGTGAGGCACAGTTAATTTCATAAGACCACAGCAATTGCTGTTCTTTTTTTTTATATTTTGCATAAAACAATCTAAAGCAATTAAACATAAATTTATGAGCATCTTATACAATGCATGATCAAATTAATACCCAATTTAAAGCATAATTTATATTTAAAAACTCATGTAGTTATCCTGGTGAATGGATCTTTCTTCTGGAAAAGTAATGGATCAATGTTCTATAATGCATCCCAACTATCTCCACCAAAAAAGAAACAAAAATCAAAGACGGCTACTCATCTAACCGGCTGAAGATTGTTCCCCAATACACTCCCACCTGTGGTCGACAGATGTGCTGCCTCCTCAGTTTGGCACTTCAACACCTACAATAGTGTCCACTACTTCTCAAGATTTCTTTGATCACGTGACGCCTCCTCTTAGACCTACTTCTTACTGCCTTTTCTCCCTCGTATTGTACCCCCACTACATGCACTGCACTTACCGCTAACGTCTAATTTTCCCACCACTTAACACTAGTTTCCAGAATTCGCTCCTGGTCTATGTTTTTCCTGTAACCATCAACTTGCAGCTGCTGTTCAAAATCATCCTCTACAAATTAATCAACTGTCTTCAGAGGGCCTCTTCACACCAAACCAGTGAAAAGCAACGAAAAAGAAACAACAAAAAGTAAGAAGCATTAACTGTAATGAGAAATAGATAGGTATCGGTTCTGTATTAAAAACAACAACCACATCCTTATTCTACAGTAGTCAAGATATCAATCCACTTGACCGCCAAAATGGTCGTTCGTGCAGTTAATGACAGAAATTAAGCATGTATAATACTTCGCGTGTTTCTCTATCTAACAACACATTTCGTGTGTTCTGTACATTTAGTTCCAGTTATTTTGTACTTCTCAGTCTTTTCACGGTTAATTGTTTGTTAGACGTCGAAAATTATTATTTTCTCTCTCTTCATCTTCGTACACCTCTGCAGTCGTGCTACTCTGCCATTTTGTCATCTACCATTGTCTTCCAAACCAAGGTCTATACATATACCTAAGCTAAACAAACAACAGTTTAGGACAGTGTTGTTTATAGCGTTATTTACATGTATTTATATTTTTTAATTTTAGGTAAATGTTTCGAGATAAGTTTTTGCAACGTGATATTGCAGGGAAATGTTTGTATACATGTCACCTAAAAAGCCACAGTGTGTCATTACTGACACCCATATCGTAGATTCACTATCAAGTTCCTCTGGTTTCCACAAACTGAAGTGGCCTCAAAATTTAATTCCTTTTACTAGTAAATTTTGTTATAATTAACAGCTGAACAAGGAGTTAATCCCATTAATCTAACAACAATTAACAAATTAGAGCCAATGAATGAAAGAGATATTATTTACATACGTGGAGAATGTCCATTAGTTTATTTATAATTTTGTTTAGGCAAAGGGAATGATAGGTTTGCAGAATCGTTAGAACGTTGGACAAAATATCTTGCGGTTCATTACGTTCTGAATTCAATTCTCATTGAAGTCATCGTTGTCTTTCATTCCTCCGGAGTCGATAAAATAAAGCATCAGTCAAATACTCGGGTCAATGATATCGACTAAATACGTCACCTCGAAATTGCTGGAACCAATAATTATGTTTATACCAAGAACAACCCTTCTCTCATTTAACTCACACATGTTTGTTAGGCATCTTGGCTGCATTCATGCGTAACTCATTCGTAAATAGCCCTGCTCTTTGCTAACAATTGCCAAATAAGGTGTATTCATGAACTTAGAACCTTATCATGTTTCTAGCTTCAGCCTTATTATTGAGGGCCACTTTTTTTATATATCAAATAACAGTGTATTACATTTAATTCATTTCCATGTCTGCAGAATACTATTTTGTTTATCAATTAATGCAGTTTTTACCAGCCTATTTTTTCATTTCTGTATAATTATTCAGTTCAAACATGAGCAAACGTTCCTTGTTTAAAACTATGGATTCATTGATGCAATAGCAACTTAAGACTGTTATTGTTTTAGCTGTTGATAATACTATGGTGAGAGCTTTGACTAAAAGAATCGAGTGGGCATCAGAAAATCAATGTATCTGTTGATAGTTTCTGTCCTTAATCAAGATACTTAATTTTACATATTTCAGTGTCTAAGTAGCTTCATTAGGGTGTACACATTAGTGGAAACACTAATAATATAGACAACTTTCAATCCAATAAAAGTGAACTAAAAAATTACTGAATATCTAATGTAACTGCTGATATTTTTAACAAATTAGCTCCGATAGAGGCGTTCCCACTGGAGCCATAATTTTTTCCACGGCTATAGCGTACCCAGGACTAAAATTTATAGTATGTCTGTTTAAAGACAGTATGGAATGATCTGAAGGAAATTTAACTGCTATTTTAGTCGGTTGGATGACCATGTTGAGGCTCCTCATTGGCTTGTTAGAGATGCTGTTGTTGACGCAGCAGTCGTTACAATGTTTTGTTGCTATCGCTGTTGATTACGATATTTCGTTGTTGTCATTGCAGGTGCTTTCAAATGCTTTCTTGGGATGTTTTTGTTAGTATTTTATATAATGGATCTGAGCATTAACAGCGCAAGTAGTTCATTATTTCCAACTAGCCGATCAACTAGTTCACTACCTTTTCGACGTCTGTCAACCCGGGCAGAATAAATGCAACAAAGAGGTTTTGTTCGAACACTTCCGTTCATCGGGTTTTATGCTGTTGTATACTTTTTTGCTGATATGCGTAAGCGACATATGTCCCGAGATCAGCAACGAGAAATGCACAATGACGGTTTCAGAATTTTCAACGTCAAATCTATTTTATCACTCTACTTTAATACACGTTGTATTTTATCTTTGTTACTTACAAACATACTTTTTCATGCTGCATACATACATACATACATACATACATACATACATACATAGGTGTATCAGTCAGAGGCAAGGTGGGAAGTCTTCCCCAGGCGCAGGTGTAAAGGGCTGCAAAATTTATTCTGGCTTCTTATACCTATTCAGTTAGGAGTACCAGATGCGATTTTACTTCTGAGCACTGAGAAACCTTGCTTTGCACCATATGAGTGAGTGTGTGTGTGTGTGTGCGCACGCGTGTATATACAGTGGCATGTGAAACATTTCACCCACGACTATGTCAAAGCCAATTGTCTTAAGTGCAACTTAGTGCGGATCGAACCTGAAACTTCTTAACTACACTACTATCAGCCTTTATTTTGTTGTTGCAGTCAGTACTATTTCTGTTGCACCTGGTGTCGCAATTGCCATTGATATTACACGATATTATTGTTGACGTTGTTTCAGGTGCAAGTCTTCCTATGATGGTATTGCCTATTCTCTTTGATGTTGCTGTTACAGTTGCTGTGTTATTGTTATTTGCGCTCCTATTGTTGCTGTTGCAGTTGGAAGCTTTGAAGCTTCTGCATTAAGTTGTTGCTGTTGCTTTTGAAGACGCCGTTATTGTTTCATTGTTCTATTTTGTTGTTGCAGTCAATGTATACTTATAAGAAAGTTAGTGAATTCTATTATTCCTTCCTAGTTGCAGTCATTGCTCCCTGGCCATGCTAAGGCACTGACTTCTCGGATTATATCGACCCCAGCAAATAGTTCAGTCTAGTATATAATATATTTTATCAATATATAATTCCGGTATGCGGAATTCTTGACTGGTAGCACTTGCATGTGCAAGTTGTTTGCAAGACACTCATCGGGATATAT
>NC_068983.1:67419042-67420111 GCF_001194135.2 Octopus bimaculoides | reverse complement strand
ATATATATATATATATATATATATATACTTAACTTTTTAAAACATTGGTTTTCAGGTTCTTAAACAAAAACATGAACTCAAGCGTACGCACGCACACACACACACACACATTATATATTTAAATATATAAACATATGCATACATACAAATATACGTACATATATATGTGTATATGTGTTTGTGTGTATGTGTTTGTGTGTGTGTGTGTGTATGCAGGTGCTGGTGTGTTCTGTGTTTCTCCCTCACCACTAGAAAAACTGCAGTGGTTTCTTTCCCTCCCCCTATTTAGAAGTTCAGCTCAAAGAGAATAAGTACTAGATTTAGAGGAAGAACTGACCTCCTGCTGATCGATTTTACACTTCAATGCAGTTTTCCAGCAAGGCCGTAGTACTGTGACTGAAACAATTACATACATACACACATACAAACATACATACATACGTACATACATATATACACGCACACACATAAACACACACATACATATGTAAGGACATCACCAACGGTTCAATCAACGAGTTAAATACATAAACAACGAGAAAAAATGGAGAACACGACATTGAGAAAGGACCCTTGCTCGAAATGAGGAGTAGCTAGACAGCCAACAACTGATGAAGGGCCCTTATACTATATATATATATATATATGTATATATTGTCCGAATCTAGACAGTTCAAATTTAGTTAAACTAGACGAGAGAAAAAGTTTAATCACTGATGGAAAAACGTCTCAACTTGTGGTTGGTACTTTAACTTTATGTGTATATGAAATATCTGAGAAGAACGGACCTCAAATATATCACATAAAGAAAATGTGATCTCTCTTTCCCAAGTTACCTTAACTGTTTCGGAGATTGTTGGTCTAATCTCGTGTTAGTTTAAACACTGATTGAACCGAATTCTATGATTAATAATCAACCGTCACAATAAGCAATTTTTGCTGAATTTATATATCTTTAATAGGATGAATAAGACAAAGTTGCACATACTTCTACAGAATAAAACGAAATTATCAAGAGGAACTTGTAAATTTATAGCAATGTTTTATATATATATACATATATATATAT
>NC_068983.1:67410379-67414047 GCF_001194135.2 Octopus bimaculoides | reverse complement strand
ATATATATACATATATATACATATATATATACATATATTTAGAAAAGTATTTCCTTATAAAAGTAGGTCTCTTCTGATTTAAATATAATTAGGAAAACTGACGTGTTCTGGTAGTGAGAAGGTTTTCAAAATGTTTCCATACAGCCATGTGAATGCTGTGCATGATTACAAAACCTTCTTGTTCAATAATATCAGCTGATCCAATACTGGATCAGCTGATATTATTCCAGTTAACTACCTTTCTTGCTGTTTGTAGATTCTCTTTTAACGTTTTTAATTATCTGCTGCCAGTAAAAGAATAAATGTATAAAATGTATTCGTTGAATATAAATGATCTGGTGATGATGTGCGTGTCAGTTATATTTCGGAGGGTTTTCAATGGTATTGTTGATGGTTATGAAGGTACAGCAGTTGATGATATTGTTACTATCCTAACTAATGAATTTGTTTATATTTTACAAGCTAAGATCTCTTTTATTTTCTTCTTTTGCAGTATCACCTTATGCATCCCGAGGTCTCCGCCATAGAAGTAGTACACTCAAAGACATTATCATTAGTAAAAAGAAAGCCAAGTCCTACTTGGTGAAGCGTGACCGCAACTGGAGTGGGATCGTTTGTGAATGTTGCTACAATACCTGTACCATTGAAGAACTTCTTGACTATTGTAAAGACCCGAGGGATTTCAGGGCCCGTCTTCAACAGTCTTGAAACACCTAAGACTGCCATCAAACAATTATTTTTTTTAATTTTTAATTTTTTTTTTGCTGACATCTCCTCATCCCCTCTCACCAAAGGATATGCCTGTGATTATCTGTCCGTTTAAGCATCTCACTTATATATATATATATATATAGCCTTTCCTTGTCACACTCACACCTTTCTCTCTCACTTTCACTTTCTCTCTCATGTATATCTATATACTATACACATACATATACATATATATATAATACATATATATGTAAATATCTATGTATATATGTAAGTATACATATTTATATATACACAAGTATATATATATATATATATATATATATATATATATATATATATGCCTTCTGTATATATTTATGTGATGTATGTAAATATCGTTTACAACGTTAAAACACCAAAACAGACAAACGGTTTCAGATCAAGCATGCAATAGATTTGGTTTATTTTTGTTGTTCTTTTTGTTGTTGTTGTTTGTTCAAAGCATAAACTTTTATTTAATTCTAAAGTGTTTTCTTGGTGTTTCTTCTTTATTCTTGTTTTATTTCATTTTTATTATTTTTATTTATTTTTTTGTTGCTGTTGTTGGTCTTGAAATTGTTGTTTGAGTAAGACTTTTTGATGTTGACGACATATTCTTGCATTGAATCAACTTTATCTCAAATCCACGGCGCACTTTTTCTCACCCCTACTGCCTTCTCTTCTATCTTCTTTAATTCACATATTTCACTGTCTTTTCTACATCTACCTTTCTCTCTCTCTCTCCTCTCTCTCACATACACACATACACACACTTCACATCTTCATCACTATCAATCTGTTATATATTTCATTGACCTTCTGTCTACCCCCTCTCTCTATCTATCTATCTATCTATCTATCTATCTATCTATCTATCTATTTACCTATCTATCTTTCTATCTATCTTTTGTTAAATCCTGCATAACATTGAGAAAACTGTCAATTACACAAAACTTCACGACCATCACCTCACTCTCTGTCTGTCTGTCTGTCTGTCTCTCTCTCTCTCTTCCACTTTCTCTGTCTTTTTGTTTGTCAGTCTGTGTAACCTTTTCATTCTATACAAAGCTTCTCTGCTTCCTTCCTACCTTTCTTTCTTCATTGATCCTTCTTTCTTTCATTCCTTCTTTCTTTAATATATTTCTTTCTTTTTTTTTTTTTTGGTTTTCGTTTTTTCCTTCAACGATCGCTAGATATCTGCCGTTCTCAAAAAATCTTTTTCTGTGCTCAGCCTACTCGCAGCACATTCACCAACAGCACCTTTACGCATCCCCCTTACCTCCTTCCACCCTCACAAAGCACCTGGTATGCTCTCTGAGTCGATGTCCTTCAAGAGATAAATACGTTTACACTACTTACAAATCAAGATGACAAGCCGGTTGTGCAAGTTATGCATCATTACCCTGCCAAACATAAGCTGGTTATGCGACCTGATGCTTGTCTCATAGCAACCATCACCCATTGTTGTCCTGGTAGCAACATCCATATAATGTATATATATATGTGTTTAAATGTGTGTGTATCCTGAAAGAAAAAAGAAAAACAAAAATAAAAAATAAATCCCCCTCCCCCCAAAGAAAAACAAAAACAAACAAACAATAAGGAACAAAACAGTTGTCATCAAGTATCTCATTTTGCACACTTAATCAACTTCTGTCAAAATACTACTACTACTACTACTACTACTACTACTACTACTACTACTACTACTTTTTCCTCATCAATACATTACTGTTATCACTATAATACTAAATTGTCATGAATCGTCGACATTCTATTTATCATCACCCTGGCATCTCCCCAACACCAGCACTACTACTACCACTACAACTACTACTACTACTACTACTACTACTACTACTACTACTACCACCACCACCACCACCGCTGCTAGTAAGGTTATCACAACTTATACACATACCAATAAGAACACCACTTTACTACTATATACTAGTTTGCTGGATGTAAAACTACCACCACCACCACCACAACAACAACAACTAGTGCTATTGCAGTTGGTACATGCTATTACTTTCAACACCACTACTATATCACCGCCACTACCACCGCCGCCGCCAACACCAAAATCATCATTATTAACACTATTAATACTACAAACAGCACCAGCTACCAACGCTACTACCAACTACAATATCATTATGATCATCATCATTACTTACATTACACACTCACCAACAATAACAACAACACTACCACCAATGTCATTTCCACTGTCACTATTACCATAATCAGATACCACTACTAACTAGCCAGCAAGGGAGCCTCTACATAGTCGCTCGACATGCTAGAAATACCAGGCAAATCTCACTCAAATCACGACACTACACCGCCTTAAAGAAAAAGAAGGAAGGGTATACGTTAAATAATGTAGCCCAAGATATATGTAACGCATCGCAAAATGAGAAGAAAAAAAGAACAACTGGATAGTCATGACTGGAATCTTTTCGATCATAGGTCTGCTCTCTTGGAGTTGACCTGGAGCTAAACAGCGACAAACCACAAGTAAAACCACTATCATCACTTAGATCCATCGTACCATCAGCATCACAGAAACACCACCACAAAAAATACGTTTACCACCAGCGCCCCCTGCCAGAAGCAACAACACCAACAACACCTACATTTGAACAGGAACGCCATTTTCACTTATTTTCAAAAGCCGCTGATAATTGTTAAATGTTGATTAATTAAAACATTAAGTGTTATTCTGTCGCTTTTATTTATTCATATATTTTTGTATATAAGTGGCTACATAACTAAGTAAACACCTTTCCATTGTGCAGTTTGATTGGGCAATTAGACTGCTCAATACACACATTTGTGTATGTATGCGTATATACACATGTCCACAAACTTAAACACACGCACACGTATATAAATACATACCTGTACACACAACTATATATATATATATA
>NC_068983.1:67409254-67409788 GCF_001194135.2 Octopus bimaculoides | reverse complement strand
ATACTTACACACACATACACACATATATACATATATATATAAATACATACACACATACACACACACACACACACACACACATATACATATATATATATATATATACATATGCATGTATACGTATATCTACACATAACATATATACAACCAACGCAGAAACTTTATTTCTTAGCTAGGGCACAACTCTTATGATTATGAACTTTATATACTAGTACAGAAAGTGTATACATACATAAACCCATCAATACACACACGCGCGCACACGTGCACACACACACACACGCACACACGCACATATATTTCTGTATATTTGTATGTATATATATATATATATATATATATATATATATATATATATAAACATGCACTCATGCATACATTAGGAGCATATTATTTTTAAATGTACTGTATTAATAAAGGCCATATCAACACCCGCCTTAATACTAATACTAATACTAATAATAATAATAATAATAATAATAATAATAATAATCACAATAATAGTAATAATAATAA
Source organism: Octopus bimaculoides (assembly GCF_001194135.2). Classification (NCBI taxonomy): domain Eukaryota; kingdom Metazoa; phylum Mollusca; class Cephalopoda; order Octopoda; family Octopodidae; genus Octopus; species Octopus bimaculoides. Next base: position 67,409,272 of record NC_068983.1, on the reverse strand, counting down.
TCACAATAATAATAATAA
>NC_068983.1:67407435-67409244 GCF_001194135.2 Octopus bimaculoides | reverse complement strand
TAATACTAATAATAATAATAATAATAATAATAATAATAATAATCACAATAATAGTAATAATAATAATCACAATAATAATAATAATAATAATAATAATAATAATCACAATAATAATAATAATAATAATAATAATAATAATAATCACAATAATAATAATAATAATAATAATCACAATAATAATAATAATAATAATAATAATAATAATAATAATAACAATAATAATAACAAACAATTAGATGCGAAAGCGTGAGAATAAAAATAATATACACTTCATAGTAGAACTATTTTTACCACCTCCACTGCTATAAATACTGTTGCAGATAACTGGCATCTGAGAGTAGATATCTTAAACAGGAAAAATACGTAAGAGAAAAAACGACAATAACAGAATTACAGAAAAATGAAGATAACACTGTGAAGCAATAATCAAACAATTATATTTTGAAATGAAAGAACAAATTACTGAGGAGGCAAAGCAATATCAGATGTCAGATATATAGGAATTGATCAATGTGTGCGTCTTTGTTTGTGAATGTTTATGTGTGTGTTTGCAGGTGTGTTTGCAGGTGTGTGTGTGTGTGTGTGTGTGTGTACACATACACATACACACACAGACACAGACACGCAAAATCTGGTACTACAAAGTGAATGTGGCCAATCACTCATATGGTGACACACATACACACACACACATACGCACATCGATATATTCTTTATAGCTGCAAACAAGTCTTTCAATTACGCATGCGTCTGCATGTTTGTATATACATACATATACATATATACATGTACGTATGTGCGTGTGTGTGTGTATATATACATATATATATGTGTGTATATACATATATATATATATATATATATATATATATATATATATATATATATATATATATATATATATATATATATGTATGTATGTATGTATGTATGTATGTATGTATGTATATATATTTATTTATTGCTTACTTGTATGTGTACTTCCACTCATACGCACGCACACGTTTACATACATTAGTGTGTGTGAAATATTTAAGCATATGTATGTATGTTTGTACGCATATATATATATATATATATATACGCTTTGTGCAAATTTATAATTCATATATATATATATATATATATATATATATATATATAATACCCATAAATATATTTACGCGCGAGCGTGCACGCATACACACACACACATACACACACTCATACACACACAGACACACACACACACATGTATACCCTCAGAGTTTGTAAACATTAAAACTCACATTCATACATCCAAGCATTCACTGCTAAATGTGTGCGATAAGGTGTAGGGGAAGAGAGACGATGAGAGAAGCTGTCTGGTTCATCAATCCATGACTGGTTCATCAATCCATGACTGGTGTATCTGTGACGGCCAAGATGATCAAAAACAAAAGAAATCAATAAAGAAAACAATTGCTATAATAAAGAAGAAAACAATAAACAATTCCTAACTGATATTCTTGTTTCATATTTATTGATTATAGTTGATTTGTACTGTGGTTGTTGTTGTTGTAATCGTAGTATTAAACTGTTGAACAAATACACACACACACACGAGCTGGCAGAAACGTTAGCACGTCGGGCGAAATGCTAAGCGGTATTTCGTCTGCCGCTACGTTCTGAGTTCAAATTCCGCCGAGGTCGACTTTGCCTTTCATCCTTTCGGGGTCGATTAAATAAGTACCAGTTACGCACTGGGTCGATATAATCGATTTAATCCATTTGTCTGTCCTTGTTTGTCCCCTCTGTGTGTAGCCCCTTGTGGGTAGTAAAGAAATAACA
>NC_068983.1:67405485-67407152 GCF_001194135.2 Octopus bimaculoides | reverse complement strand
ATATATATATATATATATATATATATATATAATAATAATAATTTCAAATTTGGGTATACACATGGTAATATGTTATTTTAAGCACGTTTACTCTTTTCGGGTAACTGATTCATCATTGAATATATAACATGAGAGAAAGAGGAAACGGAATTTCCGAGCTTTTTAATTAATCACTACGATCATTTCGAGCCAATGGGCATCGTGAAGGACCGATGCACGATGGGTCGAAACGATCGTAGTGATTAATAATGAATCTTATGAATACCATTTTCTCCTTCTCTTGAATGTTATATATATATAAGAAATATCTAAAATTCATTTGAATTAGGTACTTAAATTGACGCACCAAATCTGTCCAGTGTTGTCCGCACAGCTCGAAATTAAGTGAATAAAAAGCAAATACGTAACAAGGATGTCCAGGTATTAGTACATTACGGCTGTTTCAAGCGGCTCCATTTAATCGATCAATGCAAACAGTACATCAATTTAAAACAAACCGCTCTCCTCGGATGCGTATGAGCATATAGATTTCCAACATACAGGATACTCCCTTATAATGTTTTAGCAAAATTTTCCTAGGACTAGAATACATTGTTTCTTCTTGCTATTATTGTATAAGAATGAATTTAGGGAAAAAAATACCTAAAGCCTGCTATGATTTAGAGTGGCAGAAGAAAATACTTTTCTTTATTTTAAATTGATGCAATGTTTGCATTGATCGATTAAATGGAGCCGCTTGCAACGGCCGTAATGCACTAATACCTGGACATCCTTGTTACTTATTTCCTTTATGTATGTGTGTATGTAGTAATAATAATAAGAATGGCACTTGGATAGAGTTTATAAATATTTTAATACATTAATATTGTACAGCTCTGTACAATCTCAAAAATTTGGTTCACCAGTCAGTATCATAAGACTGTAGCTGGCATAATAGAATAGGGGCTTCATTTGAATGTTCAAAACGATTCCCCTAAATAAATTTAAACACACGCACACAAAGTGCGATGGGTAAATTGTCTTTTACTTAGCGCATGCGAAGTAAAAGATATTTTGACTTGACTACATACACAGTATCGTAGGGTCAGTTGGGCACTGTCTCTGAGTAAAACAGCACCATGATACAATTCACTCTGCCAGAAATTTGGAAACGACATGCTGGACTGCTTGGCATTCGGGCCGGAAGCTCCAATACAAACATTTCAGAGTTTTGGGGTGTCAATATGAAGACAGCGCAATCTGAGATGTACCGAGAATGATTAAAGATCAAACATCCAGTCAACATCATGGTGTTTGGAGTGATTACTGGTGATGGCGACGTTATGTTTCCATTCATCTTTCCACACGGCCTCAAACTCAACAGGGAGGCTTACATCAAGTGATTGGAGGATTTAGTGCTGCTCTGGGTCTAGAGGGTGGCTGCTGGAAGACCCTATGTCTGGCAACAGGAATCTGCACCATGCCATACAATTAGGAGAACCCAGTCATGGCTGTCAGACAATTTCTGTGACCACATCACCCCTAACAGCTGGCCACCTAACTCCCCAGACTGCAATCCCCTTGATTATTATGTGTGGGGCGAAGCTGAGCGAGAGACCAAGAAAACTCCTTGTAACTGAAGGCAAGGATTATGGCAGCATTCATCAACTAAACTCCACCCATATATA
>NC_068983.1:67402535-67404449 GCF_001194135.2 Octopus bimaculoides | reverse complement strand
GCCGACCAAAGCCTTGTGAGTGGATTTGGTAGACGGAAACTGAAAGAAGCCCGTCGTATATATGTATATATATATATATTTGTGTGTGTGTTTGTGTGTCTGTGTTTGTCCTCCTAGCATTGCTTGACAACCGATGCTGGTGTGTTTACGTCCCCGTAACTTAGCGGTTCGGCAAAAAGAGACCGATAGAATAAGTACTAGGCTTACAAACAAAGAATAAGTCCCGGGGTCGATTTGCTCGACTAAAGGCGGTGCTCCAGCATGGCCGCAGTCAAATGACTGAAACAAGTAAAAGAGTAAAAAGATACACACACACACATATATATATATATATACATATATATATATGCGTGTGTGTGTGTATGTGTGCATGTATACAGAGAAACAAGGAGAGAGGGAGAGAGAGAGAGAGAGAGAGGATCGTGGAATCTTTAGCACTTGTATTTGGGCTTCAAAGTTATAGCTGCTCCCTAAATGGACGCCATTGCATTATATCAAAGATCCCAGCCACTACATCTGCAGTTAAGACGCAATACTGTAATGGCTTAATGCAGGGAAGAGCAGTTATGATTCTCTGGTCTCTATATGTTAAGGTTTGTTGTCATTCTGTTTATTGATCATCAATAACCGAAATAGCTTCATTATTTTCGTGTTTTCTTTCTTTGGCTATGTCTTTTTCATTCTGTTTTGTACTTATTCATATATTTTCGCAGGTCCTAGACCCATGTCAAATTTGATGGACAAATTATCACATGTTATATATATATATATATATATATATATATATATATATATATATATATATGCATAATATCTATATGTATATATGTATAAATATATATATATGTGTATGTGTATATATAAATATATGTATGTGTGTGCGTGCAAATATTATATCTATATATATTCATATATATGTATTCTCCCTCTCTCTCTCTCTTTCTCTCTCTATGCATATACATTTATAAATATATTTACATATATATATGTACGCGTGTGTATATATGTATATTATATATATATATGTGTGTGTATGTGTGTGTGCGTGCGTGCGAGTGAGTGTGGAGAGAGAGTGTGAGAGAGAGAGAGAGCATGATGGCTGCAATTCAGTTTCAAACAATTCCATCGCTTTATTCTTCCTGTTAGCATGAGCAGCATGGAAGTGGCTTTTTAGTCCTGTTAAGGACCTACATTCTTTTGCACAGATGTGGCAATGATGGGAGCCTCTTGAAACAGGTGTTCGGAGAGCTTACCAACTACGCTGACGCATGCCTTCATTCCATTATGGTTACGAGCAGTCATAATATGCAACACAAAATGGAGATGTTAATAATTAAGCGATGCCTATGCTTGAAATCTTTTAAAGAGAGGAAAGGCCTTGCACAGGTTAATCTCAATCCCTAACGGACCAATCCCACACTATAAACAGCGTATGCATTTGCTGAAAAAGAAGAACTAATTTGCATCATTGATTGCAAACAAAAACGAAATTGCACATGAAGTGCCAGAGTATTCCATCTCATAGAGTGATGACTAAATAAAGACTGGGGGTCTTTCAGTTCCATCTGTTGGGCGGCCGTTGTCTCCACTCAATTCGTTTGCACTTTGAAAGGTTTTAATTTTATTCCTGCATCGCGTCCAGCGAAAACCATCCTCCTTACCAAGCAAGCTTGGTAGGGTGACCGGCTTAATGACCAGTTTAGTCACCGACGGCTTGACCACACGACAAGTTATAGTGGGTTATGTATTAACAGTAGCACAAGAGTGATATAACATACATATATGTAGAATATACATACATACACACATGTATATGAATATATATATATGTATACATACACATATATATATATATATATATATATATATATATATATATATATATATATATATATATATATATATATATATATA
>NC_068983.1:67397968-67401506 GCF_001194135.2 Octopus bimaculoides | reverse complement strand
ATATAAGAACCTTCAAAAATTATTTGTAACTTGTGTCTAGAATTCAAATTCATTGTACATAAAATATAATTTATAACTGTAATTCTACAGAGTACGGAATGTCTATTACGTTGCATGCATATTTGTTTGTGAAGTTTAAGCTGATTTCAATAGACAGTATATCATATGTAAATACATCAAGAACAATAGAGAGATGTTGTACACGTAACGTAATACCCACACAAACACACACACGTATACATACACGCACGCACAAACACACTTTTACACTCAGCTCTAAATGCTGTCATCTGCCGGATCTATCAGTTCTTATAGTTACTATCCTTCTAGGTGTTGCGGTTGAGTGCACACGTCATTAATTTTGACTTTTCTAATACCAACCATTCTAGAATGTATTAGGTGTGTTTTCAAATAGTGACTGTACTAGAGAGGATATATCTCAACATGTCAAAGATATCCCCACATCTTGGCCAAATATTTTACAAAGTGCACTGGTTGCATTTTATCGTGGCATCGGCATTAGTGAGGTTGCCTTGTACGCTATCATACAGAAAGAATCTTCATTGTTCTATATTGCCTCCTCTCTGTCAGAGCAACTTAATCCATAGTGTATGGAAAGGAGTGCGATTGTATAAGATGATCTAGAGTAGTGGTTTTCAACCGGGATCCATATGGCCCTTGGGGGTTCACGTAGCCCTGGGGATCCATTCAAGATTTTGTTGCTAAAATCTATCTACAATAAATTGGTGATGGAGGCGCAATGGCCCAGTGGTTTGGGCAGCGGAGTCGGGGTCATAGGATCGCGGTTTCGATTCCCAGACCGAGCGTTGTAAGTGTTTATTGAGCGAAAACACCAAAAGCTCCACGAGGCTCCGGCAGGGGATGGTGGCGAACCCTGCTGTACTCTTTCACCACAACTTTCTCTCACTCTTTCTTCCTGTTTTTGTTGGGCCTGTAATTCAAAGGGTCAGCTTTGTCACACTGTGTCACGCTGAATATCCCTGAGAACTACGTTAAGAGTACACGTGTCTGTGGAGTGCTCAGCCACTTGCACGTTAATTTCATGAGCAGGCTGTTCCGTTGATCGGATCAACTGGAACCCTCGACGTCGTAAACGACGGAGTGCCAACAACAACAACAATAAATTGGTTACACTTCTACAATACACAAAATATTTTTACAGTTTTCTTTTTATGCAGTTCCGAATAACATCAAATTATAAAAATATAATAGGATGTTTACAGTATAGAATGGCTGAGTGTGTACCCAAGTAGAATAGGAATCAAAGGGCTCCATTGGTAAAAAATTGTTGAGAATCATTGATCGAGAGTGAGAAGGAGAGAGAAAAGAGAGTATGTGGTAGAGGCTGTGTGATTGGGGTAATGTTATAGAACAGAAAGTAAAAATGGGAGAGACAGTACAAGAGAGTGTAATGATAAAGACAGTCATAGCATAAGGTAATGGGAGAACGATAGAAATGACAGCTACATCCTCGCAGGCAGTATTGAGAACAGAAATGGTCTGGTGGCGGTTAACCCAACAGAAGATAAGGTGAGCACAGGTATTGAATAGACCAAGGAATACATACATACATGCGTGTGTGTGCATACGTTTATTTCTTTATTGCCCACAGGGGGCTAAACATAGAGGGGACAAACAAGAACAGACAAGGGGGTTACATCGACCCCAGTGCGTAACTGGTGCTTATTTAATCGACCGCGAAAGGATGAAAGGCAACGTCGACCTTGGCGGAATTTGAACTCAGAACGTAACGGCAGACGAAATACCGCTAAGCATTTCGCACGGGGTTTCTGCCAGCTCGCCGCCTATTTATAGATATATATTATACGTATATATAATTTAGTTGTGAATTAACACTGCAGGGACAAACACTGACACACAAATACATATATATATATATATATATATATATATACGACGAGCGTCTTTCAGTTTCCGTCTACCAAATCTACTCACAAAGCTTTGGTCGGCCCGAGGGCATAGTAGACATTTACCCAAGGTGCCATGCTGTGGGACTGAACCCGGAACCATGTGGTTGGGAAGCAAGCTTCTTACCATACAGCCATGGGTGTTTGTAATTTTTTAAGTGTTCCACTTAAGAATGTTGGCCATCCGCCCCCATGTTGGATGACACTTCTCCACATGAAACCATTGCTAGCATTGTTAATCCAGAAATAAATGTTTTTCCACCAAATGCGGTGCTGAGCACTCATTCTTACTATTCGATGCTATCGTTTGTGTTTGTGTGTGTGAGTGTGTACGCATAAATTCCATTCCTCTCCCAACTTTCTCTGTTTGTTTGCACGCTCACGCGTCTGTTGGGTGTGTATAAGTGCAGGGAAACGACATGCATAAGAAGTCGGTATATGGGAGAGCATACGCCTATTTGCTTATGTGCTTTTATTTTTTTAGGCGCTTGATTTATATAATTCTTTCTAAAGAAGACCAGAGGATACAAATCAAAAAGGTGTATAAACATATAGCCGCAGAGTTAGTGAAAATTAAGAAAGAGGGTAAAATATTAGGGAATAAGGAATAAGTAAGGAAAGTAAAGCTTGTTACTTTCTTGAAGGAAGGAAAGACAGTGGATGATAAATAGAATTAATGGGGGAGTGAGAGAGAGAGATAAAGAGAGAGCAGGACATTATAGGAGAATAAAACGAGAGTAAGAAATTAGAGGAATCTGAAAAGATTGTGTCAAAGAAAAAAAAATAGGGGACATAAAAGGCTAGAGAAGAGTATGGTTGCAAAAACTCATTTGGTTTCAGTGTAAGATACGTTTTGTATCTATTTGTTTCGGCACCTTCTCTCTGGAAACGAATGAAGATATTCTACACTGCGCTGCCACAAACTTGGAAAAAGGCAGAATAAGAGTTGAAGAGAAAAAGATCCGAAAGCAACGTGTGTGACAGAAAAAGAGAGATTAATTGTGTGTATTACATGTTTGAGAGGAAAAGTTAAATGAGAAAACAGTGAAATGATAGGGGTGAAGGGAAGTCAGGTGAGGAAGAGTCAAAGAGAAACATCGTGGAAGATTAATGGAAAGAGATATAGAATGGATAGGACAGAGAAAATGAAATAATTAACAGATTAGTAAAGTTTATAGTTACGGATACATTGCGTGAGAAATTATATATATGTATATAATACAACCATATATATATATATATATATATATATATATATATATATATGCGAGTAAAAATAAATACAAAAAAAGGGGTTTTGTATGATTGTGTATAGAGGAATATATTATTTTGTTTAAGAGTTCCAACACTGTCTGTTTTTTATGTTTTATTTATATTCCTGCAAAACCAATGTGGGATATAAAATATGGAATATACAATATATAATATAATATACAATATATAATATAAAATAAAAATGGATGGTACAATGAAATAAAGTATTGAATGTCTCATTGAATATATGGAATATGTCTTATTGAATAGATTGAGTGTTCAATATAAAGGATTAAATATATAAAGGCGAATACGTATTTTCTATACCTTGTGGT
>NC_068983.1:67389796-67397396 GCF_001194135.2 Octopus bimaculoides | reverse complement strand
ATATATATATAATATACAATATATATATATATATATATACATACACATATATATATATATGAATATACATACGTGCATATGTGTGTATATATAGATGTATGTACGAATGTGTGTGTGTGTGTGTGTGTGTGTGTGTGTGCGCGTGTGTGTTTACGAGTGCAATGAGTGAAGTACTAAAGACCGAAACAAGAATGAGTCCGTAAAATTTACAAAAGAGGGCAAAGAAAAAAAAAAGCGTCAGGACGAAGCAGAGAGATAGAACGTGGAATGTCTTTCAACAAGATTTTACTCCGAAAGACGGGAAAAAGATAAAGGCAGGCAAAAGCTAATAGACATGGAACAGGACGGTAAATGTGATACAACAAAATTCTTCAATTAGCCACCAACAAAACGTTCTCCATGGTTTCGAACACCTCATTGCGTTCCCACTAGTGGAGCAGTATTCGATTACTAGTGCTAGGTTATCTGTTTCAGAACAAGATAAAATACACAACGCAGGAGTGCAGCACAGACAAGAAATGTGACAGTCTTTCGACTCATTCGGGGTAAACAAAATATTTAAAAAGTCTTGCGATTTAGAAAATACAAGAGTGTGCATGGATCACCATGAAGAGAAATTATAGAAGGCCTTTTGATCAGGTGAATGGAGAAAAGACTCGTCCGAATGTACCAGCGGTCAAAGAATAAAAAGCTATCATACAGGAGAAAACTGGTAGTGAAAGCAAATAAAAGATAAATTACCATATATAAAAATACAGCAACAGTAGAACTGACGGGAAGGACGCAAGCAGAAAAAGGTGAAGAAAGCGGGGGGGGGGGTGAAAGATAGAGAGAGAGAGAGAGAGAGAGAGAGAGGAAAGGGAGAAAGAAAGATTGTGGAAGAAGGTAAATGGTAAAACAAGTTAATGTTGTGAAAGAAGGAAGCTGTGTGCATTAACAATAAGAAATATACTAAAAGGTGTGTACTAGGCGAAGTACAAAAGACGAACAAGATATGAACTCATAACATTGACAGAAGGGACAATAACTATACAATCAGAACGAAGCGAAAACAGAGTAAGTAGAATGTCTTTGGACAGAAGTTTACATGGGAGGATTGGGACGATGAAAGGCAAGAAAAAAACAAATAGACATTAAAGGGTGAGATGGAAAAATAAGGTTATACAAAATAGTTCCTTTCATCAGCCTTCAATCGAATATCCTTTGTGGTTTCGATCACCTATTACGTTCACTTTGTGGAGCAGCATTCGATAACTGTAGCCAGAGCTATCAAGGACAAATACTGTAGAACAAGACGATAAATTCACAAGCAAAATACGGAGCACAGACAAGAAATATAATAGTTGTAGGGATACCGTAATGACATACGCCGTGTCTCGAGCATTTTAAACCTGGCGGAGCCCTTCACTCTTCAAACCCAAACACAATGGATTTCTTCAAGAGAGAGAGAGAGAGAGAGAGAGAGAGAGAGAGAGAGAGAGAGAGAGAGAGAGAGAGAGAGAAGATATGATAGACTGAGAATAAAAATAAGTGTAGTTTTAGTAATGTACTAAAAGTTAAAAACATAAATTTGCGTTAACTCTGTACGTGTAGCTGTGTCTTAAATTATATCTTAAATCAATTTTAATCTCAACTGGTGCTGCCTATAAAAACTTAGAAATCACCATTTAACTTGCTTGCGACAATCTGATTCGAGTAGACTAATTTTATACTTCCTTAAAGATTACATAAATAAGAACTCTATCATTCGGGTGTTTTCATGAACGAAGTAAGATTATTACAATGCCAAGAGAACAGCAAAATAGAGGCACGGGATAAAAACGGCGTCAACATGCAAAGGAAGATGAAGAATTTAGAAACGGCCCCTGGTTGCAAGCAGAAACTGTGACTTAAACCCGATTAATAGAAAGTGAATCAGAAAGAAACTCCTTCTTAGCAACCAACAGAAAAGCGTGATTATTTGAAAGTGAAAAATCACTCTGTTATCATCTTACAGAAACCGTATGTCTCAAGTTTTATAAAATGAAAGTGGAGAAGAAAGGAATGCTATTACAAAACCGCCTAAAATCGTCACTTTGAAGTTCGGCTTTGTAATATCTTAAGAAAAAAGATTGCTATTGTTTTGGATTGTGTCTCCTCCATAACCCAGTGCAAAGCCAGGACATTTCCACGTGTATAATGAGAACAAGTACAGGTTTTGTAATGCAGCTGAGACACATCAAACCACTGAGGTGGAAAAGGCAATGATTGCCAAATTTTGAACCATTAACATATCTAGAAAAAGCTTCCTCTTGTGGATCACCTTTTTGATTGCAGCAATGCCATGGCCTTGAATTCCCTGTTTGTTAACAACGATGCCAGGTTATAGTCCAAAATTAGAATTGTACAGGACCGTTTGTCACAGAAATGGGACTGTATGCAATTGTCTATATATGTAGAAGCAGCTGGTTGTATGCATATAAGATACCTCGAAGTATCATATGTGTGGAAGCACTTGGCTGTATACATATAAAGATACTTCAAAGTTTTGATGCTCTTCACTACATCATGCTTTCTTTTGGTACTGATGGACATAAAGAGCAAATGTTAAAAGTATCAGAAATAATAAACAGATTTCATTCATACAGAACTATATTTGCAAATGGCTGAAACATATAACTTTATAACTCTAAAGTTAAGGGATCTCTGCCAGAAACATGCACATGTCTATTCTGTCAAGACTGCTAGATAAAAATAAAGGGATGTAACTATAGCGAAAATAAAAAGAAAACGCAAAAATATAATACATCAGGTCACGTACAAAGGTCTTGTTGGTGCTGTGGATAGAGAATAATGAAATCAAGACAAAATCATACCATCATCGTGTATATATAGATTTCCAAGAAGCATTCCATTCCAAGAATCCATGAGCAACGTCAGAAGCTTTGGAGCGCAGGACATTGCCATTACATATACGACAAATCCAAACTGGAAAAAAAATCAAGTCGTGATGTTTTCCATGTGAAAATCTAAGTGATCGATTTGATGGAGAAAGAGTGCTTCATCAAAATCTGAAGAGTTAAAACGTTAACCATGTAGGAAAGAAATCTAGCAAAGAGGATAGCCAGACAATCGTGTTCTTTTAAACTTAGCAGAAAGAAATAAACCCAGGAATCAACTGATATTGAGCGATTTGGTTGTGCTGAGAATCTAGATCAAGAAAGGAGTCTTTTGTTATTCAATGTATTTCAAAATAACATGATCCTTCGGTCCCCGTGGACAAACCAGTCTCAATAGTCCGTACAGAAACATTTTTTTAATTTCAGAAAGGATTTCCGAACAGTTCAAACTACATTGTTAAGATCGAAAGTTCGTTTTCTTTTTAAAGACTCTAATCTGAATGATATGGCGAGAAATCCTGCATATTGCAAACACACAGACGGGAGATGAAGAAAAGCAATCATTGGTCCGTTTGTGAAGACGCAGTGTTTTTTAGACTTATCTGAAACTTTCTACGATCCCTTCATCGGAAACGGTGCGAGAAAATGGTTAAGCAATAGTTATTCTATAGAAGATATAAAATAGAGAGTGAAGTGGAGGAATGAAAATAGACGTGAGATATGCAGGGATATCTTCTACAGAATAACTATTGCTTAACTATTTTCTCGCACCGTCTCCGATGAAGAGATATATAGAATATCCCGGAAACAGTTGTAAGACCTTCTCTTTATAAATGCTCTGACATCTTTCACAACCTTGGATTTTTATCTCATTCTGTTAATTTTTATATATATATGCATGCTAATATATGACCTACGTTGGATTCCTCATTCGCATGATCACTGAAACTGGAGCCTAACTATAGTCTGTCCATAGCACTTACTCAGCATTACCTGACACCTTTGGGTCTTCTTGACACCATTACCTCTCATAACCTCTATATACATGTGTATATATATGTACACACACACACACACACACACACACACACACACACACACACACACACACACACACACACATATATATATATATATATATATATATATATATGTGTACACTGGCTGCTGGAAACTCAACATATCCTAACTATTATGAGTTACCCCTCTTCAGACGATCGTGGTAAATAGAATAAGGGAAACTAATATATTAAAGAACAGACAGAAAACATTTGAATGTCATATATTTTGACTAAGAACAGAAAAACCCATTGACTCTCATTCATTAAAATAATGCAACTTCTATTTAAAAAGTCCTTGCAAGAAGAGCTAAGGAAAGGATGGGGATGGTATAAAATACTCATATAGAAAAAGAAACGGGGAAGAATAAATAATTAGTGAATAATTAGTTGAAATACAATTAAACCTTAGGAGAGGCATTATGCCGGTAATAAACACACGCACTGGTTCAATCCTTTATTAATTTATAAACAGTATATAGTTTTTTGTTAAATAATTTCATTGCACTCTTGTCTCTCCACTTCCATTTATTTATTTATTTATTATTTTTTTTTTTAATATTTACATTTTTTTTTTAATTTTGAATGGAAGTGGAGAGACAAGTTACTGAAGAGATTGCAAGAGTGCAATGAAATTATTTAACAAAAAACTATATACTGTTTATAAATTAATAAAGGACTGAACCAGTGCGTGTGTTTATTACCGGCAAATGCCTCTCCCAAGGTTTAATTGTATTTCTTTCAACACACATATCCACATCAAGAATCTTGCACACGAAATACATATACGAAATTAGTTGAAATTAATGCATGATATAAAATTGCAAGTTTATGCATCAAAATTTGACATTTATGTTGGTGAATGCGTGAAGAAAATTTACGAATACATTGCTGTGAAGTCTGCAAATGAAATAATAATAAACCAGAAGGGAAAAAATGGGAAAATGTTTCAAGAGTGGATACAAGAAACATAGCAAACATGCCTATATGTCCCAACGTCTTTCAGCATTTTCTAAATTCTTACAATAATATCCGCTTAGTGTATAATAATGGGACAATATGGAATGGCGTTTAAAAGAATTTTACGAGATAGTTTCTTAGTTAGGAGCAAATGGCAACTCCATTTTGGCAGAAAAACTTTGTGTCTATACAACTTCGCAAATTCTAGCACGAACGAAAGCAAATATTTTGGCAATTTTGCGGAGAATTTCCTTTCTGGGTTAATAAAACATTATCTGTGCTGATACAGGTGAGTCTTAAAATCATGTTCGGTTAAAGAATTCCATCTGTACAACACTTCTAAGACTTCATGGATCTGTTACGGCTGGCAAAGATACAAGTAACTACAGAAGTTGAATTTATTGCATTAGACAATTGCTTAAAATTAAAATTTGTAATGGAACTAGGAAAGATTTTAAATATCTAATTGACTTTCTGTAAAAGATTCTGCGGTACGTTGAAAACTAAGGGAGATTAAATTAAAACGTGTGCTTGTTCTTACATACATTATACATAGGATTGTACCGCCTAATTTTTTTTTCCTATCTTTTCGAATCGAAGAGTTGTGTCCTGATAATGCTAAGAACTGTTAAACGTAGTTTAATTCAGATTTAATGACGATAAACGCTAAACCTGTCTTAGGAATAAAATTACTGAAATTCCATATCGATGAGTGAAACGCTTGTTTTTTTTTTAATATTTCATTATACCTATTATAGTAAGACTAATTTTATTCATTTCTACATTCAAAGTAATGCGCACAAAATTAACTAATGAAATTTCATAATCTTGTAAATGCTGCACAATTATTTATTATCTCTTTTCTTGGACAGTTACTTAATTCTGCTTCTATAGATTCTATTTATAGATCTAGTTGAAAATCCAACGTGTTTTTGCTAGGTTAAAGTAATATACCTTTCAAAATTGACCAATTCTATTGAAAAAGTTCTTCGTTGAACGCAGTAATATTGTTCATTAAAAAGATTTCATTTCCGTTGCATAATCAAAAGTTGTTTCCTTTTGTGACATTTTCACTGTCATTCGTTTCCAATAGTTATTTCATTCACGTCAATAGTGGGAAGACGTCTTATTGAAAGGTTTCCACTTTCTATTAAGCTAAACAATTAACAAATTTAATTTCATTTGCCGCTTCGAATTTTCTGTCATTAACTTCAAATATTCTTTTGTTTCTTTCTCTTATAATTTTCATCGAAACATTTTTAACGTTATTCATCCCAGTAGTTGTTTAGTTCTTTAAGTGTCACTCAGCAAATCAGGTACAAAATGATCGAAGCTAACACTCAAGATAAAACTTGTATAAGGAGTAACATTAATAGCTTTCCCCATGCTCCGAGAAGATTCAGATAGAAAACAGAGAGAAGAAAGAGAGGGAGAGAGAGAGGGAGAGAGAGAGGGAGGGAGAGAGAGGGGGAGGGAGAGAGAGGGAGGGAGAGAGAGAGAGTGTGAGAGCAAATGACCATCATTCCCGTCTCAATCTTGATGCTTCTAGACACACTAAGAGGAGGCCGCAAGCAACAGATGAGCAACATCAGACACGATACAAGCACTGGCCTCTATCGCATCATTCGTAAACCATCCTACAATGTTGAAATTCAGGGGAACTTATAGTGATCCAATGACATTGTCTCAATCTATCTATCTATCTATCTATCTATCTATCTATCTATCTATCTATCTATCTGTTAGTCTGTCTGTCTGTATATATTTAAATGTAGGTAAAACTCACTGGCCAAGATACAAACGTAGAAAGTATTCTCAGCAACTGACTAAAGTACAAGATTTCTGCATGTTATCAACAGAATTGTTAGCTTCAAGATACCGAGGTATGGTGTGAAGAACAGGACGTCAACATGTATATGAAAATGTATGCAAAATTAGGTATAACAAA
Organism: Octopus bimaculoides; assembly: GCF_001194135.2. Lineage (NCBI taxonomy): Eukaryota > Metazoa > Mollusca > Cephalopoda > Octopoda > Octopodidae > Octopus > Octopus bimaculoides. The sequence goes on along the minus strand of NC_068983.1, from coordinate 67,390,551 downwards.
TATTTAGCGAAAACTCAGCTCGTATGGCTATAATAAACAGAAAACGAGATGAAAGGGCAAAAAATATTTAACTATGAATATATTTCAACTAGGGATACAGAAAGTCATTCGAGCGGTGTCTGTAGATAAAATGACACCAGGAAGAAATGATAGGAGAATGTTGGATGTTAGTCCGCGAACATTGACTGAGGTGACTGATAGCAGCTTCAAGATGAGAAAGAAAGAAGCGTGGGGATACAGCAGAATTAGAATCAAAGGAAGACAGAAGGGCTTTGTAGGAAAATGTAGAATCAAACAAAGAAGGGAGGAGAGAAAGAAAGAGAAAGAAAGAACCTGAGAGAGCGGGAGAGATGGGAGAGGAATGAGAGACAGACAAAAAAAGGATGAGAGAGAGAGAGAGAACCAGGAAGAAAGGAACAGAGGAAAAGAGAAAGACAGAAAGAGAGAATGAAGGACGAAAGGTGTGAAGAAACTGACTTGAAACACAAAGTTGGATGTTATACATATACATATACATGTGTATGCGCGCAGTCATATATACAGACTGCCAACTAGAGAGAGAGAGAGCGACAAAGGGAGACAGAGATATGAGCGTTTTCTATATTAACCAAAATGAAGTAGATTGACAAATTTATTTTTTGAACCAGTGGAAGACACGCAAGATGTCGAAATATTGTTCACGAGATAGCAAATGGCACTCTTCTTTTAATTTTGACTAATAATAATAATATAAATAATATATAAATATATGCATA
>NC_068983.1:67387645-67389786 GCF_001194135.2 Octopus bimaculoides | reverse complement strand
TGAAGTAGATTGACAAATTTATTTTTTGAACCAGTGGAAGACACGCAAGATGTCGAAATATTGTTCACGAGATAGCAAATGGCACTCTTCTTTTAATTTTGACTAATAATAATAATATAAATAATATATAAATATATGCATATATCCATACATATATGTGTATACCTACAGCTATATGTATACATACATGCATATATGGGTACAGGACATAAAAAAAAAAGACCGTTAAATACAATGAAAAACAAAAACATAAAGACGAAGACAGAAAACGAACATTTTTTCGAACTTTCGTTTCTCATTGTGTTTAGCGTTTTTTGTGATGTCCTGTACCCATATATGCATGTATGTATACATATAGATGTAGGTATGCACGTACATGTATGGATATATGCATATACTTATATATTATTTATATTATTATATGATCGAACGCCACGCATCCGTTTCCAAGTAAGTATATATATATATATATATATATATATATATATATTTATGAATCTGTATGCATTTGTCCATGTGTGTGTATATGTGTGTGTATGTACCAATACACATGCATACATACATACGGACACATATACATGCATACATGATACTCATAAACTTTATGTGTACACATATCTAGAATACATAGAATACATTCTCCTGGCGTTGGAGAAACGAAGAATATGATTTAGGAATAGAATGAGTAGAATGGCAAATGTTTGACGATATCATTTGTTTTGATTAATGGAGTTTGTAATGAATTTATTTATAAAAAGAAAAACGAAATGAAAAACAATGAAAGGTCATAAGGTCTTGACATGACGGCTGCTATGTTATTTGTCAGATATTATAATTTAGGCATATTCAAGTTTTAGTTTCTCTCTCCTCCTCTCTTTCTCTTTCTCTCTCTCTCTCTCTCTCTCTCTCACACACACACACACACACACACACACACTCGTACATACATACATAAACATATATGCACAGACGTAATATATACATACTTATACGTACAAACATGCATGCATACATAGCAATTGTTCTATCTTCACAGATGATTGATCCCACCTCTCCCTCTCACTGATCTTCCTCGTTGTCAATAGTCTTTCTGACCTTCCGTCTTTGACCTGTCAGATGACTACTCAGTCCAGTTGCAACTCTGAGTGGTTTCAAGCATGTGACAGACGAAAGTTTTCCACTAGATTGATCGGATCACTTTGCGCGATATGATCCCTGTGAACCGCCATGTCTATTCAGATCCTAAATTGACTTGCAAGTCCTTTCGCGCACAACACAAGTCGAGTCACCCGGCATAGGAAGAAGGACTTGCATGCACTGGATCTATATATAATGGACTAGAATACATCAACAGAGGTTTATAGTTGATGTAAACAATTAATGCTCAGACCGGACCAAATACCTAATACACAAGATCGAACGAATGAAGATTGAATCCAGGCGAGCAAAAGTTGGCTAAAGGCAATGTACTGGCCAAACTAAAGAAAGTACAATAAAATAAAAGATGGACTTGTGGTTGTTAATCACATCAAACATTTGTAAAGTAGCACCACAGAAGTGAGTATTAATATAATTCAGCAAAAAGACAGGAAAATCATGGAAGAGAGTTCTTCATAAATTGTATTTCTTCATAAATTGTAGTTCTTCATAAATTGCTAGATATCCTGAAGGTTCGTACTCTAATGTCACAGATAAAAGTGATGAAGCTCTTAGTTATCCTTCGTAACAGCCCTTCGTGATAGGTAGGTATTTATCCGGAGAGTTCCTATTCGAACCTCACAAATAATAGAGTAAAGATTACGGGTAATACTTTACAGCTGTCTCTCTGGTTTGGTACTCAGTCTATCTCATAAATAAAATATATGAGATAGATGAAAGATGGAAGGGATACTGGGAGCTGGCCACGGATTTGGGAAGTCTAGCAATTTTTCCACTTATAAAAACAACAAAAAGACCAGACTTAGTCATATGGGACACAGAACAGAGAATAGGAATCTTGCTAGAACTGACAGTACCATGGGAAGAAAACATCGACAATGCAGAGAAACGAAAAGAGAAGAGATATGAAAAACTAATCGAAGAGTGCAGAGAACAGGGATGGACTGTCGAGTACTACCATCTGGCAGTGGGGGCTAGAGGCT
>NC_068983.1:67378361-67387231 GCF_001194135.2 Octopus bimaculoides | reverse complement strand
AGCTGGGGCTGCCTGCTGGAGCCTAGCAGCAGATATAAAAAGGGGAACTTGACACGACGATCAGTCGGACGCTGACACTCGTTGATGCTGCATCGAAGAGGCCAGGGAATAGAAGAAAGAAGACATGCACCCAACACCAGAGCTGAAGACACCTCCGAAAGGAGGGGCCCCGCCACGTCAAAACGGTAGAGAAGTAGGGGCCGAAACCGGACGTGGTTCCTCCTGATGATGTCTTCAGCTAACTGGATCCTATAAAGGAGCTGTTGTGGTAGCAGACCACGAAACATGGTTGAAATTCCTGCATTGTGCATGTGTGTACATATACATGAAATATTAGAATTAGCGAATATTATGGAATCACGCATGTTTAAATTATATGAACGCTCACTCGATCTGTAGAAGGAAATGAAGCTATATTGATAGAAGGTACTTAATATTATATAAATACATAACTTCTCCACACACAGAGAGAAATAGTATGTAATAGATATAGGGATTAGAAGAAAGGGGAAGCTCAAATAGTATTAAATTGAGCGGGGAGTCTGCAGGGGGATATATAGAACAAAAAAAAATAATAAAATGGTGAAAGCAGAGAGGATGGAAGGTCCATAGATGAGAGAGGCAGAAGTATAGATAAAATAGCTATGTAACAGTCAGTTGCACAAGAGACAGTAAGGTAAGTCCGAAGAGTGCATAAAGCTACCTTGATACAGTTTTAATGATGGAACAAGTAGTACTGTGAGTGATGTTATTGCTTTCTAAGATAGTGTATAGGATTAGCTGATGAAGTGGAAGATATGCATCAGCAGATGATAAAAATGAACTAATATGGGATAAAAACCGCCTTCTAAAGTCTACGAAAGAACCTATATAAATTGTTTAGAATTCCGCTGTTCTTTTATTTAGATAGTTATACCTCAATCAATCGCCATTTTCTGAGTGCTCATATACTTAAACTCGTGTTGTTTCACATACATTCGATAGCACTAATCTACTTCATGTATCTGTACACACAATGAACAATACTGCACTTACAGAGCACCAAACCCCAGAATCAGCTGTAAAGGATTACCCATTTTCTCCACTTTCTGATTTGTGAGGTTCGAATATGAACTCCTCAATTATATACCTACAATTTTATGAAGAACTACTACGAACGACTGCTAAGATCCACCTCTCTTTTATCTGAGATATTAGTGTATGAGCTTCAAGGATATCTCTTTATCTGCGAAGAACTACTATGAACTCTCCTGTGAAATTTCTGGTTAATTATATTTTTACTCACTTCTGTATAACTATTTTATGAATGTATTGATGCGATTAACAGCCGTTTCTCCCTCTTTCTTTATATATATATATATATATATATATATATATATATCGTTGCTATTATGTTGAACTGTGTAGTACAACGGTTTTGCTATGGAATAGTGAAACTATTTTTTTGTTTTCTGAAAAAGCAACGTTTTGAACTTTCAACATTTTTGCATAGTAACAACAATATATACAAAGAAGATACTAACCACCACCACAGGTAATCTCCTTATCAATATAGCACTTACAGGATATATGTAAGATGTGTGCATGGAGACAGTGGCATGAAGTTGGTCTAAACAGATTTTGAGTGCTTTTCGCATCACTCAAACAAATATCAACTTTTTAGGAAGACCTGAAATTTTCGTTGGGAAGGGCTCTAGTTCATTACATCGACCCCAATGCTCAAATAGTATTCATCGATCATAAAAGAATGAAAAGCAAAGTCAACCTCGGCAGAATTTGGATTCAGAACATTAAGACGGAAGAAATGTTGCTAAATATTTTGTCCATCGTGCTAACGTTTCAGCCGGCTCACCACCTTCATAACTATTAAATAATGGTTTCAAGTTTTGCCACAAGGGCAGCCATTTTGGTGGGAGGGAATGTGTCGATTACTTCGGCCTCAGTGTTCAATTGATACTTAATTTATAGGCCCCGAAAGGATTTACGGCAAAGTCGGCCTCAGCAGAATTTGAACTCAGAACGTAGCAGCAGACGAAATACCCCCTAAGCATTTCGCCTGGTGTGCTAACAATTCTGCCAGCTCGCCGCCTTACAACTATTAAATAATAATAAAAGAAATAAGTACATGACATGTGTCTTCTGCTTCTTCTTCTTCTAGTCAGGTGTCTCACTATGCGATGCTGTGGTCATCACGATGTCTTGCCACCTTCTACTATCCTCCACCCCATGGACAGCTGAGAATAAAGACAATCCTGTGGCTGCGATGTCTTTCAGCCAAGAAGCGGGTGGTCTGTCTCTTTTACGTCTGCCGTTCACCATGCCAGTTATAATCGTTCGCTCAAGTTCATCCGGCGCATGACATGGCCAAAGAGCCGTAGCTTCCGCTTCATGATGGTTCGCCGAAACATCATCTCGCAACCGAACTTTTCTAATACCTAGTTGTTCGTCCTTCTCTCCGTCCACGACATGTGTACGATAGTGAAAATAACACGTGAAAGCTGATGTGGAATTTCTTTGAGTGCACTACCATGTGTAGGTTAGCCCAATTACTGAAAGGTAATTGAATAAATCTGCTGAAACAGAATCTTGGAGAAGCATATCCTACAAGCTTTAAAATGCAATATTGACTGGAAGAATAGCCTCCCCTGAAATTCAACTAAAAGAATTATACCTTCGTTATTCAGGAACAGGAGTTAGCTAATAAATGCCTGTTCAGTAAAAGATAATACGATGTGATCGAGTATGTCAACTGTGGATGATGTCAAACATGTCATCAGTAGCTAATCCCCAAATATCAGAAAGAGTCTTCTATTCCAATCGTTGCCAAAATTATTTAAAATGCTATGCACACAAAGTTTTTGACATTCATACATGTCACACCAGAATCAGAATATTTCCACACCTTTAAAATAAAAAAAAAATACTATTGGAACGTACCAAAAATCCAATGCATACACCACAAACTTGATGTTGAACTAAAGTCAGGCGATGTAGTGTAGGTCCGTTTCTCAGCTTATGTGATTGACTCGTTTAATATTGTGTTAAAAGAGCACTAATGATGGAAGTACAGCTTTCGTATGCGGGTTATAGATTCTCGTTTGTAACCATTATATAACAAATTTACATTAAAGTCTAGAATTGCTGCAGTTTATCGAGAAATTACAAACTGAATTTACTCGTATCTCTAAATCCAATCGATTAGCCGTAGAGTGAAAGTGTTTAAAAGATTCCAAAGATTCTCGGTTTGATTTTCCCGGAATGAACGTATGCATACATTAACATGGTATGCATATAGTATAGACCCACACGCATATATCAAGTATAATCTCACACGTTCGAGTACTAAAAATGTATGTATACCCATTATGTTAGGCAAATATATCAGACACGTACATTTTTATGTTTGCATAAGACACACAGATTCAGAAATCTCTGGAACTGCCGAGACTCAGACAAAAAAATGCTAGTCACTTTATTAGCAAGCGGGTAGAATTCTGCGATGAAGAATTTAATAAATAATTTCAATGGAAATACACACTCACATATGTATATGCTCACTTGATTTAATGTGTGTGTGTGTGTGTGTGTGTGTGTGTGTATTTCTATTAAAAAATTTGTTCTTGTGTCTAGTAAAGAGAAAATTAAGAAATTGTTAATGGATGAAGTAATCGTGGACTCGGTACCCTAAGACAAAAACTTCACATTTTATCACAATTTCACCACCCCGAGCATAAGTGTGGCAGGAAAATAATTAGTCTGCGAGTCGGTATATGCTATCGGTTTTCAAAATAGGTAGGAAAAGTAAAAGAAAAACATTAATAGACGAGCCCACAAAAATGTAAATAAATAAAAACACATTTCCTTAACAGTTTTGGAGTGAAATCTATAAATACATTAAGTCTTTTCACTAAAAGATTTTTGTTCAGGTTCGGTCCTCATACTAATGTCTAGCTGAAAAGCTGAAAATAAAACCTCTCAAATATTGAAAATTAAATTAGGAAAAAGAACGTGAAAGAGAGGGAATGAGAAAGAAAGAGAGAGTGAGAGAAAGGGTGGGAGAGGGAAAAAACGAGAGCAGAAAAAGAGAGTGAATGAGTGTGAGTCAGAGAAAGGGAGAGAGTGGGGGAAGGAGGCTGGAGACTTTCTAAGATGGAGAAAGCATTATTTAATTGAAATGTTGTTTATCTCAGAAAATCTCTCAGATCTTCGCCTGTTTACACAAGAAACTTGTTGGGTGTTGTTAATTTGTTTATTGCTTTTTTTTATTTTGTTTTTGTAATTTTAATTGACTATTTCTTTTTTCTAATTTACTGGGAATATTTTAACGCCAAGAGGAAAGATTTATTGAGGACAATACTTCAGCGGTGTATTTAATAACAAAACGAAATGCCAAAATGTGAGAGAACGTACCTATAAGCGTTATTTCAATGTAAGAAACATCATAGTCAATCTAATGTTATGAATACTTCTTGACAGGAGTAAATTAGTTTGGTTCGATTGCTGTACCTGTTTTGTTATGTAGCTGCTTTATTGACACGAAACCAGAAATTTAGTACAAAACCGAATACTTTAAGATATTTTATTCTAATCTCTGGCTTTTCAGTTAAAATCGGGGTTGCGTTCCTTTTGTATATTCCTTTCTAGACCATGAGCATGTTTAAAGGATATTCTCGATGCAGGACATCATTAGTTCTTAATTTATCAAAGTCCCCTCCCTTCCCGGAGGAATGAAAAGCCAAAATCGATTTACGGTAGGTTTCGATCTCAGAAAATAGTTATGACTGACAACGGAAGAAGTTGAGTATTCTTACTCCTAACGATCCAAACAGAAGAAATAGTTTGAAAAAGTACTGGAGTTTTCATGGACGTCTACAAATCTTTTATTCTGATTATACTATTTTGTAAGTATGTTGTGATGATATCAAATGCTTATGTATATGTGAAGGTGAGCATCAAGATCCATGACACCTTTGGAATAATACTGAAGAGTATGTCTTCATTTAGAATGTTTAGAGGTCAGCTTGACATGGTCCATCTCCCTACCAGTTACCACCGCAGGATAAATTGAATTCAGTTCCGAAAACCAACGAAGCACTCGGAAATTTTACAATGAAGTCGTTATTTACAGTGGTAAGCCAATTCTACTTTTATCGTACCTACATACAGCTACATGGACTGGAGTATTGAGATTTATGTTTTCGTAATACCATGGAGTCTATTAAAAATATACAAATATTACATATACATTACTTAGGGATCTATAAGGATTTCTTTCATAACCAACCTCTGAATAATAAAAACGAAGGTATTGGATTGTGCGAGGTTAATGCTTTTTTTTTTTTTTTGTGAGTGCAGAAATAGATAGTGATTAAGAACACAGTTTATTCAATATGCAATTATCAAAGAGCATTGTTGAGAAATTGTCTCAATTAGAAACTGGCGTAACTTCTGTCTATACAATCGAAGGCTGCATTAAGAAACAAACTAACTAGACTGAATTGAAGAACATCTATGAAATGCACGGAAAATATAATTACATAATTATCAAAATGAATTCAGGTAAGGAATACAAATGTAAACTGAACATTTGATGCTTTGTATATTTAACAAACAAAATATATTTAATAAATGGATTGGATTGCCTATGTTCAGTCTAGTGCAGGACGAAGGCTCAGCATGTTCTCTCCCGCAAGAGATCATACTTGTTGGGAAAGTCTACTCTGCTACGCTGGCTCGACTTGTCTTGGCAGAGGGATGCAAACTTTATACCAGCGCTTCTCAACCTTTTTCCGCGGTGCAAATCGGTTTCAGAGCCCCATGCACCCCTTGTCACAGTCGCATCTCACAACTATTGTCGAGCTGCAGTCTTCTTTGTTTATTATAAGAATGCAGAACCAACGAAAAGCCTCTTTCAGCAAGGTTTGATGTAGGGAGGTTTATAATGAATAGCTCAACAGTTTCGGATAGAGTCGGGTATTTAGTCTCGCACTGTAGCCATGCTTTCACCCAGTCTCCTTCGGCAATTTGGATGAAACGTTCATCAACAAGGGTCTCGCAGAGCTCTATTTGAAAACATGCAGGTTGTTGGAAGACGTCCTCCATTGTCAAGGTATGAAGTCTGTCGACAAATAAAGAGATGTGTAAATGAATGAGATCCGGGAAAACGCAGTTGAAAGCTTTCATGCATAAAAACGAGGTGTTCCACGATGACAGTATACTCCTCAGAAGTAAGAAGCTCTTCCTTTAAAGAGACGAAACAGGTGAAATCGTGAAAAGAAAGCTGCATCTTCCAAAGTAAGAGTTTTTTCATGAAACCCGCAATAAGATGCTTTGAAGTTACGATATTAATACGATCATATTGCAGCGACAAGTTTAATTCGTTAAGCTTCTTGTAAATCCCTTCTCGGTATAATATCATTGACTTTTTCTGAAGGAGCGCAATGCGGAGTTGTGAATCACGACTTTCCAAAAATTCAACCACTTTGTCAAAAAGACAAACAAATCGAGTAAGGCTATTTTCCATGGACAGCCATCGGATATCTATTGAATAAAGGAGCCGATAGAAACTATAAGTTGCAGAATTTCATTAAGGTTGTGGGTTCGAATATCCTTTGCAACTAAGATCTCCCCATGGAGGACACAGTGAATAGAAAAAGATCTTTCTGCAGTTAATTTGTTGACGGGCCCTTTTGTCTTACCGACCATAGAAGGGGCACCGTCCATGCAAACAGATATCATATTATATATACTGATATCATTTTCCTGGAAGAATTCGTGTAGTGCGTTATAGACAGTTTCGCTAGTTGAATTAAGGATTGTTTTGATGAACAGCTCCTCGGAAATGGCGGAAACCTTGATGTAGCGGACGAATGTAAGGATTACTGATTGGTTTGCAAACGTACTCTCATCAACTTACTGTTACGCAAATCTTGGATGAGTAGTGTTTTGATGTCAATCGCAAAGTCAGTAATCCGAGATGACATACTGCTATTAGAAAGCGGAATGCTGGCAATTCGAAATGTTCTGGATTCGAAATGTTTGCCACTTCCAAAGCTTCCAAGATTTCAGGTTTTATGTGCTCCTCAGCCAATGTATGTGGCCGACCTTGTTTTGCAAGGAGATTTGCAATCATATATGATGCGATAAGGCCGGCCCCATTGTTTTTATTTCCACAAGGAAACTCTTCAACTTGGAAGATGAAGAGGAAACCCCGTGATTGAATGCTTTCAAATACTCCTTTGGTTTGTGAGAAACGTTGGAGTGAACTTTTTAAAGATGATTAAACAATCTGCAAGGCTTCATGTTGTCATTAGAAAGATTATTCGAACATAGGAGACAATAGAGTAAAGATAAGTTGAGCGCACTTCTAATAAATCCATATGCAATATACGAGGGATCATAAAGTCTGCATTTATTTTTATTTTACGTGTTCATTTTTCTGTATCACTTTGTTTATCCAAAATTAAAAATAAATATAATAAGAAAAGATATGATCCCTGCACTCGATACATTTGCGATGAGACAGATGGGTACACATTTTTTTCATTTAAAATAGATAAACACTTAAGAGAACTTTTATAGCAAACTCTGCTTCTTATGTAATAATCAGACGCGCATGAAAAACAACCCCGCTATTTGAAAGCTCAATTAGTTAATGAGTCTTAATTTCGCTCAGGCATGCTAAACGTTTCCTCCTGTGGACTGCATAGCTATACAAAATCTATCGGTGGACCAGACTGATATGCTTTTTGCATTTGGTGGTATCAGTATACAGTTGATATGACGTGAATTTCTAGTGAATAATCGCTGAATGCCAACGTGATGGTAAACTCAGACAGCAATGATCGGCGCAGCGGTTAAGCCATTCTACATAGAGGTGCGCGCTTAACGTACGCACGAGATGTCTTGCGTACGTCTCGCGCGTACGTTACGCATCCATGAGACGCCTGCGCAAGCTTGCAATATTATTGATCCATGCGGGGGTGCGTGCTCAACAAACAACCATAATTGTGGTCAATACGTACGTGCTTGGGTGCTAATGCGCACGCACTTCGTGAACTTTGTAGTCTACGCTTCATGCAAAACTCCAGTGAGCTGGCGGATGAACAATCAGTAAATTAACAAAAATGAGAAAAATGACTTTTCATCGCAAAAACTTTTCGTGCACCCCAAGGGGTGCCTATGCACCCCTGTTGAGAAGTCCCGTTTTATACCCTTACCCAGGAGTAAAGTCATTTCCATCAATCCCAGTGACCAACTAGAACTTATTTTTAATCGACCCCAAAATGTATGAACAGCAAAGCTGACCTCGGCAGAATTTGAACTCAAGACGTAAAGACTGACGAAATACTGATTTCTTTATTACCCATAAAGGGCTATACAAAGAACTTTTAAGACATCACAAAACATAAAGGCAGTACAAAACGCAAACATAAAATCGGGGTAATTAAAATAAAATGATAATATGCAAGAATGAAAAAATTGAGGCGCAATATCCACTCGATCCCCAAAGTCGGGTGGTTACATTTATCCAGTTTTTCACTTTTACGTTCAACGTCATGTAAACATATTAACGGTTTTGTAACTCAAAAACTTAAAACACTCGCGTTACCTTTCTCCCATTAACCATTGTTACTTCCGTCCTTATCAACTGCAAATAATCAGTTCTAGTGGGTGGTGTCTCCACCAACCATACCCGCTTCGTTATTATATTTTCACCAAGTTCTTCTATGCACTCCCAGCAGCTTTCCTCACGTATCAAAATGTATTTCTCAGCACATTTCTCTGGCATTTTCACTCTTATTATTTCCTCCAACCTCTCGACTTTTCTCTCCATCTGCTCGCAATTCTCGTACTTTATCAAAACCCCC
>NC_068983.1:67374401-67377815 GCF_001194135.2 Octopus bimaculoides | reverse complement strand
GGTTTAATTTCTGGTGTAACTCTGGGAATACGTATTTTCACACTTCTTCCTCTATAACTTGGTAGTAATGCTATTTTTTCACTTCTTAAAATGTTGGTTGCATGCTTGGTTGCCTCTTTTATAGTGGTGAACCTCACCTCTACCGTACCGAACTTTCTTCCTCTGTTGATGTACGTGGCTTCATTCACAATTCCACCCAGGCACTCCTCGATTTCCTCTTCCGTCACCATTTCAATTTTACAGGTTTCGACAGCATGTGTACGATACACTACTGTCCTCAGAATTTTCTTTTCTTTAGTCTCTTTTGGGGGAAACAATTTGTATGAGTCTCCTTCAACTTCTATCAAATTCATGCTTCTGGTCACCTCCTCCATATCCAACTTGATTAACTTGGTTTCCAGCGGCACTGGCTTCCTCACCGCAGTGGCCTTGGTATAGCTCTCCATACTCGAGACACTACCACTTGCCATAGCTGGGAAAAATGCAGCAGCTCACATGAAATGCAACCATAATAATTCCACAAAAATCACAACTATTCACCGAGACAATTTTCACAAAGTAACACAACAGTATTCACAATAATTCACAGAGGCGTTATACCGCAAAGCATTTCGCTCGGCGTGCAAAATGATTGTGTCAACTCGCCGCCATTTAATGTTTAAATATGTTTAAGGAATAAATGCAAACCTATATATTTAACAAAAATGTATCACTTTTAGGAAAAATCGAACTTTTTTCAGACGGCCACTCTTAAAGATCTAAAAGTTCGCCAGTCCACCATCTCTGGTTTAAATTAATCAAAATGTTCCTTCAGATCAATTTTTGTTGTTGCTTAGCCACAGATGAACCTTGATCGATTTGAGCAATGACTAAAGGCTTTCCAGCTCTTACCACCCTATCTTAGTTGCTCATTATTCTGTGTGTTCTTCCTGTTATTTCTAGCATGTGAAACTACCTCGTAGACCCACCTCGCTGGCTCACCAAACGACTTGTTTTAACCTACAGTATCTATTTACAGCTCGAATGACTGGTCCAATTACATTGTCACGAACCACAAACCTCTTGCCTAGACGATCACGCTTTTGGTGAATTTATTAAGTCTATTTAAAATTTATTTCAGTTAAGGACAAGCCGAGAATGTAATTCAGTTTCACTTTAATTATGTTGTAAATGCCTTGGGGAAAAATATGAACCGAACAATCTCCAATTTCCCTTCAAAATATAGAACACAATGTCTAGTCAGAATAGAAAATACCAATCTTTTTTCTTTTTTTTTATCAAATATCAAAATCTGAGCAATTTGAGTATTTGTAATGTTTCATAGGTGTATTTATTATTGGTTGTAGAAGAGAAATATTCTTCAATTCTTTTGTTTTGGTCATTAGACTGCGGCCATGCAGGGGCACCACTTTGAAGAAATTTAGTCGAACGAATCAACCTCAGTACTTACTTTTTTTTAAGCTGGCTACTTTTACTATCAGTATCTTTCACCGAACCGCTGAGTTACAGTGACGTTGACACATCAAAACCGGTTATCAAGCTGTTGGGGGACAAACATAGAGATACATTCACACACACACATACATATACATATGAGCAATGAGCCTCTTTCAGTGTCCCTCTACGAAATCTACTTACAAGGCTTTGGTCGGTCCGAGGCTACAGTAAAAGACACTCGCCCAGGGTGCCACGCAGTGAAACTGAACCCAGAACCACGTGGTTGGGAAGCAAACTTCTTTAAGCACAGCCAAGCCTGCACTTGTCTTTGCATGTTAAATACATGTACATGTCAAATACATGTCATATATATGTACAAGTATGAATCTTTGTATACAAGTATCTATTGAGTGTGTGTGTATATGTACGCATGTGTATATTTGAATGTGTATACGTGTGTGTGTGTTTCTTTGTGAAAATTTCTCTTTCTATATGTATAATTGCGTATTTGTATAAATGTGAGTTATTATATGTGTTTATATGGTCTGTCAGTGTGAAGCTGCCAGTAGAAATATATTAACGGAGTTGACTATAATGGCTACCAACCAATCCAGTTTTAGTAGCGAAAAATTAATTCTGTGTGAAGCAATTGTGTAAAACATAACTGACCAGTTGTACATGTTTTTAATAGTGGCAATGTTATTCTCTTTTTTAAACCGAACTTTCTGCCAAGCAGTGTGGTTAACTTTCCCGGTAATGAACACTAAACCAACACCATATCTATTGTTTGGGGTGAACGATATATCAGGTTTAAAAGCTGTTATTTATTTTAACCAATTTATTAGACGAACTTCATACGTAATTTGGTACATCTGTGCATTAAATTATTCATAAGCAGCTTCCGTTGGAAAGTTTCCATCTCAGAACACAACTTTCTACTTAAATCTCTACGCATGGAGAGCTAGGAATAATTATTAATTACTGGTACCGAGTAGAAAATCGATTTTAAATTCTTCGATCGGAATTATTTGTAAGCTTCGTAGCCTTTTGGACGGAGTTACCTTTATACTTTAGCTAATTAACTAATGATATTGTAAATGTAACTTACAGAGTGAAACCTCGCATCGTCCAACTACTGCACAGACAGCGTCGGGATACCACGTAGTTGTCTTATTTCAAAGGAGAACAAGGAGTGATGCTGTAGAAGTAACCTTGCCGATTGATCACCGTTTCGAACATTCTGAGGTGTTTTTGATGATATTTTTGTGTCAAGAGGGAAACTGAAGAAGACTCTAGATTGTTACTCAATACAAATACAATTAGACCACATCGTCTGGTAGTAGTCTGCGAACAGGGATGAAAAGGGATTATACCAATGTTTCTTATAGGGGAGTGCGAGGATTGAAACAGGAACACACTGCCATGTTTAATAAAATAAAAAGGTTTTATTTTTTTATTTTAAACTTATCCAGCGAAGAAAGAAGAGATTATATAGATGCAAACTCTATTTCTTTTTTATTCTCAGTAATAAAAATTCCACTAATATTTGAAGGAGCTGGTAATTGTCAGTTTGAGTATCACCGTTTTAAGCGACGTTCACTACCAGTGGAAAATGCGGATCTTTTTTAAAACGGGGGCCACATTTTTCATTAACGAAACACTTTGAAACTTGGAACACTGGTAGAATGTGTCATATAAAACATCTTTTTCTCTTAGTCTTCTTAAAAAAAAAAAGAAATCCACAAGTTATTCCATGTTAAAGTTGTCGGATTTCTGTAATTTCAACCAATCACTGACGTCCATTCAGCCGATATACATTAAGTGCAGACTACATAAACAAACGATTCTGAAACAATTAACCCTAACCCTAGCCCTAGGGTTAGGGTTAGGGTTAGGGTTAAAACAAATTTAAAATGAAAAAAGCAAATAAAACGAAGGTATGGAGATTAAATACGCTTTACATCGCTTAATGAGCCA
>NC_068983.1:67368957-67374031 GCF_001194135.2 Octopus bimaculoides | reverse complement strand
AAAGGAGTAAAGGTAAACAACTGAATACTTGTCAGTGATTGGTTGAAATTATCGAAATAAGACAATTTTTTACATGAAATAAATTCGAATACAAAAATATTCTTCTGTTCTATAACACAAAATAGATAAGTATACGAAGTTTGAAAGTCTTTCGGTACCAAAAACACTACGTAAAACATTAATGAAAAATGTGGCCCCCGTTTTAAAAAAGATCCTATTTTTCTGTTCTATAACACAAAATAGATAAGTATACGAAGTTTGAAAGTCTTTCCGTACCAAAAACACTACGTAAAACATTAATGAAAAATGCGGCCCCCGTTTTAAAATAGATCCGAAAATGCATTAACACCATAAAACCCTATTCTATATTCCTAAAATTGCTGAGTGGGGGAGAGGTATGATTCTCAGTAAAAAAATCGTTATCATACGGTAAGGTGTGGCTTGGCCCTAAGTTCTCTCATATCGTGATGGCTTGTCGGACGTATCATTATAGTGTCAGACAAAATGCTTTGCCGGTATTTGTTCCTCTCAAATCCCACTGAAGTAGATTTTCAGGGTTGATAAAAAAAAACGTTCCAGATAAATACTGAGTTTGAGCTAATCGACTGACTCCTCCACATGAATTTCTAGCCTTGTACCTATGTACGTAATTATCATTTATTTGTTAATTAGTCGCTCTGTTGTATTTCAAGGACTCTCAGTGCAAAGTATGAGACTAAAGTAAATGTATTGTCGTTAATGATTATAAATATTATGGATTCCAAAAGGATTTCATTTGGCTTCAATTTTGAAAGAAATGTACAGTTTATTAAGTTAGATAATTTAAAGACGATTAAAATACTATCTATTAATTACTTATTTAAAGAACAAAAACCAGTTAATAATTTTGGCTGGAATTATGTAACCGTTTCAATCACAAACAGATACATTATTAAATGACCAGGTGGCAATATATGCTTTACTCAAACCTTTATTATCATTTTAAAACAGATAGTTTCAAATTAACGTTGATGCCGAACAAAGCAAAATTTATATTACGAATTCTGTTGTAATCACCTGACAGAATGTAACACATTATTTTGATAGCGGAAAAAAAAATAAAGAAAACCCAAGGGTATTATGAAATCATTGGAGAAACGAAGATTTGCTATTTAATTCAATTACCTACTTAATGGTATAAAAAGAAAGTTAAATAAGATCATTCAAAAGTATTACAAAATATATTAGAACATTTACCATAACTTAGGTGATTTAGAAATGCTAACTCTGCTACTAACATCTTAAACCCTTTGAGTCGGTGAGTACGCTTTAGCAGGCGCAATTTTGCTTGGCCAAAGCCTGGAAGATGTATAAGTAGGTGGCCACATAGTTTTGTGTTTAGGACTCGCTAATTAGCAGAAACATTATTTTCGGTCGTAAACACAAAACCATGTGACTATCGGCTTTTGCATCTCTCAAGAGTATAGTCAAACGAAATCGTGCCCTCTAAAGCGTACTTGCGGGTTCAAAAGGCTTGCTTCAACGTATACTTGTTTCCTCCCTCTTTGTGTAATTCTCCATTGGGTTGTACATTCTACCTTCCGTGTTAAAAAGACAAATCCTTCTTTATTACAACTGCGTTCCTCTGGAACTCATTACCAATTTATTCGTTTTCTCAACCGCAAACCTGCAACGATTCAAATCGTACTAACCTCGCCTAGTTACAAGTAACTAGTTGAACGTTCTTTGACTGACAAATAGCATGGATATAAACTTTTTCTTTTCTTATTTGTTTTTGTAATCCTGTGGTACCATTTTGAAAATTTAATCAAACTTAACCTCGCACATTTCGTCTAAATACGTATTCAAATTGCTATTGGGTTGGTGCATAGTTATTGCGGCTTTTTTTCAACAAATTTTATTCAGCAATAACAATAGTTAACAAAAACATCAAATGGGAAGCAGTAATTGTAGTAGATGGTGAATATGCTTTGGAATAATCATTTAAAGATGTTTTTGTTACTTGTTGTTATTGCTTTTGTTGAATAAAATTTGTTGAAAAAAAGCCGCAATAATTATGCACCAACCCAATAGTTCGACTGATCTAAAGCTTATGTTTATATACTGAAGATTATAGTGACATTTTCAGTATATATAAACACAGCCTGTCTGTCGGTGTTCAACTATAAGCCAAATTTTCAAGACCATCCGTGAACAAAAGTGTTATTTCAATCCAGGAATAGGCTGCTCCATTTGAATTAACTCCCATCAATGCTAGATGAATAAAATTTCAAGAAATAAAAGAACAGAATGTAAGCTTTTACAAAAATTTATTTTCATCCGTGGTTCATGGACAGTATAAACATTTGAGCTAAGTATACAGACACAACTGTAAAGAATTGAACATAAAGAGAATGCACTGGTGAGTTGTTTTGACCCTTTCTTAAAGCTGAGTATGCATGTACTGTGAGCAAAGTGACTCTATAGAAACTATTAGAGAAAATTGATTATATAAATTTTACTATAGATAATTGAGTAACTAAGTATACATTCATCTATTTAATTTCTTTAAGAGATAAATACGTCTATGAACTCTCACATATTTTCTAAGGAGCTGGGTTTTTTTTAAATAGCTTAATTGTGGTATAAATTCAGATGTAAATATGGAAGTTGTAAATTTCATGAATATAAATGTTATTTTACATTGGTCATGTAAAACCTCGGCTGAAAATGCTTCGTGTAGACAATTTGGTCGACGGAAGATTGACTTGGTTGTGTGTGTATATGATTTTAAGTATATACGCACACATATGTATATGTGTATATATGTATATGTAAATATGTATGTACATATACTTTATATGTATATATATATATGTGTATTATGTATATATATGTGTGTGTGTGTTAGGAAGTTAAAAGTTATGGCCGTTCATATGGCGTTTAGCAGTATAGGTGACTCGTCAGATTCAAATCGAACTTCTGACGATGTGCCCCAGCATGGCCGCAGCCTCAAAGCTGAAGCATATAAAAGAATATATCGAACTGGAATTCCCAGTAGTAAGAAACCCAACCCATGACGAGAAACGGAGAAAATTTACCAGTGGAAGTTCCAGCAAAGGAATTAAAAGGACATTCAGACGAGAAACAAGACAGCCCAGAATTACGGAAACCTAAAAACATGGACATACAGACGAAGCACGTGGAGTTGCAGTCAAGCGAACACACAGACTTAGAGGCGAAAATACAAGAACACACAAAACAGCAGGAAAATAGAAACAATAAGAGACAACATGAAAAACACAAACAAAAAGAAAATTATAATGAGATGGGACACCCCAACGTAAAAGATTGTAAAAGTGAAAGACATTGTTAGAGACTGAAGAGGTAAGTGGAAATAATTGTGTAAAGACTGTAACCGTGTGTTCGTTTGACTAGCTTAGCTGGCACTCCGTCGCTAACGACGTCGAGGGTTCCAGTTGACCCGATCAACGGAACAGCTTGCTCGTGAAATTAATGTGCAAGTGGCTGAGCACTCCACAGACACGTGTACCCTTAACGTAGTTCTCGGGGATATTCAACGTGACACAGTGTGACAAGGCTGGCCCCTTTGAATTACAGGTACAACAGAAACAAGAAGCAAGAGTGAGAGAAAGTTGTGGTGAAAGAGTACAGTAGGATTCGCCACCATCCCCTGCCGGAGCCGCGTGGAGCTTTTAGGTGTTTTCGCTCAATAAACACTCACAACACCCGGTCTGGGAATCGAAACCGCGATCCTATGACCGCGAGTCCGCTGCCCTAACCACTGGGCCATTGCACCTCTACTCGTTTGACTAACACACAAACAAAAAGAAAATTATAGTAAGATGGGACACCCCAACGTAAAAGATTGTAAACGTGAAAGACATTGTGAGTGACAGAAGAGGTAGGTCGATATAATTTTTTTGTAATGACTGTATTGGAGGAAAATAATAATTTGAACTTTTAGGAAAAAAAAGGGAAAATAAGTAAATTTTGTAAATGTTGAATGAACAGGTTGCCAAAATGTCTTTAAAAATATTGTAAAAAAAACATTTGGTTGACTTTAGTTTTAAAATAAAAGGAAAAAATAAGACATAAATACTATATGAACAATTGTCTAAAAGGTGTATAATCGCAAGGCAAAAGCGAAAAGGGAAGTCGCAGTTTCGCCTCGGAGGAGGCTAGAGGTTGTGTAAAAGTTTAAGGAAAAGGAATCTACGGTTTCATCTCGCAGCGGGAGTGAGATGGCCGTCTCATTTGCATTGTAAATTATTCATTTCACATTCATCCTTCATATGTTTTATGTTCCCGCATGTCTTTGTTTGTCCCCTCTGTATTTAGGCATTGTGCCTGTAGCAAAGAATTAAGAATTCTTGTCTGAAAGAATTATCTGGGTCAGTTTGCTATAGCTTTTTACTCCAGTGCCCACTTTGCATTTTCACCATGCTACGGAAACAATGTAGTATGAAGCAGGCAAAATACTGGGCTGATATTATCTTGTAAAAAAAAAGCTTGGTTCTACAGCATGGCCACAGTCCAAATACTGAAGCAAGTAAAAGAATAAAAAGAGCATAATGCAGCGTTACCACAGCATGTGGTAAGTAGCTAGCTTACCAACCACATGGTCCCGGGTTCATGTCCCACTGCGTGGCATCTTAGGCAAGTGTCTTCTACTATAGCCTCGGGCCGACCAAAGCCTTGTGAGTGGATTTGGTAGACGGAAACTGAAAGAAGCCCGTCATATATATGTATATATATATATGTATGTGTGTGTGTGTATGTTTATATGTGTGTGTTTGTCCCCCCAACATCGTTTGACAACCGATGCTGGTGTGTTTATGTCCCCGTAACTTAGCGGTTCGGCAAAAGAGATCGATAGAATAAGTACTAGGCTTCTAAAGAATAAGTCCTGGGGTCGATTTGCTCGACTAAAAGGCGGTGCTCCAGCATGGCCACAGTCCAAATACTGAAGCAAGTAAAAGAATAAAAAGAGCATAATGCAGCGTTACCACAGCATGTGGTAAGTAGCTAGCTTACCAACCACATGGTCCCGGGTTCATGTCCCACTGCGTGG
>NC_068983.1:67367237-67368900 GCF_001194135.2 Octopus bimaculoides | reverse complement strand
TATATACAGAGAGAAAGAGAGAGAGATGTAGATAAGTCTTAGGAATTAGCGGTGCGCTCTGGAGCGTGAAAGTGAAGTTTAGAGAAGGAGTGAGTCTCACCTCTACTGTGAGCAGAAAATAAGGAACATCTTGTGTCTCGCTTTTGATTCCATCACTGTGTGTGTGTAGAGAGAGAAATAGAGATATATATAGAGAGAGAGCAATTGGCAGAGTCATCAGAGTGTTGGATATAAGCTCTGCAGTATTTGCTCTGCTTCTCTGCTCACTGAGTTTGTCTCAGCAAGGTCAACTCCAGCTTTCACCTATTGAATTCGATAAATAAAATACCAGTTGAATGATGTTGTAAGGTCCTCTCCCTACTAGCTGCCACATCTTGCATGTTTTACTGCATCAAAAGTGGGAGAACCGAGAGGATTTTATGTCTGACAGTCTAGCTACTGCTAGGGCAGTCAAACCACAAGCGAAAGCAGGGCGAATGTTTATACCACGTCATTTCCCATAGAGAGTCACAATCGTATACACACACACTCCACATATGTATGTGGAGAGAGAGAGAGAGAGAGAGAGAGAGAGAGAGAGAGAGATTGATATGTAACACCACTAGCTGACACATTGGGTGTCTTTGGCGGAGTCCACTCTGCTGAAAGTTTCCTTCTTCCCACCTGCCCCAGAGAGACTACGAAGGATCATGATTATGGGCACAATACCTTCCCTCTTGACTAAGGACGGACACACACACACACGAATTCACATGCATGTACTGAATTCCTTTTCTAAAGACTTGTGTTTCACAATATTACGATCTTCAAGCATTGTTGCTTTAGGATAGCTTTTGCGGCAAGCATGGGTCACGAAAATAAGAGAGACAAAATCAAAGATGCATTAATAAATAACGTATTGAGTATTGGCCTTTTCTTTCGCTGACTGATTAAAACATTTGAAAAAGCTTGTATATAAACATATAAGGGTAAA
This sequence comes from Octopus bimaculoides, assembly GCF_001194135.2. Taxonomy (NCBI): domain Eukaryota; kingdom Metazoa; phylum Mollusca; class Cephalopoda; order Octopoda; family Octopodidae; genus Octopus; species Octopus bimaculoides. The sequence goes on along the minus strand of NC_068983.1, from coordinate 67,367,927 downwards.
AGACAGAAAAAAGGATAAGAGGAATAAACATATATGTACACATAAGGGAACATATGAACATACGTAACCTTTTACTAGTTACAATCACTGGACTATATTCATGGTATAACGATATAGTCGAACGGAGTATCAAGCTCTACTTGAATGAAACTAATTTTACCTTCTTTGGAAGGATGAAAACTAAAATCAACATGACGAAGTTTTGTACTAATCCGTTGCATACATATACATGTATTCGTTCATATGCACCCGTCTATATTACTATACTATATACAATACTAATTTTGGCACATTTATGTACAACTTGCATCAGAAAACAAAATATATAAAACTAGACAAAGTGTTTTGGAAATCGCAAAATGTTGATATTACAAAAAGGAAGAAAAAAAAAGTTTAAAATAAAAAAAATAAAAATGACGTTATTTTATAGAAGATTTTTCTTTATTTTTCAAAATAAGAAGAAAAAAAATGAAGGAAAGAAAAGAAAAAAATGTTGTTGCTGTTACATATTATAGTCTACAACCTTCAAACCGTTTCTCTCGTTACTTAAAAATCCATTTCTAGCAATCTGAAAACCAATTGGCAATACTCTTACAACATAAACACTCCTTCCCCCCCTCTCTCTCTCTCTCTCGATATATACATACATACATATATATATGTATATATATATATATATGTATGTATATA
>NC_068983.1:67363625-67366893 GCF_001194135.2 Octopus bimaculoides | reverse complement strand
TATATATATATATATATATGGGAGAATATACAAATAATAACAACAGACGAGGACAGGTGGTGTAAATAACAAAAGTATATATTAGTATGACGCTCGGGAATACGGAAAGTCTTTGACGTTTCGAGCTACGCTCTTCAACAGAAAGAATACGGAGACAAGGAGAAAAACACGGAGAAAAAAAAATGAATAGTGTTCAGTCAACGGTCAATCTATACGTGTATGTGTGTTGGTTTAAAAAGAAAGAGAAACGAAGATAAAATAAACCGAGGAACAGCAAGATCCCTCCTCATTGACTAAACATAATCCTGTTCTGTAAAAAAAAGAACTGGAAAAGTGGTTTAGATACATTACCTATTGTAGTGTAAGTAGATGTAAATGTTTTGCTGTATACTCTCTATATGTAGGCATGTAATTTTGAAAACCGAGGAATTGCTAATATACTCTCCGGTTTCATTCACCCAGAAAGGGAACTTACTTAGCTTAATTCTGGCTAAATTCTGATATATTCGAGCGTCTTACCTACCAGAATATCACCTACGCATATGTGCTAAAACATATGAGAAAGCACATACACACACATGTACACTCATCCTTTCCCCCTCGCACACTACATGATCACCACACACGCTCGTATGTTTGAGTCTGGATATTTCTTAATGTAGGAATATGTATGTTCATGTGTGTAATTGCATTTAGACAGTTATACATATATAACACTTAATAAAATATATTGTATATATGTATGCATGTGTCTACACACACACACACATTGTATATATATATATATATATATATATATATATATATATATATATATATATATATATATATATATATATATGTGTGTGTGTGTATGTATGTATGTATATACATATATATATGTACAATATGTTTGTGTGTGTAGATACATATATACAATATATTTTATTATGGATTATACATGTATAACTGTCTAAATGCAATTACACACATGAACATACATATTCATACACACATGCACACACACACGTAGATAGGTGTATACATATTTTACACACACACACATATATATATAGAAAGAGAGACGCGAGTGTTTCTCTTTTAAATGACTTGTATATGCAATGATATGACAAAAGCTCAAGTGCACATATAAACACTCGCATTCGTATATTAAAATATATTAAATCTAGTAGCGGTACCCCGGCTATGCTCCAAAAACTACCCACTAATGTGACAGCTTTAAACCTTCATGTATTCATACATACACATCAGCACCTGCCCCAAAATGTCTACGAGGTATGATATTGTTGCAAAGACTATTTACAATGTTATCCGTAGGAAGAACTGCCCTGGCGTATAAATCAAGGGCATGTCAGAACCAGCAGATATTCACACCTTTAAAAACAAGGAATGCTGGTGGAACACACCAATAAAAATATCAATTCGCTGCTAACAGTCCTGATATTGTTCTATGGGACACGGAACGAAAGTCACGTCCTGTTGTAGAGGTCAGCTGCCCAGCAAACGTGAATGTACAATCAAAAGGCCAGAAAAAAGAGAACATTTATTTATGGCGAATTATTGCGGAATTTACATGTCTTGTACTCTGACTATGAAATCTCGTTTGTACCCATCAGTATTGCTGCATTAGATCATGTCCCAACAAATTTGCAGAAAAACCTAGAAACACTTGGTTTCATGGAAAAAGAGCAAAAAACATAGATGCAAATTCTCCAAATCCAATCTATTGGTGGCACAGTGAAGTTTTGTAAGACACGCCAGAAATTCTCCATGTGAAATTCTTATGTGAACAGATACATATACTTATGTATATGCATCGACTGTTTAACCACCACACCAACTCAACCATATATTCACAACATCGGGAACTCACTTAACTCAAGAAGTCTTGTTTTGTTAGCAACCGGCTTGAACTCTCTCAAGACCTTAAATTAAATTCAAAGAAAAATACATGCATACATACATACATACATACATGATGGCCGTCCACTCGTGACCATTGATCGCCTTCAGGAACATTGTGCGCTTTAGGACTAACTTATGTTTTGCATTTGCGTCTCTGTTGGTGGCTAATAAGCCCTGCACTTGACAAGCATACACGACTGCAAACATTGCAAACCAAGCTTTTCCTATTCACTACATCAGCAGTGCGCTTTCGAGCAGCACGATTAAGTTCTTCATGTAGAATACGTGCTCCCTCAAAAGTGTCGACCCCCTCCTCAACCTGCCTCCTCCATCTGTGGTGATGACAGGCCTTGTTCTCCCAGTCTGTCTCCTGCATACCACAGGCCTTTAACGAGGACTTGACACAGTCCTTAAATCGCAGCCTTGGTTTCTGCCGGGGTCTCTTTCCATTCACAAGTTCCCCATATAGCATCTGTTTAGAGATCCTGCTATCCTTCATTCTAATAAGGTGTCCAGTCCAACGTAACCGGTGCCTGTGCACAATCGCCTCAATTTTCAAGATATCAGCTGTCCTCAGGATCAGTGTGTCTGGAGTTTTTAATGTCCAGCCAACATTCAGAATGTGTCTGAGACATCTCTGATCAAAGCGTTCAAAGACCCTTACATGATGTTTATGAAGGGTCCATGTCTCACATGAGTAAAGGAGCGATGTCAGTTCACATGCACTGTACACAGAAATTTTTGTTAGCTTTGTGATGCCATGCTGGGACCAGAGAGAGAAGAGAGACAAAGAGAGAGATGATGATGATGATGATGCAAGTAAAATAAAACTGCTTGGTTTAGACATTCAAAATATAAATACTTGCATACAGAGAGAAAAGAAAGACTGAAAATTTTCAGACGATGATTATTCAAGTATAAATATATAGATATTTATATATTAACAGAGCAAACGTACACAGATAGCAAAGGCACAGAGAATTAAAGAGGAGAAGATATGGTGTTAAAGGTATGACAGCTGTTTCTGTGGGCTCGGAGTTATTTCATAATGTTGGTAGATGTAGTTCACAAAAATATGTAACCAGTGATGGAAGCATATAAACATTGAGTAAATCCGGCTTCCGTCTTTAGGGTGGCGAGATAGAAATCTGACATTTTAAATCATAATGTAGGAAAATTTAAAGGTAGAATGGGTGAAGAGGAAGGCAAGCAGTAGTGCATGGAGGGAGAAAGGAGGTCGCTCGATAGGGTATGGGAAGTGTTGAAGCAAGGAATGGCAAGAAGAGATAAGAGTCAAATCAGGAAGATATAGGGGTGAGTCATCAGGCTATTGAGAGAAATAAAAGTAGAAATGGGGGGGGGG
>NC_068983.1:67361506-67363461 GCF_001194135.2 Octopus bimaculoides | reverse complement strand
ATATATATATATATATAATACACAGCCGAAAGAGCAACTAATAGTTTCATGCTTTTATGATACTAGGCATATCTATAAAGTACTCCATGTATCTCCAAGCAATCTATCAGGCTCTGTTTATGCATTATATATATTTCAAAAATAAGGACGTTGAACAGTAAGATAATAAGTAAAAACACGTGTGCATGTGTGTGTGTGTGTTTGTGTGTCGCACAATACCTGTGGTAGGAGTCACGTGTATTATTTGATAGCAGTTTGACTCAGTTCCATCCACCTTAAAGTTTCATAGACTCGTAGAACGAAACTAGCTCGTTAGTTATCTGGAGATTGAGTGACGGTATGAGATATATTCAAAATGGTTTATAGACGTTAAGCATATGTTGATAAACTCAGGTCCTGTGATGTTATTGATCTGAAAACGATTTCAGTTCTTTTATTTGTTCTGTGGTCCACGTGGTTGGACAGTATATTGGTAGTTAGCTGTCACTGGTATATCTGGAGATTGCGGTATGTTTTATTTAGCGACATAAGTTCGTTACATTTTCTGCTACACACTACAAAGTGTGCACCTCATTGGGGAAACAGAAAACATCATCGCCCTTATGCATTAGAAAACTTAGCTCTGTATAGGGATGGTGGCCTGGCAATCTTAACTCATATGAACAGCCATGACATGAACAAAGTTAGGAAGGATCTGATAAAGACCTTCCAAGAATTTGACCTATCTATAACAGTCACCTCCAATTTGACAAATTTCGTTTCCTGTCTGTAACCCTAGACATGAAAACGGACAAGTACTACCTTTATAGGAAGCCCAATGAAGAAACCGAGTATATCCACAGAAACCCTAACCCCACCAGCTACAAGCATAAGTACAAGCGTCTCTAAACTATCAGCAGATTAAGAGATTTTCAATAGAGCTGCACCCCATTATAACGAGGCACTAACGAAGATTGGATTTTTTGAGAAGCTAGTATACATGGAGGACTCCGTACCTCCACCCCTTGAACCCAAGGAGAATCGGAACGAAACTTCTTGGTTAAATGGAAAATTGCATCGGATGGTCTGGTCCAATCCTCTATTTATCCAAGAAGCTTCAACCAACATAGCTAGGAATTCCTGATGCTAATTTAGAAAAACTTCTCTAAAACTCAAAGGTATTATAAACTTTACAATGCCCTACAAAGTCAAGGTCAGTTACTCCTGCTTAAACAACATAACTTCTAAGATCGCATGCTCCAATTGACGCAAACACAAACCTCTCTCCCTCCAATACACACCCAACCTGTAACTACCAAAATTCTATCCACTGCACACAGAGAGGATACTGCCTCTCAAGGGCTATCTATATATGTATCCACCCTCATGCCATCCGATGGCATTAGACGGACATGACAGCCAATGACTTCAGGGGATACACACAGCATATGCACTCCTTCAAGGGCAAGGATAGAGCTACCTTCACTTCCCTGTCCCGTCGGACTTGAGAACTCTGTGACTACTTGAATGATTTTCCGAACATCGAATAGAATATCATTGACAGAGCATCTCTGTACCTAACTGGATCTCACGATTTCCAACTCTTCCTCTGTGCGAGGCTACGCAGACTTCAGTAACCAGCAGTATCCATCAACAAGATTGAACTATCTTACTATTGTCGCCAGAAAAACTGAAGTGATGTCACTAAATAAACCAAATATAATAGCGACATGTACCTACCAACATCCTATCCGGCCACGTGAACCTAAGAACAAAGAAAAGAATTAATGTCACTTCCAGACCAATAAAATCACGTGATCTGAGTTGAAAAATAAAGGCCTAACATTTAGAAACCATCTTGAATTCGTCATATTTTCTGTAGCTTGATTTCCAGATGCCTGACGAGCTAATTTCGTTCTATGAGCCTGCGAAACTTTCAGTTGAAGAGAGCTGAGTCAACGTCTTATATAGTTATA
>NC_068983.1:67356776-67357394 GCF_001194135.2 Octopus bimaculoides | reverse complement strand
GGGGTAGGGGGGAATTAAAATTTTGAAATGCCAATTTTTTTGCCGATTCGTAATCTCCGCAGTCGAAAAGATGGGTTTCTGTAGAAAAAAATAAATAATAATAACGGAAAGTGGTAAGTACAAACAAAAACAGTATCTGTTGACTAAACGGTAAAAAGAACGAGTTATGAAGACAAAGGGAAAATATTTAGAATAATAAAGCAAGGGCGGTAATGGAAACATAAACAAATAATAAACGACACAGGTATTTTTATATGTACATAGAATGCCTTTCGGAAATATAACAGAGTTCAGTTGTTCGAAACGCAAGTAGGAAAGAATGATTCAAGAATAAGGTCCTTTGAGACGTAAAAAAATATTTGTAGAAAGACAAGACAAACCAAGATGAAGTAAATGCTAAGAGAGGAGCTGAAAAAGACACAGCTGCGCTCTCTCTCTTTCTCACTCCCTCTCTCTCCCACACACACACACTCTGTCTTTCTCTCACACGCACACAAACATATACACATACACACACAAACACACATATACACACGCGTATACACGCACACACATGCATACACACATACAACCACATACAGACACGCACACTCATATATACACACTTATATATATATA
>NC_068983.1:67348549-67356766 GCF_001194135.2 Octopus bimaculoides | reverse complement strand
ATATATGTATGTATAATTAAATTAAATTGCGTGCATACATATGTATGAAGCCAGAGTAGGGTAGGTAGAGTTAGTAAAAGAATATCAGAAAAAAATCATTTTCGATGTAAAAACAGTTTCTTCTTTAAGGTTGTGGTGTAACACTTTGAAAGTACTAATTTGGTTTCGCGAGATAAAGAGAAAAATTGTGATAACGAAATAAAAGTCATGAAAAGTGCGACAAATTGTTCAATATATCCATGGGAACATACCGGAAAGTTTAATGGTCATAAGTTGTATAGATTTCAGAAAAATCTAAATTATTTCAAGAAATGGAACTTAGTATAAGTAAGTACTAACCTTGTAATCGGCTATTTTCTAGATACGACCTTCGCAATAGATAATTCTAATTTCAGATCATACCACAGACTGCGTAAGAAACTAGTATATATACATAGGTAATCAGATCACGTCACACTATCTCTAGTAGATATGTGTCATCGATATTTTCCGTTGAGGACGATTTATGACGGGGTAGTTTGCTATTATAATGGAACTCTCAGACGGATTCTCCAATAAAATGTGCTGAGAGTATACACCATTTTGATTGGGATGTGAAAATGAGCATTTTATAGTTACAACTCAGTATATATATTTATATATATAGTCGTCCGTAAAACTAAGCGCCTTATGGACCGGATATATATTTAACTGCATGTAACTACATACATACATACACACACACACACACGTATATATATATATAGCGAGCTGCATCCAGTGGGTCACCCTTTTTATGCTCGACATTCTATGAATACTGAATCTGGGTTCACCAACCTGATCTTTGGAACGTAAAAAAGACGCTTGATTAAAATAGTAATGAAAAGACTAGTGCAGTGTATCGCATTTGTCTCGAATGAACTCTTTCGATATTGCAACGTTGTGTGGTACACAACTCTTATGGAGAGAAAATAACAAACTTGTAGCGACAGGTTCTGATTAAACATTTTTTTTTTTTGAAATGAGAAACGAATTTAGTAAATCCAAGGATTTGATTTTTCAGTTAAGGCCAAGATCTTCCGAGACCATGAATTATTTCAAACTGCTGTCAACGAACGACTAATGTCTTTTTGTACATCATTACCTCAAAACAAATTTATTATGATCATTTCAGCTTATGCTCAATGTCTTGATGCTGAAGAATGTATGAAGAATCTATCTATATCTACAACACTATTTTTGAAAATACAAGAGAAAAACTTCTACTCTTTGGAGTAGGGAGAAACAATTGGTTACGGAGGCTTAGCACTGGTAAAAGAGGCATCGAGAAATATAATTCCAGTAAACTTCTCATCATTGGACTCTGCTTGAAACACTCTCTCTATATAACCAACATTCAGGTCTAACTCCCCAACAGATTCAAGACTACGTGGATGGATCCACGTTCAAGACACTGGCACCTTTGGACTACACCATTGTCCAACAACAAGACAAACTAAAAAGACATTGTCTTTACCAGGACAGTTCCCAGTGCTGTTGATTGTTGGGTAGATATCTGTTTCGTCATCACAGCAAGAAAATCACATTTAGGACAGGCTCAAAGAAAAAAAAAACAGGCATTACCATTTTAGTAGGCTTTCTTATCTCAAAGAATATATGATAATTTAAGGCTTTTTGTCATCAGCAGCAACTTTCAAATAGCTATTCACTTTGAGCTCATTTCTTAAACCCAAGCACTGCCATTGCTTTCTGAGTAAAGAATGGTCATTAATACAAGGCATCACGACTGAAATTAGTTAGTTTGATGACAAACAAGTTGGAATCAGGAAATAAATCGTTGGAAAGCAAGCGGCTCAGACATCACACAAACAGGACGCAAAAATCAAAATTTAAATTATTCAAACCAAGCTCAAATAGAGAATGACTGGTTGCTGCAGAAAGCAACAGATGTTCAAAATTAAGCAAACGCTTGCAATTTCCTAAACTTCCTTACTAAAGTAAAGTAAGTGCTTTGTTTAATATGGATATCAACGGACAGCCTTTTAGAGGCAGACAACAATGTGACAGAGCCACAAGATATCCTTGAATGCTGAAAGGAACACTTTTTCCTCGCTGCTGAGTTCAACAACAACCGAATAATTTTTGAGAAATATCCTGCATCAACCTGTACAATTGTAGATGAACGTCCAACCAACTTTTCGGAAATTTAGAATGCCATGTAGAGTATGAAAGCATGAAAATCACCGAGTTCAGACGACCTCTTTGCTGAATTACTGAAACCAGGAGAGTGGTCTGCTTCTCTAAACCAAGCTCTTCTTATTGATCTAGAAAGTATGTGAAGACTTAAAAGTCTTGTGAGTCTTAAAACAAGTTTAAGATGTTATTATCGACATTTTCAAGAAAAGATCCTGAAGATTTTGGAATTAACCTGGATTATCATTGCCCTCCATAACAGGAAAAATATTTGCATGAATCTTTCGAAGCTACCTCCACATAATCATGAAAACCACTTCCAAACCGCTTCATCTCATTAGTTCAAGCACTGCAGGACGTTGTCAGGTTGTCGCTTTCTCCAAAACAAACACTTTAAATAGTTTCCAATTATAAATGGATGGAAAAAGACTTGCATCCTTTCACCTATACACTTCCATTTTACTTCTCTGTAAATCGTTTTGAATATTATAGTTCTATATTTAAGAGATGAGGAATTATGTATATTATTTACATTATTTACAATTGACGGATATTTGTCCTCATTGTGTTTGTTGTTAACACAGCGTTTCAGCTGACATACCTTCCAGCCTTCATCAGATGTCTTGAAATTTCGAACCTGGGTTCTCATTCCTAAGGTATTTTTCAATGTTGTTGTTGTTGTTATTATTATTATTATTGTTCAGTAGTTTTATTTTTATAAATTATTATTATTATTATTATTATTATTATCATTCAGGTAACTGCCTGGAATCGAACTTGGAATCTTGGGGTTAGTAGCCCGCGCTCTTAACCACTACGCCAAATGCCTGGGCATATGGCGTAGTGGTTAAGAGCATGCGCTACTAACTCCAAGATTCCAAGTTCGATTCCAAGCAGTGACCTGAATAATAATAATAATAATAATAATAATAATAATAATAATAATAATAATAATAACAACAACAACAACAACGAAAATACCTTAGGAATGAGAACCCAGGTTCGAAATTTCCCCAAGACACCTGATGAAGGCTGGAGGGTTTATCAGCCGAAACGTTGTGTTAACAACACACAAGATGAAGACAAAAATCCATCAATTGTAAATAATGTAAATAATATCGTTTTGAATATCCTCCAGATATTAAAGGTAGATTATTTAACATAATGAGATTTAAAATTCCTCAACTTATCGATCCTGACTTATTGCAGCTTCAGTGCACAGAGGGCAATGCTACGATGGTCAGGACGTGTGGTTAGAACGTGAAAAGAGAGATTTCTTTGTCAAGTCTTCTTCAATGAATTAACCACTGAAAAAAGTGCATAACGACAACCTTTCTATCGTTACAAAAATCTGCTAAAGACCCTTAAAATGTCACCAGCAGAATGGCGTTTTGAAGACAAAAGAAACGGAAAAGTTGAAGGAGAAATGTAAAGAGTGCATGACGTAACAATTATTCCTACTGCCAGTACATCCGTGCCATCTTTACTGTTGCCTGTTTTGCATAAGATTTGGTCTTCTTAATCACCAAAGCCATCAACATGGAGTAATCTCTCAATCAGGAGAGAACTGAATATGTATGTATGTATGTATGTATGTATGTATGTATGTATGTATGTATGTATGTATATATGTATGTATGTATATATGTATGTATGTATGTATGTATGCATGCATGTATGTATGAATGTATGAATGTATGTATGCATGCATGTATGTTTTTATGTATGAGTGTATGTATTTCTTCCTGATGTGAAAACAAAAATCAGTCTTTTTTGTAATTGAACAAGGAAATTGTTACCGATTTGAATTTTTTCTGATGTCCGCAAAATTCTTCAAAAAAGCTGTTAATGGTTTGTCTGTACATCCATTCCAATACAAAACTCAAGAATGAATTTATGAGTCTACTATAGCACTGCTACCAAAAACAAATAACCACATGGTTCCGGGTCCAGTCCCACTGCGTGGCACCTTGGGCAAGTGTCTTCTACTATAGCCTCGGGCCGACCAAAGCCTTGTGAGTGGATTTGGTAGACGGAAACTGAAAGAAGCCCGTCGTATATATGTATATGTATATATATATATATATATATATATATATATATATATATATATATATATATATATATATATATATGTGTGTGTGTGTGTGTGTGTGTGTGTCTGTGTTTGTCCCCCCAACATCGCTTGACAACCGATGCTGGTGTGTTTACGTCCCCGTAGCTTAGCAGTTCGACAAAAGAGACCGTTAGGATAAGTACTAGGCTTACAAAGAATAAGTCCAGGGAGCGATTTGCTCGACTAAATGTGGTGCTCCAGCATGGCTACAGTCAAATGACTGAAACAAGTAAAAGAGTAAAAGAGTGTATCTGACTCAATGGTGATTATTTATGAACTTGTTACAAACACTCAGTTACAGATATTCTATTTTCTCTTTCTGCTTCTCTACAATGAATTCAGTGTGCCTGTGCACCTCTCAAGTAACAGCCTCCATACTTGCTTCACTCAGACCCCACATGAAACACTCTGCCCAATTATTCCTTCAAGATCTTCCATTCTCTCAAATTCTCTCATTCTCTGCATTCATGGGTGTAGTAAGAGGGTAGGGGCAACAACGGTAGTCGCTCTTGGCTGTCAGTGTGAAGAGGTGCAAATTTCCTCTTGTCTACCATACTTTTAATAATAGAGGGGGCACCAAAAGGGCTTTTGCTCTTGGGCAAAAAAAAAATGACACAAGAACCCTCAATTTGGTAATGCTGACAATTTTTTCATTATCCGAACTTCAAAGTAAATACTTGTCCTATCATTTTCAATTTCTTTATTAGGCACAAGGCACCAAACACAGAGAGGGACACCACAAGGACAGACACAACACCATAGTGGGGACAAAAAACATAAAACGAATGAATATGAGATGAAATTATATAGAAAGGAAGAATGAAAATGGTCACATGAATACCACTCCCATGCAGTACCATAGGAGTGGGGCCCATCATTTTCATCATCTTAGAAGGATAGCAAATGTCATGGTCAGTGCTTGCCTTCAATCACTGATTATAATAAAAGAGATCTACTCCAAGGTTTCCTCTATACCTGATATAATGATAATATTTCTAATACCAAAATTCACACATGTCTAAACAATCATTGAAATTGGACTTATCACTGAATTGATGGTTAATATAAAAGGAATTCCATCTCACTTTTTCTTTTCAGAGTATTATTTTACTTTTCTCTATAAAAATTTCCTCTTCCAATAATCTAAATGATTGGAAGAGGGATTTTTTTCTGTCTTGGTGATTCTTTTATAGTATTCATTTATAATGTAGCTGACGTATATTTTGGTTTGAATACTTAGATCATGCCACATTGTTTATTCCGGGGGACTAAAGTGCTGGCAAAAAGTTATTTGTGATTTTCAGTGCCAAAAATTAGTGATGTCCAATGACCTAACAGCAACAGATTTAACTAATATTTTAATCAAGTGTCTGTGGCTAATATTTGTCAGGAAATTGCACAAGAGTAGGTATGGTTACTCTGACTTTCTCTATCAAACACATATTTAGTAGTCATGCTATGACCATACCTCTTTGGCCCTAGAACCATTTCTGGATTACTCATCTCTGTAGAGCTCTTTTACAAGTTTCAATCTTCTGTATGGATTAATTTGTGCTTTAAACTCACATTAAGTGTCCTACAATAGGTTTTTCCAGTCTTATTTCATGTGCCTAACTTTCTCATTCAGACAATTCCCTCTTCAATAACCATTTTTTCTCCAATTGACAGATAAATTTTTTTTTAAATGTAGTATTGTAAAGATAACAGTTTTACCCACTACATCTGTTTCAAGAGATATTTTCTTTTATGCATTCTGACAAGTCGTAATTATTTATCTGTAGTAATTTTGTTACGTCTTTACACTTTTTAACAGATAAATAGATGATAATGAACATACACATGGAAACCTCAAATTCAAATTAAATTATAGCATAATTTTTTAGAAAGAAATATCATATTATATTTTTTACAAGTTAATGTCATTATATAGTGCAAATTACAATTCTTGGATTTCATCATGTGAAAACTGGGAGTATTTTTCAGCAACCTGGTATGTTGACTTTCAGTGATTGATTCAAAACTTAGAAGTGATTTTAACTGAGAGTTTTCTAGGAACTTTCGTAGGAGATAAAAATATCATCAAAGAATATCATGTTTACTTTTGAAATCTTGCATCACAAATGTTAAAAGAGAAATTATCATCATCATCATTTAACGTCCGCTTTCAATGCCAGCATGGGTTGGACGATTTGACTGAGGACTGGTGAACCAGATGGCTACAGCAGGCTCCAATCTAATTTGGCAGAGTTTCTACAGCTGGATGCCCTTCCTAACGCCAACCACTCTGAGAGTGTAGTGGGTGCTTTTATGTGCCACCGGCATGAAGGCCAGTCAGGAGGTACTGGCAACAGCCACGTTTGAAATGGTGTATTTTACGTGCCACCTGCACAAGGGCCAGTCCAGCGGTACTGGCAATGAACTCGCTCGAATGTCTTTACACATGCCACTGGCAGAAGTGCCCGGAAGGCGACGTTGGTAATGGTCATGCTCAAATGGTGCTATTATGTGCCACCGGCATGAAAGTCAGAAAGCTGGTGCTCTGGCAGTGATCACGCTCAGACGGTGCTCTTAGTGATTTACTGGTACAGGTGTCATCACAGAAATTATCTGCAAAATAGACATAATATTCATTTCTATGTTACATTGATGTAGAGAAGTTAAATAAGATGTGACAGATAATTATTGGTAGAATCATTAACTGCGAGAATTCTTTTGAGAAGTCCTGATTCTAACTTACTCTATGATTTTGACTCAGAAATTCCTTATCATCACAAATTTCATTACCCCAAAACTAGGTAAAATGAAAGTAAATGGGGAACGATGATGTTGAATGTATTGAAAAGCAGGTATTGTAGATACTCTAGTGAACTAGATGTGCAGGGTTTTTCTTTCATTTTTGCATTGCTGAAGTCTTTAATATGGCATCATAAAATTTACCCCTATATTCATTTGACTGGACCTATCATCTTTCAGTAACTGGTATCTTTGTCAAGATGTTGCCAGTAGTTTTATCAAAGTTCTATGACACTGTCAGTGTCTATCATCAATAGACGTTCCCCTTCTGTCAAGGGGTTCATAGTGTTGTGAGCTGTGTAGTGACCTCACTAGTACTGGAGGCATGAAAAAAAGCATCCATCTAAAGCAAATACTGAAGCACAGACAAGTCATTGGATCCTGTCAAACCATCCAACCCATGCCAGCATGGAACATGGATGTTAATTGATGATGGTGATGATGATGATGATAGTGATGGAGAGTTGGTATTGTTTAAAATGCTGGATATTATATTCTGTTTAGAATATTATTGTAGCTAGATGTTATCATTACTACCCGGTGTGTTAATTTCTACGACTTCCCCAGCCCCAATTTTTGGCTTCCCTCTGATTATAATTTCATGGATTACTGTGTAGAGTGCTGTTGAGAAAAGCACCAACTCTGAAACATCAAGACCAAACTGGTGGCCAATATCAAGGAGATGCTTGAAGATCTCCCCAGGGACACAGTGAGAAACACATGTACCAGAGCCAACTAGAGGCTGTGGTGGAAGCTGAGGGCAGCTATTTTGAGTAAACTGCTACCCCCAACCATCATCTAGCTGAATTATCTTATTTTTGGATGAGATATTGTGTTTACTTTTCTTTTTATGGAAACTGTCAAATTTAGCTGGTGGACCTTGTATATGTATGTGTATAATGTTAATAACAACTGTTTGATTGGAAGTTTTAACAGTTAAAATCTTAATATATTAGGCGCAGGAGTGGCTGTGTGGTAAGTAGCTTGCTTACTAACCACATGGTTCTAGCTTCATTCCCACTGTGTGGTATCTTGAGCAAGTGTCTTCTACTATAGCCTCGGGCCGACCAAAGCCTTGTGAGTGGATTTGGTAGACGGAAACTGAAAGAAGCCTGTCGTATATATGTGTATATATA